>NC_081136.1:2174209-2522610 GCF_958295425.1 Solea solea
AACCTATGACTTTTTTTGTCAAATTTTGGACGACATACTAAACTATGACGTTTTTGTCACATTTTGGACGACATACTAACCTATGACTTTTTTGTCAAAATTTTGACGACATACTAACCTATGACTTTTGTGTCAAATTTTGGACGACATACTAACCTATGACTTTTGTGTCAAATTTTGGACGACATACTAACCTATGACTTTTGTGTCAAATTTTGGACGACATACTAACCTATGACTTTTTTGTCAAATTTTGGACGACATACTAACCTATGACTTTTGTGTCAAATTTTGGACGACATACTAACCTATGACTTTTTTGTCAAAATTTTGACGACATACTAACCTATGACTTTTGTGTCAAAATTTGGACGACATACTAACCTATGACTTTTTTGTCACGTTTTGGACGACATACAAACCTATGACTTTTTTGTCAAAATTTGGACGACATACAAACCTATGACTTTTTTGTCACATTTTGGACGACATACTAACTTATGACTTTTTTGTCAAAATTTTGACGACATACAAACCTTTGACTTTTTGTCACATTTTGGACGACATACTAACCAATGACTTTTTTGTCACATTTTGGACGACATACTAACCAATGACTTTTTTGTCACATTTTGGACGACATACTAACCTATGACTTTTTTGTCACGTTTTAGACGACATACAAACCTATGACTTTTTTGTCACATTTTGGACGACATACTAACCTATGACTTTTGTGTCACGTTTTGTACGACATACTAACCTATGACTTTTTTGTCAAAATTTTGACGACATACAAAACTTCGACTTTTTGTCACATTTTGGACGACATACTAACCTATGACTTTTGTGTCAAATTTTGGACGACATACTAACCTATGACTTTTGTGTCAAATTTTGGACGACATACTAACCTATGACTTTTTTGTCAAATTTTGGACGACATACTAACCTATGACTTTTGTGTCAAATTTTGGACGACATACAAACCTATGACTTTTTTGTCAAATTTTGGACGACATACTAACCTATGACTTTTTTGTCAAAATTCTGACGACATACTAGCCTATGACTTTTGTGTCAAATTTTGGACGACATACTAACCTATGACTTTTTTGTCAAAATTTTGACGACATACTAACCTATGACTTTTGTGTCAAATTTTGGACGACATACTAACCTATGACTTTTTTGTCAAATTTTGGACGACATACAAACCTATGACTTTTTTGTCAAATTTTGGACGACATACTAACCTATGACTTTTGTGTCAAATTTTGGACGACATACTAACCTATGACTTTTTTGTCAAAATTTTGACGACATACTAACCTATGACTTTTGTGTCAAATTTTGGACGACATACTAACCTATGACTTTTTTGTCAAAATTTTGACGACATACTAACCTATGACTTTTGTGTCAAATTTTGGACGACATACTAACCTATGACTTTTTTGTCAAATTTTGGACGACATACAAACCTATGACTTTTTTGTCAAATTTTGGACGACATACTAACCTATGACTTTTGTGTCAAATTTTGGACGACATACTAACCTATGACTTTTTTGTCAAATTTTGGACGACATACAAACCTATGACTTTTTTGTCAAATTTTGGACGACATACTAACCTATGACTTTTTTGTCAAAATTTTGACGACATACTAACCTATGACTTTTGTGTCAAATTTTGGACGACATACTAACCTATGACTTTTTTGTCAAAATTTTGACGACATACTAACCTATGACTTTTGTGTCAAATTTTGGACGACATACTAACCTATGACTTTTGTGTCAAATTTTGGACGACATACAAACCTATGACTTTTTTGTCAAATTTTGGACGACATACTAACCTATGACTTTTGTGTCAAATTTTGGACGACATACTAACCTATGACTTTTTTGTCAAATTTTGACGACATACAAACCTATGACTTTTTTGTCACATTTTGGACGACATACTAACCTATGACTTTTTTGTCAACATTTGGACGACATACTAACCTATGACTTTTTTGTCAAAATTTTGACGACATACAAACCTTTGACTTTTTGTCACATTTTGGACGACATACTAACCTATGACTTTTGTGTCACGTTTTGGACGACATACAAACCTATGACTTTTTTGTCAAAATTTGGACGACATACTAACCTATGACTTTTTTGTCAAAATTTGGACGACATACAAACCTATGACTTTTTTGTCACATTTTGGACGACATACAAACCTATGACGTTTTTGTCACATTTTGGACGACATACTAACCTATGACGTTTTTGTCAAAATTTGGACGACATACAAACCTTTGACTTTTGTGTCACGTTTTGGACGACATACTAACCTATGACTTTTTTGTCACGTTTTGGACGACATACAAACCTATGACTTTTTTGTCACATTTTGGACGACATACTAACCTATGACTTTTGTGTCACGTTTTGTACGACAGACTAACCTATGACTTTTTTGTCACATTTTAGACGACATACTAACCTATGACTTTTTTGTCAAAATTCTGACGACATACTAGCCTATGACTTTTGTGTCAAATTTTGGACGACATACTAACCTATGACTTTTTTGTCAAAATTTTGACGACATACTAACCTATGACTTTTGTGTCAAATTTTGGACGACATACAAACCTATGACTTTTTTGTCAAAATTTTGACGACATACAAAACTTCGACTTTTTGTCACATTTTGGACGACATACCAACCTATGACGTTTTTGTCACATTTTGGACGACATACTAACCTATGACTTTTTTGTCAAAATTTTGACGACATACTAACCTATGACTTTTTTGTCAAAATTTGGACGACATACTAACCTATGACTTTTTTGTCAAAATTTTGACGACATACTAACCTATGACTTTTTTGTCAAAATTTGGACGACATACTAACCTATGACTTTTTTGTCACATTATGGACGACATACAAACCTATGACTTTTTGTCACATTTTGGACGACATACTAACCTATGACTTTTTTGTCACATTGTGGACGACATACTAACCTATGACTTTTTTGTCACATTTTGGACGACATACTAACCTATGACTTTTGTGTCACGTTTTGTACGACATACTAACCTATGACTTTTGTGTCAAATTTTGGACGACATACTAACCTATGACTTTTTTGTCAAAATTTTGACGACATACAAACCTTTGACTTTTTTGTCACATTATGGACGACATACAAACCTATGACTTTTTGTCACATTTTGGACGACATACTAACCTATGACTTTTTTGTCACGTTTTGGACGACATACTAACCTATGACTTTTGTGTCACGTTTTGTACGACATACTAACCTATGACTTTTTTGTCACATTTTAGACGACATACTAACCTATGACTTTTTTGTCAAAATTTTGACGACATACAAAACTTCGACTTTTTGTCACATTTTGGACGACATACCAACCTATGACGTTTTTGTCACATTTTGGACGACATACTAACCTATGACTTTTTTGTCAAAATTTTGACGACATACTAACCTATGACTTTTTTGTCAAAATTTGGACGACATACTAACCTATGACTTTTTTGTCAAAATTTTGACGACATACTAACCTATGACTTTTTTGTCAAAATTTGGACGACATACTAACCTATGACTTTTTTGTCACATTATGGACGACATACAAACCTATGACTTTTTGTCACATTTTGGACGACATACTAACCTATGACTTTTTTGTCACATTTTGGACGACATACTAACCTATGACTTTTTTGTCACATTTTGGACGACATACTAACCTATGACTTTTGTGTCACGTTTTGTACGACATACTAACCTATGACTTTTGTGTCAAATTTTGGACGACATACTAACCTATGACTTTTTTGTCAAAATTTTGACGACATACAAACCTTTGACTTTTTGTCACATTTTGGGCGACATACTAACCTATGACTTTTTTGTCACATTTTGGACGACATACTAACCTATGACTTTTTTGTCAAATTTTGGACGACATACTAACCTATGACTTTTTTGTCAAAATTTTGACGACATACTAACCTATGACTTTTGTGTCAAATTTTGGACGACATACTAACCTATGACTTTTTTGTCAAATTTTGGACGACATACTAACCTATGACTTTTTTGTCAAAATTTTGACGACATACTAACCTATGACTTTTGTGTCAAATTTTGGACGACATACTAACCTATGACTTTTTTGTCAAAATTTTGACGACATACTAACCTATGACTTTTTTGTCAAAATTTTGACGACATACTAACCTATGACTTTTGTGTCAAATTTTGGACGACATACTAACCTATGACTTTTTTGTCAAAATTTTGACGACATACTAACCTATGACTTTTGTGTCAAATTTTGGACGACATACTAACCTATGACTTTTGTGTCAAATTTTGGACGACATACAAACCTATGACTTTTTTGTCAAATTTTGGACGACATACTAACCTATGACTTTTGTGTCAAATTTTGGAAGACATACTAACCTATGACTTTTTTGTCAAATTTTGACGACATACAAACCTATGACTTTTTTGTCACATTTTGGACGACATACTAACCTATGACTTTTTTGTCAACATTTGGACGACATACTAACCTATGACTTTTTTGTCAAAATTTTGACGACATACAAACCTTTGACTTTTTGTCACATTTTGGACGACATACTAACCTATGACTTTTGTGTCACGTTTTGGACGACATACAAACCTATGACTTTTTTGTCAAAATTTGGACGACATACTAACCTATGACTTTTTTGTCAAAATTTGGACGACATACAAACCTATGACTTTTTTGTCACATTTTGGACGACATACAAACCTATGACGTTTTTGTCACATTTTGGACGACATACTAACCTATGACGTTTTTGTCAAAATTTGGACGACATACAAACCTTTGACTTTTGTGTCACGTTTTGGACGACATACTAACCTATGACTTTTTTGTCACGTTTTGGACGACATACAAACCTATGACTTTTTTGTCACATTTTGGACGACATACTAACCTATGACTTTTGTGTCACGTTTTGTACGACAGACTAACCTATGACTTTTTTGTCACATTTTAGACGACATACTAACCTATGACTTTTTTGTCAAAATTCTGACGACATACTAGCCTATGACTTTTGTGTCAAATTTTGGACGACATACTAACCTATGACTTTTTTGTCAAAATTTTGACGACATACTAACCTATGACTTTTGTGTCAAATTTTGGACGACATACAAACCTATGACTTTTTTGTCAAAATTTTGACGACATACAAAACTTCGACTTTTTGTCACATTTTGGACGACATACCAACCTATGACGTTTTTGTCACATTTTGGACGACATACTAACCTATGACTTTTTTGTCAAAATTTTGACGACATACTAACCTATGACTTTTTTGTCAAAATTTGGACGACATACTAACCTATGACTTTTTTGTCAAAATTTTGACGACATACTAACCTATGACTTTTTTGTCAAAATTTGGACGACATACTAACCTATGACTTTTTTGTCACATTATGGACGACATACAAACCTATGACCTTTTGTCACATTTTGGACGACATACTAACCTATGACTTTTTTGTCACATTGTGGACGACATACTAACCTATGACTTTTTTGTCACATTTTGGACGACATACTAACCTATGACTTTTGTGTCACGTTTTGTACGACATACTAACCTATGACTTTTGTGTCAAATTTTGGACGACATACTAACCTATGACTTTTTTGTCAAAATTTTGACGACATACAAACCTTTGACTTTTTTGTCACATTATGGACGACATACAAACCTATGACTTTTTGTCACATTTTGGACGACATACTAACCTATGACTTTTTTGTCACGTTTTGGACGACATACTAACCTATGACTTTTGTGTCACGTTTTGTACGACATACTAACCTATGACTTTTTTGTCACATTTTAGACGACATACTAACCTATGACTTTTTTGTCAAAATTTTGACGACATACAAAACTTCGACTTTTTGTCACATTTTGGACGACATACCAACCTATGACGTTTTTGTCACATTTTGGACGACATACTAACCTATGACTTTTTTGTCAAAATTTTGACGACATACTAACCTATGACTTTTTTGTCAAAATTTGGACGACATACTAACCTATGACTTTTTTGTCAAAATTTTGACGACATACTAACCTATGACTTTTTTGTCAAAATTTGGACGACATACTAACCTATGACTTTTTTGTCACATTATGGACGACATACTAACCTATGACTTTTTTGTCAAAATTTTGACGACATACTAACCTATGACTTTTGTGTCAAATTTTGGACGACATACTAACCTATGACTTTTTTGTCAAATTTTGGACGACATACTAACCTATGACTTTTTTGTCAAAATTTTGACGACATACTAACCTATGACTTTTGTGTCAAATTTTGGACGACATACTAACCTATGACTTTTTTGTCAAAATTTTGACGACATACTAACCTATGACTTTTTTGTCAAAATTTTGACGACATACTAACCTATGACTTTTGTGTCAAATTTTGGACGACATACTAACCTATGACTTTTTTGTCAAAATTTTGACGACATACTAACCTATGACTTTTGTGTCAAATTTTGGACGACATACTAACCTATGACTTTTGTGTCAAATTTTGGACGACATACAAACCTATGACTTTTTTGTCAAATTTTGGACGACATACTAACCTATGACTTTTGTGTCAAATTTTGGACGACATACTAACCTATGACTTTTTTGTCAAATTTTGACGACATACAAACCTATGACTTTTTTGTCACATTTTGGACGACATACTAACCTATGACTTTTTTGTCAACATTTGGACGACATACTAACCTATGACTTTTTTGTCAAAATTTTGACGACATACAAACCTTTGACTTTTTGTCACATTTTGGACGACATACTAACCTATGACTTTTGTGTCACGTTTTGGACGACATACAAACCTATGACTTTTTTGTCAAAATTTGGACGACATACTAACCTATGACTTTTTTGTCAAAATTTGGACGACATACAAACCTATGACTTTTTTGTCACATTTTGGACGACATACAAACCTATGACGTTTTTGTCACATTTTGGACGACATACTAACCTATGACGTTTTTGTCAAAATTTGGACGACATACAAACCTTTGACTTTTGTGTCACGTTTTGGACGACATACTAACCTATGACTTTTTTGTCACGTTTTGGACGACATACAAACCTATGACTTTTTTGTCACATTTTGGACGACATACTAACCTATGACTTTTGTGTCACGTTTTGTACGACAGACTAACCTATGACTTTTTTGTCAAAATTCTGACGACATACTAGCCTATGACTTTTGTGTCAAATTTTGGACGACATACTAACCTATGACTTTTTTGTCAAAATTTTGACGACATACTAACCTATGACTTTTGTGTCAAATTTTGGACGACATACAAACCTATGACTTTTTTGTCAAAATTTTGACGACATACAAAACTTCGACTTTTTGTCACATTTTGGACGACATACCAACCTATGACGTTTTTGTCACATTTTGGACGACATACTAACCTATGACTTTTTTGTCAAAATTTTGACGACATACTAACCTATGACTTTTTTGTCAAAATTTGGACGACATACTAACCTATGACTTTTTTGTCAAAATTTTGACGACATACTAACCTATGACTTTTTTGTCAAAATTTGGACGACATACTAACCTATGACTTTTTTGTCACATTATGGACGACATACAAACCTATGACTTTTTGTCACATTTTGGACGACATACTAACCTATGACTTTTTTGTCACATTGTGGACGACATACTAACCTATGACTTTTTTGTCACATTTTGGACGACATACTAACCTATGACTTTTGTGTCACGTTTTGTACGACATACTAACCTATGACTTTTGTGTCAAATTTTGGACGACATACTAACCTATGACTTTTTTGTCAAAATTTTGACGACATACAAACCTTTGACTTTTTTGTCACATTATGGACGACATACAAACCTATGACTTTTTGTCACATTTTGGACGACATACTAACCTATGACTTTTTTGTCACGTTTTGGACGACATACTAACCTATGACTTTTGTGTCACGTTTTGTACGACATACTAACCTATGACTTTTTTGTCACATTTTAGACGACATACTAACCTATGACTTTTTTGTCAAAATTTTGACGACATACAAAACTTCGACTTTTTGTCACATTTTGGACGACATACCAACCTATGACGTTTTTGTCACATTTTGGACGACATACTAACCTATGACTTTTTTGTCAAAATTTTGACGACATACTAACCTATGACTTTTTTGTAAAAATTTGGACGACATACTAACCTATGACTTTTTTGTCAAAATTTTGACGACATACTAACCTATGACTTTTTTGTCAAAATTTGGACGACATACTAACCTATGACTTTTTTGTCACATTATGGACGACATACAAACCTATGACTTTTTGTCACATTTTGGACGACATACTAACCTATGACTTTTTTGTCACATTTTGGACGACATACTAACCTATGACTTTTGTGTCACGTTTTGTACGACATACTAACCTATGACTTTTGTGTCAAATTTTGGACGACATACTAACCTATGACTTTTTTGTCAAAATTTTGACGACATACAAACCTTTGACTTTTTGTCACATTTTGGGCGACATACTAACCTATGACTTTTTTGTCACATTTTGGACGACATACTAACCTATGACTTTTTGTAAAAATTTGGACGACATACTAACCTATGACTTTTTGTAAAAATTTGGACGACATACTAACCTATGACTTTTTCGTCACATTTCGGACGACATACTAACCTATGACTTTTTTGTCAAAATTTTGACGACATACAAACCTTTGACTTTTTTGTCACATTATGGACGACATACAAACCTATGACTTTTTGTCACATTTTGGACGACATACTAACCTATGACTTTTTTGTCACATATTGGACGACATACTAACCTATGACTTTTTTGTCACATTTTGGACGACATACTAACCTATGACTTTTTCGTCAAAATTTGGACGACATACTAACCTATGACTTTTTTGTCACATTATGGAAGACATACAAACCTATGACTTTTTGTCACATTTTGGACGACATACTAACCTATGACTTTTTTGTCACATTTTGGACGACATACTAACCTATGACTTTTTTGTCACATTTTGGACGACATACTAACCTATGACTTTTGTGTCACGTTTTGTACGACATACTAACCTATGACTTTTGTGTCACATTTTGGACGACATACTAACCTATGACTTTTTTGTGACATTTTGGACGACATACTAACCTATGACTTTTTGTCAAAATTTTGACGACATACTAACCTATGACTTTTTTGTCAAAATTTGGACGACATACTAACCTATGACTTTTTTGTCAAAATTTTGACGACATACTAACCTATGACTTTTTTGTCAAAATTTGGACGACATACTAACCTATGACTTTTTTGTCACATTATGGACGACATACTAACCTATGACTTTTGTGTCACGTTTTGTACGACATACTAACCTATGACTTTTGTGTCAAATTTTGGACGACATACTAACCTATGACTTTTTTGTCAAAATTTTGACGACATACAAACCTTTGACTTTTTGTCACATTTTGGGCGACATACTAACCTATGACTTTTTTGTCACATTTTGGACGACATACTAACCTATGACTTTTTGTAAAAATTTGGACGACATACTAACCTATGACTTTTTGTAAAAATTTGGACGACATACTAACCTATGACTTTTTCGTCACATTTCGGACGACATACTAACCTATGACTTTTTTGTCAAAATTTTGACGACATACAAACCTTTGACTTTTTTGTCACATTATGGACGACATACAAACCTATGACTTTTTGTCACATTTTGGACGACATACTAACCTATGACTTTTTTGTCACATATTGGACGACATACTAACCTATGACTTTTGTGTCACATTTTGGACGACATACTAACCTATGACTTTTTCGTCAAAATTTGGACGACATACTAACCTATGACTTTTTTGTCACATTATGGAAGACATACAAACCTATGACTTTTTGTCACATTTTGGACGACATACTAACCTATGACTTTTTTGTCACATTTTGGACGACATACTAACCTATGACTTTTTTGTCACATTTTGGACGACATACTAACCTATGACTTTTGTGTCACGTTTTGTACGACATACTAACCTATGACTTTTGTGTCACATTTTGGACGACATACTAACCTATGACTTTTTGTCACATTTTGGACGACATACTAACCTATGACTTTTTTGTCACATTTTGGACGACATACTAACCTATGACTTTTGTGTCAAATTTTGGACGACATACTAACCTATGACTTTTTTGTCAAAATTTTGACGACATACAAACCTTTGACTTTTTGTCACATTTTGGGCGACATACTAACCTATGACTTTTTGTAAAAATTTGGACGACATACTAACCTATGACTTTTTGTCAAAATTTTGACGACATACTAACCTATGACTTTTTTGTCAAAATTTGGACGACATACTAACCTATGACTTTTTTGTCACATTATGGACGACATACAAACCTATGACTTTTTGTCACATTTTGGACGACATACTAACCTATGACTTTTTTGTCACATTTTGGACGACATACTAACCTATGACTTTTGTGTCAAATTTTGGACGACATACTAACCTATGACTTTTTTGTCAAAATTTTGACGACATACAAACCTTTGACTTTTTGTCACATTTTGGGCGACATACTAACCTATGACTTTTTGTAAAAATTTGGACGACATACTAACCTATGACTTTTTGTCAAAATTTTGACGACATACTAACCTATGACTTTTTTGTCACATTTTGGACGACATACTAACCTATGACTTTTGTGTCACGTTTTGTACGACATACTAACCTATGACTTTTGTGTCACATTTTGGACGACATACTAACCTATGACTTTTTTGTCACATTTTGGACGACATACTAACCTATGACTTTTTTGTCACATTTTGGACGACATACTAACCTATGACTTTTGTGTCAAATTTTGGACGACATACTAACCTATGACTTTTTTGTCACATTTTGGACGACATACTAACCTATGACTTTTTTGTCACATTTTGGACGACATACAAACCTATGACTTTTTTGTCACATTTTGGACGACATACAAAACTTTGACTTTTTGTCAGATTTTGGACGACATACTAACCTATGACGTTTTTGTCACATTTTGGACGACATACTAACCTATGACGTTTTTGTCAAAATTTGGACGACATACTAACCTATGACTTTTTTGTCACATTTTGGACGACATACTAACCTATGACTTTTGTGTCAAATTTTGGACGACATACTAACCTATGACGTTTTTGTCAAAATTTGGACGACATACTAACCTATGACTTTTTTGTCACATTTTGGACGACATACTAACCTATGACTTTTGTGTCACATTTTGGACGACATACTAACCTATGACTTTTTTGTCACATTTTGGACGACATACTAACCTATGACGTTTTTGTCAAAATTTGGACGACATACTAACCTATGACTTTTTTGTCACATTTTGGACGACATACTAACCTATGACTTTTGTGTCACATTTTGGACGACATACTAACCTATGACTTTTGTGTCAAATTTTGGACGACATACTAACCTATGACTTTTTTGTCACATTTTGGACGACATACTAACCTATGACGTTTTTGTCACATTTTGGACGACATACTAACCTATGACTTTTGTGTCAAATTTTGGACGACATACTAACCTATGACGTTTTTGTCAAAATTTGGACGACATACAAACCTTTGACTTTTTTGTCACATTTTGGACGACAAACTAACCTATGACGTTTTTGTCAAAATTTTGACGACATACTAACCTATGACTTTTTTGTCACATTTTGGACGACATACTAACCTATGACTTTTTTGTCACATTTTGGACAGCATACTAACCTATGACTTTTTTGTCACATTTTGGACGACATACTAACCTATGACTTTTTTGTCAAAATTTTGACGACATACTAACCTATGACTTTTGTGTCAAATTTTGGACGACATACTAACCTATGACTTTTGTGTCAAATTTTGGACGACATACAAACCTATGACGTTTTTGTCAAAATTTGGACGACATACAAACCTATGACTTTTTTGTCACATTTTGGACGACATACTAACCTTTGACTTTTTTGTCAAAATTTTGACGACATACAAACCTATGAGTCTTTTATTTAATGAAGGCTGCCTTGCTTTGGATCTGCCTCACTGTGCACTCCAACACACTCCTCATTAATCATAGCAGACAGCATGGATAGAATAAGAACATAGGTTTGCAAGGAAAAAAGACAGGACACACATTTCAGTTTCATATTCAGTGGTTTAATGCAACAGCAGTGTTTACAAACATCAAACAAATCTGCAGCAACACTCACTTAACAAAATCTACATCAGTCTAAGTCTACAACCTCAAGAACATGTTTCACGTCTAGCTCACCGTTAAGTTTTGTAAAACCAGTCACTCTCCCACAGAGATAATCGATGATTTTAGCTTGTGTTGTCACTTTGTGTCATTGAGGTAAATCTAAATGTAGGATTTTAAAAGCCAAATTGACAAAATAATTTGAACGTAGTGATGGAGGCAGCAGTGGATCAACGACTCCTGTTTGCTAGATTTTCCCTATGAGGTTTGGTGTGGGAGAGTGAGTGGTGTACAAACTTCAGTCTCCTGGAAAAGTCTGACAGTGATTTAAAGACGTGAACGTGTTCCTCAAACATCATTTAACTCAACAGAACTTGATTATTTTTTTCTCTACACACCAGTTGTTGCTGCTTCATTGGCAGGAAAATACATCAAAGGCACATTTACCAGCGACCCTCGTTCCCTTTACTAACACCTGAACAATAACACACAGCCAAAGAAAAATGAAAAACAAGAATCATAACATCATCATCAAGGATGTTGATTACACACACAATTGTCTCTGTGGAAGACTTTAAATCCCTTTAACAAACACTGACTGATTCCCTTTATAAAGCGCACACCACACTCCTGCAGTTTCCAATGCTGTTATTGCACCAAGTTCAAGAATAAAAAAAGAAACAATAAAGCAGAAAAAGACACAAATTAGTTCCAAAAATGATCTAAAGTGAGCGTGAAATGACGTTTTGTGCTTTAACTAAAGTTCCTGGAAGACATGCTGCTTTGTATTTTGGCATTAGTAAAACATTCATCTCTATTTAACAACAACAACAACAAACAAGCCTATTTTATGTAGTTTTTTTTTACTTTAAGACTAAAAACATGACAAGTATGAAATACCTCATTATCGCGACGTTGGGGAAAACCAGTAAATGACGTTCCGTTAATCTCTTTCACACGTGATCCTGAGTTCAGTGCTTAAAAAATGAAATAGAAAATAAATCCACCCAAAAAACTTTCTGTCGTACATTCAAAAAGTGCAGAGTCATCGTGAGCGACGTGGAAGACGGAGGTGACATTTTATTTAAATTAAATTAACGCGAGTTGAAATGCGACGCTACTCACACTTTAACTTGATGCGGTTAGCTTTAGCGTTAGCCTCAGTTTGTTCGGGATTTTGTTGAGAAGAATTCACCTGGTGGGAGGAGTTAGTTGGATCAACCAGCAGGACTCAGGAGGAGTTCTGGCACCACCTGGTGGTGAAGGCCAGGTGAGACGCGGCGGTCAGGCGTGGTGCTGAGCGATGAGGCCGCGCAGCTGCTTGATGACGGCGTCGATAAGTCTCTGTCTGTCTCTGTCCGTCTTCCTGAACTGAGCGAAGACGACGTTCTTCCTGCTCGTCTCCTTCATCCTGAGGACGGAGACAAAGACACGAGGACGGCGGTGAGACGCGAGCGAGCGGTGACGAGAGACGTTAGTGACACACACACACACAGCAGTGCAGGAAACATGACACATCACATTTAGTTGAACTGTCCCTTTAAAAGCAAACATGCTGTGTATGTGTGTGTTGTCATGTTTAATGTGAATAGACTCAATTATTCATGTAAACACACACGTGTACATGCATGTGTTCATCACACACACACAAAATACTCACGGCTTAAACATCCTGTCACAATAAAATAAAATAAAAAAATAAAAATGGAAGATCAGCTGATGATGATTAAAGACGTTGATTTTTCTTTGTTAAATAAATAATTGGTATAAAATGTTATTTTGTTGTCTTTTGTGAACAAGTTTAAAACTGTTAATCTCAACGTAAAGTGTTTGTAAAACTCTTAATCACACTTTAAAGTGCTTTAAAAACTGTTAATCTCAATGTAAAGTGTTTGTAAAACTCTTAATCTCACTTTAAAGTGCTTTAAAAACTGTTAATCTCAATGTAAAGTGTTTGTAAAACTCTTAATCTCACTTTAAAGTGCTTTAAAAACTGTTAATCTCAATGTAAAGTGTTTGTAAATTTAAGCTCACTTTAAAGTGCTTTAAAAACTGTTAATCTCAATGTAAAGTGTTTGTAAACTGTTAATCTCAATGTAAAGTGTTTGTATAACTCTTAATCTCACTTTAAAATGCTTTAAAAACTGTTAGTTCTCTTGTTAAATGTAGAAACTCAAACATTTATGAGTACTCTTTGATTCGTTTCCATGTCTAATTCTATCTGATAGTGAAGAGTGAACCTGATGAAGTGATGAGTGGATGAACGGATGAAGAACAGAATGAACTCACTTGTCGAGCAGAGTCAGCGTTGTGTGAGGATTCACTCGCAGATATTTACACGAGGATTTCCCATAATCTGCCAAATATGTGGACCAGTCCCACTGAGTAAACAACTCCAGTAACTGTCAACAAACAAACAAACGAGTCAGTTTCCTGTTTCACTCATTGATTATGGCATCATATTTGACATGAACACATGAATTCATCTTTAAACTGCAGCAGAAAAAATGACAAAAACGTCACTAAGTGTCATCAGTGTGTTCAGGGACTGTTAGCCTAGCTTAGCATAAATATGTTCCACTGGAATTTTATTTTGTTAAAATCACCCGAGCAAAAGTGAAGAGGTGAAGGTCGGCCATTTTATCGTCGCCATGCTAAGCTAAGCTAACGTCTGACGAAAGAGACTGAAGGAGGACCGAGGACGTCCTCAAAACCAAACTGTGTGTGCCACACACACACAAGCCCCAGTGAACTCTGGGTAACACCAAACACACACACACACACACACACACCCTCTGATCCAGAGAGAGAAACCATATGTGAGTGAGGGATGAGGAGGAGGAGGGACAGAGAACAGAGGGATGAAGAACAAAACCACATGTGATGAAGATGAACAGATCAGGAGATGAAGGTGTGATGGAGAGAGAGAGACAGAGGACGAGTTAAAGAGAATGAATGAATGTCTGATTATTGTCAGTGTGTAAAGAGAAAAACTGCTGAGTCATGCTCACATGACTGAAAATGTTTATTTATGTTTGGTAAAGTGATTGAATTTTAATCTAACAGTGTTTTTTAAAATACATTAAAGTGGATTTAAAACTTTTAATCTCACTTTATTGTATTATTAAAATTGTTAATCTCACTTTACAGTGTTTCTAAAACTGTTAATCTCAATTTACAGTGTTGTCAAAACTGTTAATCTCACTTTAAATTGTTGTCAAAACTGTTAATCTCAATTTACAGTGTTTTTAAAACTGTTAATCTCACTTTAAAGTGTTGTCAAAACTGTTAATCTCAATTTACAGTGTTGTCAAAACTGTTAATCTCACTTTACAGTGTTTTTAAAACTGTTAATCTCAAACTAGCGTGTCTTTTACCTGAAGTCTCCCTATGAGAATCTTCAGGAAACGTCCTCAGTACAAAAGTCTTTGGTCTCAAACGTTTCCTCTAAATCTGTCTCTGGAAAACGACCAAGACACAAAACAGTTTGTTCCTCGACTTCCTGATCTCTCCTCCCTCCTTGTTCCCTCCTTCCTTCCCTCCATCCTCTCGCACTGTTTCCAACTCCTCCTCCCTCTGGTGCCTTCACTTCTGTATTCATCACTCGCTCACTTTCCCTCCTTTGTCCCCGAGTTCACCCTCGCACGGCCGAGGTTTGACCTGCTAATCCTCCCATATAAACACACACACACACACACACACACAGGTTACGTAACTGTCATCCGTCTGAGGTTATGAGGACAAATGCGTCTCTTAATGAGGGACAAATAAACAACTGGGGGACACGAGTAAAAACGTCATAACGTTTATAAACCACTCACTCTCCCACACCAAAGCCCATAGAGAAAACCAGTGATTTTAGGAGCTGCTGGTCTACGGCTGCCTCGTGTGGTCACTTTGTGATTTAAATCATAACGAGGAATTTCAGAAGGTGGAGGATGGAGGCAGCAGTGGAGGAACAACTCGTGTGTGCTGTGATGTTTTCTCTATGGGCTTTGGTGTGGGAGAGTGAGTGGTTCACAAACTTGAGTTTGTCTTAATCTCACAGATAAAGACGTGAACATGTGACATAGACGTCGTAGACGCACACTCTCATTCTGAGCTGCTCTGTGATTGGTCAAAGTCTCCAAAAGTGGAGCAGAAGTCAAATTTGTAATCCACTCACTCTCCCACACCAAAGCAGTACCTCAGTGACAGAGAGTGACCACACGAGGCAGCAGCAGACCAGCAGCTCCTGAAATCACTGGTTTTCTCTGTGGGCTTTGGTGCGGGAGAGTGAAGGAAAGCAAGACATTAGCCACTGACCGAGACGAGGAGTTATTTCATCCACAGACAAAGTGAAACAGATTCAGGTGAACGAGAGGTCAGCAGGTAAATTAGGAGACAAGGAGATGAAGGAGCAAGGACAGAGGAAGTTCAACAAGGAAGATCACACTGATAGAGAGAGAGTGTGTGTGTGTGAGAGAGAGAGAGAGAGGCCTTTCCAAAGAAATCTCAACCACACACGAGCGAGTGAGTGAGCAGGTTCCTCCATCACACACACACACACACACCTCACCCCCGGTTCACCCTCAACACACACACACACACACACTCTCTTCACCTCTCGCTGAACTTCTCTCTTCGTCTCGCTCTCCCTCTCTCACCTCACCATGACCTCACTCTGCACTATCACTCCTGTCTGCGCGCGCGCACACACACACACACACACACACACAGACACACACACACACTTCCTCTGATTCTTCAGTGTTATTTTCTTGTTGTCGTTTACTCTTATTTACACTAATGGTCTCTCTCTCTTCCCTCCTTCCTCCACCTCTTTTTCCTCATCACCCTCTTTCCTCTTCCTCCCACATTTTCTCCGTTTCTTCCTCCTCTTATCGTCTTCATCTCTCCGTCCCGTCTTTCTTATCTCATCACTGTGTTCATCTCGCTCTCCGCTCATCATCCTCTTTTTTTCCCTCTCTCTCTCTCTCTGTCTGTCTGTCCTTCCTTCATCCTAATATCTCACCCATTCCACCGATCACCTTTACTTTTTCCTCCTCCTCAGTTTAACAGACTTGTTAATGGTTTTTCCAGGTTTATTTGTTTAGAAACGTCGGGGAGTTGCTGCGTTACACACACACACACACACACAGGTTGTGATCACATTATGTTTCCTCTTCATGAAAGAAAACAAAAAACTTTTTTTTCTCTCCTCTTAACGTCCATGTTTTCTATATCTTTGGCAGGGTAAAGGTCAAAGGTCGCTAAAAGCAGGGAAAGTGGATTTTTACTTTCATCAGAAAACACAGCCGCGTTGGCACCAACCGTCACTCACTCATCCGTCCATCACTCACTCACTCACTCATCCACTTCCAAGAGATCAGTGCAGCTCCTGGGCGTCTTAAAGGGCCGGTTCACATGTCCTGACCCATGACACTGAAAACAAGGCGGAGCCGGAAGAAAAGAAAACACCAAAGAGAAAGACGATGTTCACGTCTTTATCTCACTTTTTTCAGCTCGCGGGGACACAGGAGCTGCTGGTCCACTGCTGCCTCGTGTGGCCACTTTGTGTCACTGATTTAAATCCAAACAAAGGATTTTTGATGCCGAATTTTACAAAATAAGACGTTTGAACTTAGTGACGGAGGCAGCCGTGGATCAACAGCTCCTGTGTGCTGTGATGTTAAAATCACTGATTTTCTCTATGGGCTTTGGTGTGGGAGAGTGAGTGCTTTACAAACTTCAGTTTCCGGTTGGAAAAGTCTGTCTAACAGTGAGATAAAGACGTGAACGCGTTCTTAAAGACATCGTAGACTTAATCTGACGTAGATTTTATGACGTAATTTTACTTTAGCAAACCTAAAATAAAAAACTGAACCACACCTTTAATCTCAGAAAAACAACCACAGACAGTGAACATCAGAATTCTACCTTTTCATCCACAATCACTGACAAAAAGAATCTATCAATAAAAAAGAATCGTCTCCTTGTAAACTGCTGGAGTTTAAAAGTCTCCTTTGACTCCTCCTCCTCCTCCTCTGAGGTCAAAGGTCACCACCGACCACGCTGACACCTGTCAATCAAAGCTCTTTTGTCTGTGTGTGTGTCTGGAGAATGTTTAAAGACGTTTGACACGTGTCACTCGTCTGTCGTCCTCCTCCTCTACTTCACTTCCCCTTGCTTTAATCTGTCCATCTTTCACCGCGGGTCAAAGGTCACGGAAAAGAGGAAAAGTGTTTTCTTATCAATGACAACAAGAGTTTTCTGGGACAAAGGTCAGACGACGTTTAAAAAGTGAACACATTAGTTTTGCTTTGACTTTGGGAGAATTTTAATTATCTGAAAACTAAACTTCATTCAACTTTAACTTTCAGTTCCAGAAAAACATCTTTTACTTTCAAAATAATAAATAGATGCAAATATTTCTGCTGTTTATTCAAATAACACAGAGCTCAAACTTAATTTATAAAAATCATAATAAAAGAAGGAATCATTATTTACTTTGTAATTACGATTGGTTCAGAAAATGTTCACTAGTTTTCTCTGAAAATGACATAATTCTTCATTTAATTTAAACATTTTAACTGAAGAGTTTTAGTTAATTATCAAAAGGTTTTTTTCAAAAAGCCAAAGAAAATCCCAACTTTTATCAATAAACAAAACTGCTGATTAATTTTAAAGTTGATAAAGTAATAATTGATTTATTCTTTCAGCCTAGGAAATATTCTCTGTAATCCACTCAAACAGATTCAATCATATTTAAATCAGTTACAGATTACAGCAGGTGATCCATGATAATCCATAATAATCCATATTAAAGTCCACGTTGATGTGAGAAAAAGGTGCAGATTTCTGTGGAGAAGCTAAAAGCCTCAGCTGTTGACCTTTGACAGGCAGAGGTCAAAGGTCATCACTCAGTGTCCTCTTTTTTAAACGTTCACTTAATCTGACGACAAACAGCAGACATGTTCTCCTGATTTATTTACCTTTAATCCAGATTTCAGTTTAAAAAAAAGGGATTTTTCGCACAAATCGACACAAATGAGCAGATTAGCTTTTTCTTTTTTAAACATCGACTCATTTTTAAAGGATTTTTTCTTATGAACACACACACACACACACACACACACAGGGATTAATTATTAAATTATTCAGATTCTACGTTCTAGATAAACGATCATTTAACGACAGACATCTCAACTCTCATTGGCTCCGCCCTCATCTGTGTCCCCAAAACAGGAAGTGGTAGAAAGATAAGACGTGGTTTAAGGTCGCCATGTTTCTCACACACACACACACACACACACACACACACACAGTGACCATGTGGTGACCGGGTCACATCATTGTTCAGTGTTATCTGTGTGTGTGTGTGTAACTGTATCAAATGTGATACACACACACACACACACACACACACACACACACTCCTGACCGCTGCTTGACCATTAGGACGTTTTGCGATGTACAGCCCCGCCCCCTCCCCCCTCTTCCAATCAGGGAGCAGAATAATGACCACGATAAGAGACGACCACAGACGGGACAGGAAGTTGAACCAGAGGCCGAGCAACAGTGTGTGTGTGTGTGTGTGTGTGTGTGTGTGTGTGCGTGCGTGCGTGCGTGCGTGCAGCCTCCCTGACGCCGTGTAATCTCAGTTTAAGAGGAAGAAAGTGAATCAGAGTGTGAAATTAAATGAGATTAGAGATTATAGACACAGACCAAAATAAAACTTTTCTCCGGCTACAATTCAACGGAATCAACGGTTTCTACTGAATTATCATTTATTACAAATAAGTGTAAAAGAAAACGTGTTATAATATAATCTTATTTCCATTATTTTATTATTGATTTACTTGAAAATTCAGAATAAAGTCCCAATTTTGAGATTAAAGTCAGTATAAAGTTGTAATTTTGAGATAAAAGTCAGAATAAATTGTAATTTTGAGATTAAAATCAGAATAAAGTCGGAATTTTGAGATTTAAGTTAGAATAAAGTCAGAATTTTGATTTAAAACCCCCCAAAAAAGAGTAAATAACATTTGAATAAAATATTGTCCTGAAGTGAAGACGTGAGGACGGACTTCATTTTTAATGTCATGTGACCTGAGATTCAACACAGTCACTCTAAACCAGTTTAAACCAGTGACTAAACATGTTTCTTTTTTGCTGACTCATCAAAAACAAAGTTTGTGAACATAAAAAAAGTCACTGATCTCTCTCTCTCTCTCTGTGTCTCTCTCTCTCCCTGCAGGCGATCATTTAAACGTCCGTCTGCTGCTCATCCTCTCATCCTTCTCTCCTCCCTCTTTCTTCTCCGATCATCTCGCTCTTTTCACCCCTCCACACTCGCCCATTCATCCCCCCTTCTGAGAGCGGTCAACGGATGAAGAGAAGTGTCAGCCTCCCAGAGAGCGAGAGAGAGAGAGGGCGAGAGACCACCCTGTACGTCCGTATCACTTTCACCTGACTGCACTCTTTCACTCGTGATCCCTCGCTCTTTTTTTTTCATTTTCATGCATTCATGTCTCGTTTTCTGAATTCACAATCTCACCACAACTCTCCCTCCATGTCCTCTCCTGTCATCTCTCACTTCATTCATCCCTCGTTCACGACTGTCATCGACTCGTCTCGTCTTTATTTTCCCTCTGCGTGTTCACTTCTCTGAGTTCAGAGGTCACGCAAGCGTCGGGTGTGTGCGTGACTCTCTCTCTCACACACACACACACACACAGTCCTCAGGAATGTGACAGTAGCAGATTCCCGTGTCTGTCTCCTCTCGTCCCTCTGTCCTCACGTCCATCTTCACTGAACTCAAAACTTTTGTCTCAAAATCGAGGAAAAACCACAAGAACGTGACAAATTAATTGAGAACGGGCGTTAAATTAACAAAATCAGTTTTAAGAGTGAAACGGTTGAGTCTCATCTCCAGGTGGTTCTTTGTGTTCCTCTCATTTTGTGCTAAAAATTAAAGTTTATTCAGGTTTGTGGGGGAATTTTCAAGCCGATTTACCCCAAAGAAGGTAAACTGTAAATACATTTTATTTTGGTAAATTCAGAGCTCAGCATTTCCTTTATTTTTTTAAAAAACAAAAAACATTATAATAATCTATAATCTTATCATAGCAACAGCTGTTTTATTTGAATCGTGGTGTTCCTCAAGGCTCAAGCTTGGGTCCCACACTTTTTAACTTTCTTTATTTTTTTTAAACTTTCTAACAAGCTCAGTTATCGGAGATAAAATGAAGAACTTTCCACTAAGGAAAAAAGTTTGTAACCCTAGTTAATAGCACGTCCAATAGGGGGCGCCCTCTGTCCAGGAAATACAAATAATACAAAAAAGCAGTCGTTAATCTTGGGGCGGCAAGAATCGGACGTTTGGCAAAAAAATTTCAATATTTAAGTTAATTTTTTTCTAAAATGTATTTTGAATCATAATCACTGATTAATAATCATTTAAATTGAGTCGTGGTGTTCCTCAAGGCTCAGGTTTAGGTCCCACTGACTTCCCAGGTACGTTTTCAGGGTCCTGCAGCTGCTTAGAACAGCCAGTAGGAGGCCCCCTCTCCTTCTGTCTGTCATGTTACAGATTTCCCTGAGGCTGAAAATAACACAGCTGCACTCTGTGACGCTAATTTGACGTAAATAGTGAGCGACTCGTGTCCGAGCTCAGTAAAAATAGAGACGTGACATGAAAGGAAAATAAGTCCATTTACTGTAAAAAAAAACAAAAAACAAAAGGATTTCTGGGAAGTGAGATTATTTCATTCCCTCGTATAAAAACACGGTCTCTGTTATTTCGTCTACGCCGGAGTTTGTTTACACGTTTTTTTAATAAAAACAGTGAAGCTGACAACTTTCCCCCAGATTATCATCTGCTCGTGTCAAAGGTCAGCGACGTGTCACCGCTGAAGTCAAACTGAAGTCCGAATTAATCATCCTGGTTAAAGTCAAAGTCAGGCTCAAGTGTGACAGATTAAAGGAGCAGTCTGTACTTTTAAAACAACTGGAAACAGAGATTCTACTCAAACCAGAATGATTTAATCTACATAATCCCAACATCGCAGATTATTCTACGTGTGCATAATCAAACCCGTTTACGTTTTCACTTAGATTGACAAAAAAAATTGTTTTTTTTGTTTTTTTTAACACTAATTTGTGTTGTTGACTGAACTTTAATCTGAATAAAGTGATTTTACAGCAGCTGCTGCGAGGGTCAGAGGTCGCAACTCGGATGTTTTAGCTGTTTTAAGTCGAAATATTCACATTTAAGAAGCTGAAACTATCAGAAAAATCATTTTTATCATGAAAAAAACTTCAAACCGATTAACTGACGATAAAAATAATTAATAATCGTTTCATTGTTTCTCGTGTTAAAGATGAAATCAAATACGAGGTTTGAGCGACTGCTTTCCCTGGAGGAAGTGAGGAGGAAGCGCGGAGCGTCGAGTCGCGTGTGAAACAATGAAGTCACAAATAAAACTGTGACAGAGTCAAGTGAAGGTTGTTCCTGCCGTCGCTGGGACGGACTAGACGAGACTGTACGAGGACACACGAGAGACAAACTTGTCCTTCATCAAATAAAGGTTTGTGGTCTAATCTCAAACTCACCAGACTTTTCTGTAAAGAGAAACATTAAAGTCTTGGAATCTTCCCTTTAATAAAACTCACTTTCTCTCTCACTGTGTCATTAGTTCAAGGTCACACACACACACACACACACACACATCGTACATGTTGGTTTTGGACAAACTCGTGAGTCAAAGGTCGGGACACAAACGTCACAGAGAGGACAGATAGTACAAGTGTGTGTGTGTGTGAAGAGAAAGTTCACGACAACGACGGAAAAAGACGGAAACTAAGAAGAAAATGTGGGATTAAGATTAAGATTATTACTCTGTGAAGTTTCAGGCGTTAGCGACTGTGCGGCGTCTTCTCATGACTGGCCAGCGGGGGGCGTAAAACTGACGGCAAACGACGTTCGGAGACATTCTTTTACGGAGAAAAAGACGACTGAAGAAACAGGAGATCCATTCGAGGGGGTGGGGGGGGGGCGGAGCCTGGGTAGAGAGAGAACACAGGAGGCGGGGCATGTGTGTGTGTGGCTTCCTGGTGTTTTCTCAGATTATTCAGATTAAAGATGATGGATGAGGAGGAGGTGGCAGTGGCAGTCCTGGAGAACATACGGAGTGACGGCTGCTGGACGAGAAGAACATCTGGACGATCATCACGGGGGCGGAGCCTGGGAGGAGAACGCAGGAGGCGGTCAATATTCACAGGTTTGTTTTTTCCTGCTCTTCTCAGATTATCCAGATTAAAGAGGAGGATGCGGCAGCGGCAGTTCTGGAGAACATACGGAACGACTTCTGTTGGATGAGAAGAAAATGTGGACGATCATCGCGGGACGTCCAAACCTCAGGACACAAAATGAGTCTTTGATAGTCTGGGTTTTTTGATGAAAGAAGACGACCTGCTCTGAGGATTAATGGGAAACTTGTTCCCTCCATGTTTGGACTTCACGGTTGAAGGAGAACGTTCACGATCTGCTTCAGGGACAGAGGACAGACGACCCATCGAGTTGACACTTTAAGGTTTTAGAGGTGAGGAGGAGGAAGTTGACGTACGAGGTCAGGACTGTGTTTGTGAGACAGAAAACAGAAACACTCTGTCGTCACGTTTCTTATCCAAACAACGTCAAACGAGCTCAGGTCGGAGTCGGACTAAGACGGACAATCGCACGACTCCTTCCACTTCCTTGGTCTGACTCCAGTCTGACTAAGTGCTTACATGCAGCAGTAATCGGACTATGAATCACATGATTCAGGTATGTTAGTCTGACTAAGACCAGCTGGAGTTTAGTCCAACAAAAATCTGAATCATTGTGAACTGATGGACAGATACGAGATGGACAGATGTTCCACGAATGAACAGAGAGAAGATTCTGCTGAAGCTCGTCAGGTTTTGACTCATCAACGTTGGTTTGAGGATGAAGAAGAAGAAGGAGGAGGAGGAGGAGGAGAGATCGATGAATGAAAGGAATCTGTGGTCGACCAGAGGAATGAAGCTCTGACCGTTCAATGACAGGAGAACACACACACACACACACACGAGCAGAGGTGGAAGAATGTGAACCTCGCAAATGAACGAGTGAAAGTCTAGTGTTGCAAACTTTTCCCACTTTTTCGGTGGGAGGCCACACACACACACACTCACTCTCTCTCTCACACACACACACACACACACACAGGGCCAGCCAAAGGTTTGTAGTAACCACAAACTTGTGAATGTTCTAAATTTAGAATTGATAAGATCTGTGGACTGAAACACACACACACACACACACACACACACACACACACACACACACACACACACACTGAAGAAAAGTGCAGAGTCAGCGTTGACTGCAGTTAAAAATAAAAAAGTGACAAAAACAGCTCCTGTTTGTTTCACGTCTGAATATAAATCACATTTTTGTCCATTTGACATTTTTATCATGGACTTTTGGGACAAACACAAACTATTTCTTTTTATTCAAACATGGATTCCCTTGAAATCGACAGTTAGCAGTTACGTTGATTATTGGGTCACAGGGTTTTAGGGCTGCATCGTTTAACGGAATATTTAAATATTAGGTTGGTAAATTGGCCACATTTTTACAATCAACTCATCTGTCTGTTTTTAAATAAAAATACAACTATTTCATTTGCTTCGTGGACGTTTTAGGAAACAAAAGACAAACAACTCAAGATTATGACAAGTTATGACAATTAAAACCAATGAAACTAAGTTTTCTAAAATAAAATAAGAAGTAGGTGACGATAACTTCAGTAAATGAATCGTTTTCGGACTCAAAAACAAAAATAACGTGAATGAATAAAAAGCATTCATCGTCTTAACTTATTTTAGTGTTTAGTGTTCGTGTGCGTGCGTGCGTGCGTGCGTGCACGCTGAGGGAACCCGGGTCTCAGCTCTGTCCCAGGACCCCGGAACCTTCCAGAACACCGGGACCTGACCACAAAACAAACGCCCCCGTCAGCGTGATTTATCGACCATTATTCACACACACACGCACACACACACACACACACACACACACACACATACGTAAACACACACACACACACGAATATATATATATATATATAATCAAAAAAATGTAACAAACAATCATGAAAAGTTTGTCTAAAAACTTAAATAACACACACACACACAAGTGGAAGATGTGTGTCAGGCAGATGTGCGCGTGCGCACACGCACACACACACACACAGTGTGTGGGGGAGGAATTCTCTCTTTTTGATATGATAAAGGATGAAAGAGAAAGAGAGAGAGAGAGAGAAAATGAAAGGAGCTGAATGATCTGGAAAAGAAACGTCAGAGTCAACGATTCTGATCAGCAGAAGAAAAGAGAGGATGGAGCTGGAGGAGGAAGAGGAGGAAGAGGAGGAGGAAGAGGAGGAGGGAGGAGTAAACATGGATGCCACACATGAATGCAATTTTTTCTCTCCTTTTCTCCCTCTCCCCGTCTTCCCCCCTTCCTCCTTCTTCTCCTCCTCCGAGCGAGAGAACAAGAGGCACTGCATCATCCCGACAGGCGGAGAAAGAGAGGAGAGGAGAGAGAAAGAGGGATTGTGACGGAGGGATAAAGGGCGATCCATCTCTGTCTGTCACCTCATTCATCGTCCACTGCTCCGTCCTGCCGGCCCATCCGTCATCTGCTGTCACACACACACACACACACACAGTACAACAACAACCACAAACACACACACACACACACACATCAAAGACAGGAGGCCAGACACACAAACTTTAACTCGCTCTCCGCCCTGTTTCACACATTCACTGTGATCTCACACACACACACACACACACACACACACACACACACACACACACACACACACAGAGCAAACAGAAAGGCCACACAAACTTTCACTAAGGCTCTTCGCCCCGTTTCACACATTCACAAAGATGACACACACACACACACACACTTGTTGATGGGAAACACACATTTCCCCGCGCGCACTTTCACACACTCTCTCCTAACAAACGCTGTTTTTCGCAGAGTCGATATACGA
Organism: Solea solea; assembly: GCF_958295425.1. Classification (NCBI taxonomy): domain Eukaryota; kingdom Metazoa; phylum Chordata; class Actinopteri; order Pleuronectiformes; family Soleidae; genus Solea; species Solea solea. The sequence continues at coordinate 2,200,834 of NC_081136.1, forward strand.
CAACGATACACACACACAAACGCACACATGTGCACGATCACTCCGCCCAGCGGTCCGTCCTCTCAGCCGGGACGTCCAGTTCTGTCTGTCCCTCTCTGTTTTTCCCAGGACATAAAACATGACGCTCGCTCGTTTTCTCCTGAAATAAACTTTCCATTCACTTTTTAATCTTCTAAACTATGATCGAGTCGATCGGATCGTTGTGAGTCGATCAGAATGTTGTGAGTCGATCAGAATGTTGTGAGTATATCGGATCGTTGTGAGTCGATCAGAATGTTGTGAGTCGATCAGAATGTTGTGAGTCGATCAGAACGTTGTGAGTCGATCAGAACGTTGTGAGTCGATCAGAATGTTGTGAGTATATCGGATCGTTGTGAGTCGATCAGAACGTTGTGAGTCGATCAGAACGTTGTGAGTCGATCAGAACGTTGTGAGTCGATCAGAACGTTGTGAGTCGATCAGAATGTTGTGAGTCGATCAGAATGTTGTGAGTATATCGGATCGTTGTGAGTCGATCAGAACGTTGTGAGTCGATCAGAACGTTGTGAGTCGATCAGAATGTTGTGAGACGATCAGATCGTTGAGAGTCGATCAGAATGTTGTGAGTCGATCAGATCGTTGTGAGTCGATCAGAATGTTGTGAGTGGATCAGAATGTTGCGAGTCGATCAGAATGTTGCGAGTCGATCAGAATGTTGAGTCGATCAGAATGTTGTGAGTCGATCAGAATGTTGTGAGTCGATCACATGTGACCATGTGTCAGCGTCAAAGAGACAGTAACAGAGTAACTGCTGATGTTAAACCTGTAGAATCAATCAATGAACGTCTATAAAATAATATGTGAGAGCATTAACACACACACACACACACACACACACACAGTTCTAACTCGACTCAGTTTAGCATCAGTCGCGTCATTTTACAAAGTGGGCGGAGCCGTCATAGCGACGGCTGCCGTGACGTGTTTTTTTCTTCTACGCGACACAAACTCTCACGTGACTTGTGAAGCCGTTACTGAATCGTTAGAGTCGTGGATTTAAAAAGGTTTGTTCACAGAGTCGTGAAATACCACTGAACGTGATCGTGATCGGGCTCACGATCGCCGGCCGAATCCACCAGATTCCTCCGTTAAATATGGACATGTTTTCAGGGACTTTTTAAGACTTTGGACATTGTTGGCTTTGATTCTGGTGTCGGACGTGACTGTGGACACGTGTGAGACCGTGTGTGGACACAGAGCAGGGAGACAGACGTGTCCCTGCAGCTGTCTTCACCATAAACTAAACTTCACCATGTATCATCATTATTTATATTATGAATGTCTTATTATTATTGTCATTTTTCCGCGTTTCCATCTCACTGAGGACCATCTCTCCGTCTGAAACTGAGGAGGAGGATGATGAAGACGATCTCGTCTTCATCATCGTGACGTGAACGTCATTTGTCAGAAATGACAAAACCACGTCAAAAACAGCCCAGAGACAATAAAAGAAAGGAAGAGGAGGTGGAGAGCGGGGAGGGGGGGGTGTTGGTAAGAAAAAAGATAGTGGGTTTAAAAAAAAAAAAAAAAAAAAGAATGAAGGAAGGAGAGAGAGAGAGAGAGAGAGGACGGAGACAAAGACCTACTTGTCTCAAGTCACTGAAGGCCAGAAGCAACGTGTCGCCCTGGAAGCCTGCGACCGGGCCGGCTCTGGCAAAACCTGTGGGAAAATACAAACCCACCCCCCCAACACACACACACACACACACACACACACAGTCCACCCCCAGAGAGAGAGAGAGAGAGAGAGAGAACAGAGAGAGAGAGAGAACAGAGAGAGAGTGAAACACTCAATAATCAAAGACCTGCTTGGATTTGCTTTGCATCGAGATAAACTGGCAGACAAATGACAGACTGAAGAAGAGGAGGATGAAGAGGAAGAGGAGGGGGGGAGGGGGGAGGAGGCGGCGCAGGGTGTTAGAGTCATGTCGCTTGTTGAAAGACTGAATGAAGGAGTGAGAGAGTGTGTTTGTGAAAAAGCAGAGTGTGTGTGTGTGTCCAGGTATTACTAATGTTGTGGGGACCTAAACCTGTTTACAGTCACATACAAAAACGTAAAGGTGAAGATATGTTAGGTTGAGGTTAGGATTAGGATTAGGATTAGGCCAATAGTAATTGTGGTTAGGGTTAGAGTAAGTCTCCAGGAAATCAATGTAAGTCAATGCAATGTCCCCTCAAGTCATGAATGTCGAACATGTGTGTGTGTGTGTGTGTGTGTGTGTGTGTGTTGTTAATGCACAGCTTCGTCATCGTGTTTGAGAACAGTGAACTGATGGATTTTGAACTTGGGGTGACGCCTGTGTGTGTGTGCGTGTGTGTGCGTGCATGTGCGTGTGTGTGTGTGTGTGTGCGTGCGTGTGTGTTCTCAGGTTGTAACACTTGAAGAATTACAGAAGGTAAAGAGCGTCACTGTGGTGTGTGTGTGTGTGTGTGTGTGTGTGTGTGTCACAGGGTCACTGAAGATGGCAGGCGTGTAATCGGGGTGTGTGTGCACTTGTGTGTGTGTGTGTGTGTTGCGAGGTGAAAAGGATTATCCGCAGACTCGCTCCCTCTCTCTTTTCTTTCTCGTTCCCTCGCTCAGAAAAACCAGTCGGCTTGTTTACGGAGGCCAAGTGACGCCAAGACCCCAGCTCACACTCCGTACGACCCCGACACACACACACACACACACACACACACACACACACACACACACACACACACACACACACACACACACACACACACACACACACACACACACACACACACACACACACAGTCACAAAAGTCGTAATATTTCACGGCAAAATAAAGAATCGAGGTTTCATGACTCAGAAACTTTCTGTCATTGCGGAAAAACAAGAATTATCAATAAAAATTATTAAATTTATAAAAACCGCTTCCACCTTTGTCGCTAACGTTTATTTTGTCATTGAAGTGACATCATTAATTTGCAGTGAGATTATTTTAATCCTAACTTTCACTTTTCTCCATGTTTTTTCACCCACTTTTGTCTGAACTTGAGTTTTTCATGGTTATAAAGTATTCTTCTCCTTCTTCTTTCATCTCCTTAATCTCTAATCCCCTTTTTTCTTCCACCGCTTCCTCCGTCTGTTTAAAGCTCACAGTTAATTTTCCCTTAATCCCTCCTCTCATGTGTTTTTTTTATTTCACACCCCTCCCTCCCTCCCTCCCTTAATCCCGGTCTGCCCTTTTCTTCTTCTTCTTCTCTTTCATCCTTTTCTTCTGTCGTCTCGTTTCATTTTCAAATGCACTTTTATTTATTTTCTCCCGCTCTTTCCTCACAGTGCTCGTCCTCCTCTGAAATCTGTAATCTCTCCGACCTCGGTCACCTTTTCATTCATCCCTCGTTCCTGCGCCTTCTCTTTTCCCTCTTATTTTAAATGTTTTCCTACCTTAAATTCTTCCTCTTCTTATCTTCACCTCCCTGTTTTTCGATTATTCTGTTGTTTTCTCTCCGTGACCTCTTGACCTCTGCACTAGACTCAGCATCCCAAGAGGAAAAACCTTCGTTCCTGTTTAATCTCCCATTTATTTCATAGTTATATATTTGGTAAATTATATTCTTGGTAAATGAAGCCTGTATCGCTGTAATCTCTTTTTTCCGTGTTTATTTCACGTTTTATGATGTTCTGTCGCGTCTGTGATGACGTTAAATGAAAATATGTCACTTTTTATGTTCAGTTTTAGCTGAAAATGTCGATTTATTTTGATTTTTATGTCGTCGTCGTGTGTGGATAGAAGAGGAGAGACAGAGATCAACTGGACGAGGGAAAAAAGGAGCAGAAGTAAAAGAAACAAAAGGAAATAAAGAGGACAGAGGGACAAAGAAAAGGTGTAAAGGGGGCGTGGCCACTCACCTTCGCACTCTTGGACGTCGGCGTTGAGCTGGTGCAGCGCTCCCATGGAGATCTGGCGGACCTCGGGGTCGAGGAGCAGCTGCATCAGGGACGTGGAGATGTGTTTACACGCCGACATGCACGCCGTCTGTGCCACCTTACCCTGAGAGAGAGAGAGAGAGAGAGAGAGAGGAGAGGGAGAGAGGGAGAGAGGGAGAGGAGGGAGGGTCAGGTCTGGACATGATAATCCTCTTTAAATCTACAGTACATCATATTCATATTACATTTAAAGTGATTAAAACACTCTCTTCACTCTCTGTGAAAACATGACAAATAAAAAAAGACACAAAAGACACATGCAATAAAATCTACGTGAGTTTAAGTCTATGATATCTTTCCCACTCACTCTCCCACACCAAACCCCATTGAGAAAATCAGGGATTTTAGCTGGCGGGGGACCCAGGAGCTGCTGGTCTACTGCTGCCTCGTGTGGTCACTTTGTGTCACTGCGGTTAATCTCAACCAAGGAATTTCGATGCTGAATTCTACAAAATAAGACATTTGAACTTAGTGATGGAAGCGACGGTGGATCAACAACTCCTGTGTGCTGTGATGTTAAAATCACTGGTTTTCTCTATGGGGTTTGGTGTGGGAGAGTGAGTGGTTTTACAAAACTTCAGTTTCCTGTTGGAAAAGTCAGTCGAACAGTGACATAAAGACGTGAACATGTGACATGGACATTGTCGACTTAAACTGGCGTAGATTTTATGAACTGAGCTCCTTAATTGTTGTCTTTGTTCACAGCGTTACGCTTTGAAACCACGTCAGGGCAGTTTTAGAAGAACCTGTGCCGTTCACAGCTGCTCCAACTGTCGTGATACAAACACAAACCTCAGGCTCAATAACTGTGTGTAACAAATTAGACAACATCTCACAAAAGACACAGCAACAAGAACAACATGTACTTTGTGTTTCGCCCCCAAACACACACACACATTAAGTTAGCGTTAATTAAATACAGTGTGTTCAGGTGCAGTCAGGATGATGAAGTACCATATTAAGAATAAAAGCAGCGGAGGAGGAAGTGCGTGACAACGCATTAATACAGAACACAACACACGTGTGTGTGTGTGTGTGTGTGTGTGTGTGATGTCGGTGACCAGTCATAACCTTTGTCATGACCTCGACGTCTGCATTCCAGCTGAATGAAACAGAGATGAAGAGAGGGAAAGATGTGAGAACGAGGTGAGAGAACCAAAGAAGCAATAACTCTAATTCTAAAGAGGTAGTTCAGTTGTGGCTGTGTGAGATACTGACACACACACACACACTCAGTGGCGATAACTGTGTCGTGAGCGCCCCCTGCTGCAGAGAATACGAGACACCGAGGCAGTGAAAACACGACTGCCAGCAAAGGACACAAGCAAACCGGCTTCAGCCACTCAACAGAAGACCGAGTACATCAGAGTAAGTCTACGACATCTACGTCACATGATCACGTCTTTATCTCACTGTCAGACAGACTTTTAACAACAGGAAACTGAAGTTTGTAAAACACTCACTCTCCCACACCAAACCTCATAGAGAAAATCAGTGATTGTAGCTCGTGGGGACACAGGAGCTGCTGCTCTACTGCTGCCTCGTGTGGACACTTTGTGTCACTGAGGTAATTCCTAACTAAGATTTTCAAATGCCGAATTTTACTAAATAAGACATTTAGACTTAGTGATGGAGGCAGCAGTGGATCAACAACTCCTGTGTGCTGTGATGTTAAAATCACTGGTTTTCTCTATGGGGTTCGGTGTGGTTTTACAAACTTCAGTTTCCTAGTCTTTCTCCAGGACTAGAATCTAGATGAGAAGTTATTATAATGAAAGGTTATTGAAGTAGTATAGATTGATTATTTGCCAGCTTTGGCTCTAATGGTCTTTTAACTGAAGTTAATGGTCTGGTTTCCAGGAAAGTTGTGAAGAAAACGCAGCTTTTAATCCCCAAAAAAACCTGAACAAGTGAAGAAATCAGTGAGCAGCAGATGAACATTGTGGTAAATTGATCTTCCTGAACAGACGAGGAACCGTCGCGTCCAGGAAAATTTCCTTCACTTGTTTCAACATGTAATTTAACAAATGACCTGAACACCAAGAAAAAAACACACACTCATGAATAGAGACATTATTTTCAACTCTTGGCGTTTCATTATTAAACCGTCTAATGGAGTCATTTGTATAATATCATTTCCTGTGTGTGATGTGAAGAGATCGACTTTAATAAAGCAATCGTTTCCAGGCACAGATCAATAAAAGTCATCTGGTCTGTTTAAACAAACACAACGACAGCAGCCGCCGCCGTGCATTAGACACACACACACACACACACACACACACACACACACACACACCTACAGAGCAGCCGGATAACCACGCACACACACACCACACAACGTGAAGGGGTGAATTATCATGGAGTGAGATTGAGCGTGAAATCGACAAATTCTGTTTACATGTACTGAAGCACACCCCCACACACACAGACAGACAGACACACACACACACACACACACACACACAGACAAGTGGGAACGATTATAGAGGGAAGAGGAGGAATGACGGAGGGAAAGAAAAATAAAAGAATGGACAGGAAAGAAAGAGGAAAAATGAAGGAAAAGAAAAGAAAGACATAATAGACATCCACATAGTTCATTCCCCTTACCTTAATATCACAACTAAGTGCCTTACTTTAACCCTTAAATCAGGTCTTAACCCTGACAAAATGTCCTCACAAAGATATAAAGACATGTCCACGCACACACAGGCAGGCAGTTTTAAACCACATCACAACTCACACACACACAGACGCTAGCGCCCTCTACAGGTGCTATTTTTGTCTTTATTTTTATTCTGTACAGTAAAGAAAATGTCATTTACGAGGTTTCTTGAATGAATCTCGTCAGCTCAACACACTGTGAGCCCGGTTATTTACATGCACTGCAGTTTAAAATATTTAATTAGTGAATATTCTAATCACAAACTTGCTTTTGTCACGATTTTTGTTTGGGTTACGATATTTGTCATTCTTAAAAAACATTCTTGGAAACACTTAAAAGTCCGAAATAATTCACTTTTCTTACGTGTGTCGTGTCAAAATACGTTAGTTCGTCTTAGTCGGACTAACATACCTGGGACCATGTGATTCATAGTCTGACTACACTTAGTCAGACTGGAGTCAGACACAAAGTGGGTTATAGCGACCCCGAGAGGATTTCATAAAAACACACAAACTCAGGTTCAGGCAAACGTGCATCACTTCCTGCTCATCATCATCATCACATGCTGCTTTTTTTGTTTTTTAATAAACTCTCAGGTGAGGTGAAGGGGGTGGAGCTAAAGGTGAGTCAGGGCTTGGTAAACGACACTCACGTTAACTCAACATCGCAGATACTCACCGGTAACGTGGCGTGTTCCGACGTCGTTCCCTACGTACGACCATAAACATAAACCCGGCGAACTTTAGAACTTTGGATAAAGTTTATGTAGAAAGTTTCTGGGAGTTTTCACAAGTTTTGCAGGATAAATGCGAGCAGTTAATAAACGTGTCTCGTCACCGCTGTCGGTCATACCACCCAGACTTTTTAGATCCATAACACCTGATCTACTTAAGAGGCCACACACACTGTGTGTGTGCGTGTGTGTGTGTGTCAGGGTCATGTCCGGGGCTCGTGAGCTTGAAAGAAAAGCTTCTTAAAGGTGCTGGAAAACACTTAGCTCAACCACCATGTCTGTGTGTGTGTGTGTGGCCTTATGGCCTTGTGACCCGCTTTAACCAAATCTGTGCAAAATCATCTCAGAACGGCTAAGCCTTTTTATGTGTGTGTGTGTGTGTGTGTGTGTGTTCTCACCAAAAACTACAACAAGTTAAAATAAGTAAATCAACTTTAAAGTGCATTAACAAAAGTGATGAAATTTACGAGGTTTCTTGAATGAATCTCGTCGGCTCAACACACTGTGAACCCTGCGTTATCTACATCTACACGATTTTTATTTGGGTTACGATATTTGTCATTCTTAAAATATTGTAATGTTTTGTGTAAAAAAGAAACACGTCAAAATTCACACTTCATGGTGTTCATAGACGCAGTGCTGCCCCCTACGGACGACAGTGAACATGACGCTACGGTGCTTTTTATGTACGACTCAGCAAAAATCACACGTCCTATATTAGCTCGCTAGTTAGCAAACCCAGCTATGATGCTAACATTGGACAGAACCGCAATTATATCTCATTTCGTATTTTCGAGTTAACGGTGAAACATGAAATCCCGATCGAGTGAATGTGTGCTGGAGTCAAGAGTCTGAGCCCGTGTTTAATCTGCTGCTGGCCACGCCCCCCTCAGCCTTTAATGAGCTTAGCGAGCGCCGAGCTAACGAGCTAACCTGTAACGAGCTGATACTCTAACGAGCTAAAGCAGATTGTCCTGCCCTGTGATGGTCTCATGCTGACATGGAGGGGCCACAAAACTGCTGAGTCAGCTTATATAAAACACACACACACACACAGTATTATAAAGATTCTCAAATACAGTAAAATATTTGTTTTCCTTCCCCATTTGTGCAATTTTTATGATATACTTTCACATAATCAAGTGTTTTAAATACAGCTAATGTCAGAAAAAACATGTTCTTCAGACATCGTAGACTTAGACTGATGTAGATTTTATGTTAGCTAAAATCTGTTCTTTGTTTACCGCATAAAAGATACTTCAAAAAACACAGACTATACCTTTAATGTGTAGATATGAGTACTGGTGTGTGTGTGTGTACTAACAGGTAGGTTGGTGAAGACACTGAAGGTGCTGTTCAGAAACGCGATCAGGTCGAGCAGGTAGTCGCTGGCCTCCAGAGCTCCGCCCCCTTGCACCGGGGCCAGCCAATCGTAATCGGCCAGCTGCAGGAACTGGTCGATCTTAGCGTTGAGGCTGGTGTAGATCTCCGCCTCTGCGGCGTGACGAGCATCCTGTGGACAGAGAAATGAAGAGTTCAGGTAACGTGAGGGAAAAACAGGACGCAAGGAACAAAAACAAGGAAACACAGGAGGTCTAAACCAAGAAAAAGGAAAAATACTGGTGAAATATGAAGAGATTTGTTTGTAGAAACAGAAGAATGAAAGACGTTGTCGTTTGGACCTTGAAGGTGGACGTTCCGTACAGTTTGGTGGCGTTGACGGTGTCAGGAGGAACGTTGGTGATGTTTGATATGAACTCCTCCAGGAAGTGGCAGCTCTGCTCCAGGTGGGTGGTGTTAATGATCACCTGCACCAACTGCAAAGCATTTGTTTCTTTAGAACATGTAACAACAAAAACAGATGACTCAAATGAGAACTTTAATGAAACATTAACAGTTAAGACTCAAAAATCTTCCTTTGTTTATTTATTAAAGTCAAATTTATATGATTTTCAAAAAAATTATCCACATAAAGAGGCATTTTTCAGCAAATACAGAGAATAAATGATGTTAGTGTGAGCCTTATTTTACATTTTATTTCTTTTATTCATCACATGCATTTTTTTTGCAAATGAATGAATGAATGAATGAATGAATGTTTGTGCTGGGGAAAAAACAAAGTGCATGGAAACATACACAACAAGAGGTCGATAAGAGAAAGTGTTTGTTTATGTGACAGTGACTGTGTCGCGCGTGTGCGCGCACACACACACACACACACACACGTGTGTGTACCTCTGCCAGTCCGACGTTCTTCTTCTTGATGGCGTACTGCAGACAGTGGCTCAGGGTTCTGGTCAACAGCAGATTTGTGGACTTGCGGATCATGTCGTCCACCTCAGTGGAGCTGAGGACACACACACACACACACACACACACAGTCAGTGAGAGCTGGGATTCCAGACTCGAGCTAGTTTCCAAAAGAAATCGGAGGAATCCTAAAAACGTTCCGACGGTTCGGAGCAGAGAGGGAAAATTCCTGGAGCAGAAGAAGAAGAAGAAGAAAAAGTGCTGAGTGGACAAAATTATCATGGAGAGAGCGGCAAAGAGGCAGAGTATGCTAGTGAACTCTGCACGCACACACACACACACACACACACACACCGCAGGATCCAGATTGAATTTCATGACATCAGTCACAGTAAACGCTCGCCGTCAATGCTGTCAGAGGAAACTCTGATGTCTTCAGAGCATGAAGACACACACACACACACACACACACACACACACAAAAGTATTTACTAAAAAGTACACACTGAACAAAAACACACACACAGTAAAGATCAGATTCAGTTCCTCAGAAAGGAGGTTCTGCCTCATTAGGACCAGGTTTTGGTCTCCATGCATGAGGACTACCGGTCCTGACAAGGTCAGTGATTATGGCAGAAAACACACACACACACACACTGAGTCCCACTGTGTGTGTGTGTGTGTGTGTGAACCGGGCAGGTTCCACTGATCCATGACCAGAGGAAGAAAAAGAGACAGAGACAGAAAAGAGGAGGAGGAGGAAGAGGAGGAGGAGGAGGAGGAGGAGGAGTGATTGAAGAAAAAAAAAAACCCAATCATCTGATCAAAGGAGAGGAATTAGTTTAAAAGAAGAAAGTCTGTCTCTGTGTGTGTGTGTGTGTGCGCGTTTCTTGGTCTGAATTATTTTTATATTATGGGATGTACAGGGCAGACACAGCTGCAGAAACACGGAGCTTCCCGTTTAATCAAAGCCGGATTAAAAAAAATCAAAAAGAAGTCTGAAATTTAAAAGAAAACATGAAAAGAAGAAACAATTATTTTTATTTGATTGATTAATTTATTTATTTATTTAAAGGGGGATTTTATGATTTGGTAAATTGTTAGCGTGTAACAAACACTACAAAGGCAACATTGTAAAGCTGTAATCCAGTGTGTCACTCACACACGTTATATTCAATTAAAAATTGTCCGGCTCAGAGTGTTGGACTGGACTAGACTGGACTGGACCACTTGGTGGAAACTGGGTTTCAGAGTCCGTGTCACTCAATTCTCACTCTTGAGGTCTCATGAGACCTCCTGAATGAACCCTGACCTTTAAAAAAACAACAACCAAAAAACACCACTTTCCATTTCACCACAAGATGAAATGAGGTCGTTTGAGTAAAACGGAACTAAAAATCCGATATCCTGGTTCTTTTTTGAGGATTTGTTACCGCGGATACAGTCTGCTTTGATCTGATTCACTCTGTGTGTGTGTGTGTGTGTGTGTGTGTGTGTGTGTGTGAACCTGCCACACACACACACACACACACGCACGCACGCGCACACACACATGTTTCTTCCTGTGGAAGCAGACAGCACTAATCGCTCTTCTCAATCAGAGTAATGACTCGTCTTTCTGACCTGGCTTGATTTCTACGCTGGTGCACAAGCTGATATCTGGTTACCACGGCGACGCTGCCAAGCCTTCCTGCCCTCTTCTCACACACACACACACACGTGCAGATCCGGATACAGACGCGACGCTGCAGCAGCAGGGTCATGGTCATTGATCCCTCTGACCTCTGACCTTCCTTAACCTCTGTTCGCGTTTCTGATTTGAAGGAAATAGAGAAACGCTGGAGTGTCTGTGCGTGTCTGTGCGTGTGTGTGTGTTTTACGACTTCACTCTGCTTTTATTACCTCTCGACATCACAGCGTGCGTTTTATTAACGAACCAGATCTAGTTCCACAAACTTGGCACAGACATAAACATCAGACTGTGCAGCTGTTTGACAACAAAAGCTGGGTAAACACAGTTCCTACACCCCCCCATTCAATGGGACTGCATCTGAGAAGCTAAACCATAATTGACATTTTACACAGCGCCCCCTGCCTGAGTGTCAGGGAATACAAGAATAAAAAATGGTTTTAGCCACCGAACAAAAGACTCTAGCGAATAAAATGAGAGACGCTGACAGAGGTGTCGTTAGTACCTGAGGTGCAGATCCTCAGAGTATTTCAGACAGGCGTAGATGAACTCCTTGAGCTGACTGTAGACCTTTGGCACAAACTCAGAGAAAGGAAGCTTCTTTGGAAACGGAAGCTACAGGAAACAGAAGAGGAGTAAATTGAGATTATGATTCAGATTTGTTTTCGGTATTCCGTATTTATCTCCCTCTCTCTCCACCTTGTCCAGTTCGGGGTCTTGCAGGGGAAACTGGGAAGTGTAGTGTTTGTACTCGTGCTCTGTTGACACTGGGATTGGACTGAAGTTGTCCTGGTCCAGCACCTGCCTGAGGACGACACACAAAACCACAGACACACACACAGTCAGTGACGGGATTACTGCACGATGACAGAGGAAATGGAAGAAAACCGTGATTTGATCACAACATTCCTGGAGTTTATAAATGTTAACGGTGTAAAAATGACCGTAAAATTACGTTTGTTTTTGCAATTATTGTAAATAAAAATAGCGTGTTTTTTTTTTTTATTTTTCCAGTCGGGATAAATCATGGCATGGAATTTTCTTATCGTTCCATGCCTACACACACTAAGTGTTTGAGGTCTCTCTCTCTCTCCCTCTCTCTCTCTCTCTTCTTGTTGGCGTTCCAGAGTTCGGACGTTCCAACGTTCCATGGAGAGGCCGTGAACCGGCCAACAACAATGCAACACAACATTCCTGCGGCTTCCCCAGCGTGTGTGTGTGTGTAAGAGGGGTAAGAGTGTGTGTGTGTGTGTGAGACACACAGAGACAGAGAGAGAGAGAGAGAGAGAGAGAGAGGGGGAGTTTGTTTGTCCGTTCTCACTCCTTCAGGTCCCACTGGTGTCATTGGACAAAAGCGATTGGCAAAACAATGGCATGTGAGCGAAGGGGCACCGGCACCGGCACACACACACACACACACAGTGTCTTGTAAGGTTGTACCAGTCTGAAGGGCAAAGAAATGTTCTGCACGTTTGTTTTTAAACACTTCCTCTCTCCTGCTCCTCGTTAAAACTTCAAAACCAGGACGTGGACGTTTCCCACAATCCAACGCTCTGCGTGTGTGTGTGTGTGTGTGTGTGTGTGTGTGTGTGTGTGTTGTGCACTAATGAACTCTCCCTCCCTCCCTAGTGTGTAAAAGTTGAAGGTCAGAGCAGCTGTGGTGGAGTTGTTCAGTACCTGAAGGTGATGTTCCACCTCTTCAGCAGGATCTCGCCGTACTGGTCCCTCATCTCCAGCAGCATGTCAAAGAGCTGTGACACCGGGAAACCGTAACCCTGCAGGAACAACAACAACAACAGAAGAAGAAGAAGAAGTGAGCGTCAAGCTGAGCAAAAAAACTGATTCAATAAAATTAGACTTTACTGATCCGACCCTCCCTGTGTCTCTGTGTCTAAAAACAAGTCAAAGCGACGAAAACAACCTGTAAAAACCCTGTGTGTCAGTAAATAACACAAAAACACACACCTGTAGTGTATCAGCGAACAGGACGATGAGGTTCTTCAGGTCCAGCACCAGGTCCGGGTCGTCACAGTACGACTGAACAAACACAGGGCCACAGTGAGCTCACAGTTTGTGTGTCAGATATTTTCTTTTCTTTGTTTTCTAACAACGTCTCACCGAGTGCGTCCTGAGAGCGGCGACGATCTTGGACAGCGCCAGCTCCCACAGCTCCTCCACGTACGCTCTGTTGACCAAACCCTGAGTGGTGTGGAGAACGTGATCCTCCACCACGAAGAACCTGAAGAAGAAGAAAGAAAGAAAGAAAGAAACCTTCAAAATCTAGTTCAAAAGGAGGAATAAACTACAGATTAAGGAGCAGATTGTGTCCTGGCTGGATTAAGATTTTAATAATAGCACTATTTTAAAGTTTGGTTTAAATATTATAATAGACTGTTGTATGAGTATGATAGGACAGGAAGTGACAGGATGAATGGATGAGGGAAAAAGAAGAGAAACAGATTTAAAAGGGAAAATGATGACACTTTCCTTCACATGTCAGATGGGAATACCAGACCTGAGTGTGTGTGTGTGTGTGTGTGTGTGTGTGTGTGTGTGTGTGTGTGTGTGTGTGTGTGTGATGGTCCAGTGTTTATAGAAGCGTCTACAGAAGCAGCAGCAGCAAGACAGACAGACAGACAGACAGAAATAACAGCAGTCACACACACACTCTATCAATCCTCATCAGTCTGTGTGTGTGTGTATGAGAGGTGGATGGAGTGATGGATGAGTGGAAAAGTAAAAAAAGAGGAGGGGAAAGAAGAAAACTGAAAATATTCACATTTAAGAAGCTGAAAAGCCACAGAAACCTTTAGTTTGAACTTTTTTAAAATGTAATAATTATTGATTCACTATCAATTTATTCATTTATTTATTGAAACAGCTGCAGCAAACGTACAAATATATCAGAAACTCTAATTAAACTAAATTCAAACTCTCAGTTCACGTGAAAACACAAGAAAAAGAAAACGTCGACGCAGAAGAAAGAAGAGACGACAGAGTGATGAGATAAACTCACCCGACAATCTGATTGAAGTATCTCCTGTATCCTTCCAGAGTCTCGTGCTGTAGAGAGAGAGACATACAGACACAGAGAGAGAGAGAGAGAAAACAGACAGAACGAAATAAAGAAAAAAGACGAACGGAGGAACAAAAAAGAAAGAAAGAAAGAAAGACAGAAATATATGTAAAGAGTAAAATATAAGAAAGAAAGAACAGAAAGATAAACAGATGACTGTGATGAAGGTGTGAATTTACCTGCTTTATTTAAATGACAGGATTAAAACAGGAAGTTAAATTACACCAGGAAACATTTGTAACATGAAACTAATCTGATTTAATCTGACTCTAATCTCAACTCATAATTAACATGGATTAAGGAGTGTGTGTGTGTGTGTGCAGAGAAGGGGCGACAGTCAGTGGAGTTAAGAGTGTGTTCCACACACACACGCATGCTTTAAACAGTGCGTTCCAGTTGTCGTCGGAAGTCGGAATTCTCCCAGTCGCGAGTCGACAGTAAAGTTAAAAACACAGTAAAGTGTCACTTGAGTTTCCGACGTCCGACGCCGCGAGTGGAACGCAGCGACAGTGAAAAGTGCTGAGTCATACCATGTTAGAGTGAGGCTGCAGAACCAGACGAGCCTGTTTCCTCCTCTGCTTCCTGTAGTAGTTCTCAAACACGTCACGCAACCCCTACAAACACAAACTGCAGGTGAGATAGCCACGCCCACCGCAGGCCGACGCCCACGGCATCGTTCAAACATCTCCGTCTCATTTTACACACTTCTCCATGAAAACATCGACTTTAATAAAAGTGAATTTACATTTAAAGCTCTCGACACTGATGTTGGAGGATGTTACTGAAGTTCAGGAGATCAAAGGTCAGAAGAAGAAGAAGCAGCAGCAGTGCATGGTGGGAAACATCCAGATAAAGAAAAACCACCAGAGAGAGAAACAATGTTTTTTCTTTGATGATTAAAAACTGGTTACTGTTGTTCAGACGGTTGATATCACACACAGACAGACACACACACACACAGACAGACACACACACACACACTCTTGTGGTCTCTATCTCAGACTCAGACCAGGACCCAGAGAACTCAGTGAGGTCAGAGATAAAAGTCCAGAAGTGAACAGATAACACGTGATAATCCACCGCTCTGTCACAGATTACGGATTAGAATACAAATAGAAAGTTACTACAACAGTTTCACTGACTTCTCCAGGAAAAATTAAGAAATAAACCTCATTTTTAGCCACATCTAAATATGATTAAACGTTATTCTTTTGTATTCATGTACAAATTGCACTTTTTATTAAGTTTAAGTGATTCACAAAACTCAAATAAAAAAAAACACTAAAAACATTCATGAATCAAACAGTGTCCAGCTCCACGTCTTACAATTCCCCTGAAATCAAGACGCTTAAAATAAGCTTTTTTATATCTGACGAGTCCACGGCGTCTCAGATTCACTCCTCACCCTCTCTCTCTCTCTCTCCTCCTCACCCTATCATCCTCTCTCCTCCTCTCTCTCCTCTCAGCATGTCAGGCTCCAGGTCTGTGTTTACACTCATAACAACAGAGTCCATACACTGACGTGAGGTACGTGTGTGGGTCTGTGGGTCTGTGTGTCTGTGTGTGTGCGCGTGTGTGTGTGTGTGTGTGTGTGTGTGTGTGTGTCTCCAACAAAAGAGTATTGTTCAGAAAAGACGTCGCTGGAAAACTGTGGATGGAGACACACAGAGAGAGAGAGAGGAGAAAATGTCCCGATTGCAAAAGTGCTTTTACGTCCAGGTTCACTAGAAAAATAAACGGCACCATTAGACACGTGTGTGTGTGTGTGTGTGTGTGTGTGTGCGTGCGTGAGAACAGACCAGGTTCACAAAACTGATGCTTCTCTGCGAAAGAACGAGCTGTCCGTCAAACTGCTGCCTCTCTCTTTCTCTCTCTGTTGTTGTTTTCTTCTTCTTCCTGTTATTCACCTCTCTCTCACCCTCTCACTCTCTTCTCTGCCGTCCTAAAGTGACCTTTCACACTTTTTTTGCGTCACAAAATAGTTGGTTCACTTTCTTTCCTCCTCCTTTATTCTTGTTATTCGTGAGACGAGATGTTAAAGGTTTGAAAGACTGATTTTTAGCCACTTCAAATAAGACTCAGCTGATAAAATCTACGCCAGTTTACGTCTACGATATCTTTAAGAACACGTTCACGTCTTTATCTCACTGTTAAACACACTTTTCCAACAGGAAACTGAAGTTTGTAAAACCACTCACTCTCCCACACCAAACCCCATAGAGAAAATCAGTGATTTTAGCTCGCAGCGACACAGGAGCTGCTGGTCCGCTGCTGCCTCGTGTGGTCACTTTGTGTCACTGAGGTATATGTGAACAAATGATTTCAAATGGCGAATTAACAAAATAAGACATTTGAACTTAGTGACGGAGGCAGCAGTGGATCAACAACTCCTGTGTGCTGTGACGTTACAATCACTGGTTTTCTCTATGGGGTTTGGTGTGGGAGAGTGAGTGGTTTATTCAGAAATACCTTGCGTGGTAAAAAAAGCCCCAACACTAACTTAGAAAGACATAAAAACAGCTAAAAAAATAAGCGAAACTTTCTTCTCGCTCTGTTGTTGCTCGTCTAAACCTTCTCTGACCTCCTTGTCCTCTTTGTTTCTCCTCCATCATTAAACCTCGCTCTCCTCCCTCCATCTTCTCACCCCCTTTTACCCTCTCACTAACCTCCATCTAAACTCCTGCTCCCTCCCTCCATCCTTCACTTTCTCCTTCCTGTCAAAGTTCATGCACTTCCTGTTCCCCCTTCCACACACACACACACACACGCACGCACACAAACACACACACACACACATTGAACAGAAACAGGCCGACCCTCTGGCCATGTTGGCCCGGTCACAACCTTTACACACACGCACGCGCACGCACACACACACGCACACACACCTAACACAGTCATGGCCCAGTCAACACTTACAACCATGTCGCTTTCACTCCATATGAGACGAGACACACACTCGTTTCTCTCTCTCTCTCTCTCTCACTCACTCACTCACACACACACAGAGCGACACACACACACACACACACACACACACACACACACACAGAGGTTGGAGTGAAACCAGACTGCAGCAGGAGCCTCGGCGTCTTGTTTTCTCTCCTCGTTTAAACACATACTCCAGGACCTGCAGTTACGTCGTTACACGATTATTATCGTAAAACTGCGTTAAATCGTGGTGAATTATCGCGATAATCGTGAACGGAAGAAAAAAAATTAAAATCTCAACTTAAAAACAAAGGTGGAGGGAAGGAAGGAAGGTAGGTAGGGAGGTAGGTAGGGAGGGAGGGAGGAAGGAGGTAGGTAAGTAAAAAGGAAGGTAGGTAGGTTAGTAGGGTAGGTTGCAAAGTAGGAAGATAGGTAGGAAGGAAGAATGGAGGTTTGTTAGGAGGGTAGGTAGTGTAGATGGGAAGGAAGGTAGGTAGGGAAGGTAGGTAAGGTTCCCTCCCGGTAGGTAGGTAGATAGTGTAGTAGGAAGATAGGTAGGTAGGTATGGAAGGTAGGAACAGTAGGAGGGTAGGTACATAGCAAAGAAGGTAGGTAGGGTGTCTAGGTAGGTGAGTGGGAAGGTAGGAAGGAAGGATGGTAGGAAGGAAAGTAGGTGAAAATACAAACACTACACCAGAACTTTAAAAATATCACAATAAAATATAAGATGAAAAGATAAACATACATTCATAACCTGTCTAAGTTTGAAAATATAAAAAACTTGCAATAATATCATGTATATCAAATGTTTATATTGTCCCGTTTTTAAATAGGAAATCATATTTAGTTATTTTTCAAAAACAAAACACAGGAGGAAAAAAATAAAACTTTAAATACAAGTTGGACCAAAAAAAGAGCCGAACATGAAACATCTGTGTCATATTGTGACTTCAGTCAGTGGTGGGCGGGGACTTATGAGAGGTGGGGTTTATAGAGTGGGAGGAGCTTGTGAGTGTCATCAGAGGAAAGTGAAGACGTTGAACTCACCAGGACAGTGTAGATATGAAGACAACTATAAACTGGAGAGAAATCCACCAGGTCCTGAGCTCCTGGAACCTGACGAGACAAAGAACCACCAAAATAAACACAAATGTAATGAAGGCGTTTGAAGAATTAAAGGAAAACAACAAGATTTAAGTGTCTCTGAAGGTCATTGAAGCACTGATGGACCTATATTTGATCCTGACGGATACTGACGGATACTGACAGATACTGACGGATACTGATACTGACCAAAACTGGTACTGAGAGATCCTGAATAATACTGATCAATATTTACCAATACCAATACTGACGATACAATACTGACTGATACTGACCAATACTGACCAATACCAATACTGACCTATACCCATATTGACCAATACTGATCAATACGATACTGACCGATACCGTTACTGACTGATACTGATTCCCATCCTTAGAGTCAAGTCGTGCTGGAACTGTGTCGTGGGAAAAACGCAGTAATCGGAAATTAATACACAACCCTTTTGTTGTTATTTCAATTTGATAAACGGTAAAATCTTCAGCCATAATCCTCACACTCTCTCACACACACACACACACACACACACACACACACCTAAATCAAATAACCATGTGCCCTCTTGATCTGTGGAAAGTTTGCTTTCTGTAAAAATCATTGAAGGCAACACAATGCCAGCTTTGATGTAACACACACACACACACACACACACACAGAAACAATGAGCAGGTATGAAACGCTGTAAAGCTTCAGCAGACGTGATGATGGAGGGATGAAGGAGGAGAAGAGCGCGGCTCAGAGGAGAACAACAGAGAGGAGGATGTGCAGAGACACAGGGGAGACGAGTGTAAATGAAGGGAAGGGGAAGAAGAAGAGGGGCGGGGCCAGAGGGGCAGGATGGCGTGAGGAGACGCGACGCCCGGTGGTTGGCAGCACCGCGGCCGTGGGCGCCAATGCGGTCGTAACCTCTGCTGACCGCGGGGTCAGGCCTTTGTTCAGAGCCAAGGTCTTCCCGTGAAGAAGGTTGAGGCCGAGTTTACAGGACGTAAATAAGCCAACGAGACGACAGGGAGCGAGGGAAGAGAATGAGAACGAGGGGGGGAGGAGCTCGGCTCTGTTCTCTTTGTTTTTCCTCACAAGTTTGAACAACAAGGGAAAGGAACTGAGATCCCGCGAGGGACGACACCAAGAGTTCAATGTCACAGTTCACTGTCAGTGTCCACCACTCGACTGGTGTGGACACATATGTGGACGCACATGGAAGACGTCCACATTTATGTCTATTTAAAGGCGACATAGAATGCTTGTATCACACATATATGTTAGTTATGGAGGTCTACTTACATATATAAACTTGTTTTCTTGATTAAAAACCTCCTAATCGCTGCAAACGAGCCGATCAAAATATCTCCTCACTGACGCTCTCGTCAGCCGCGCTGTTTCAGACCAAACAGTTGCGGTGATTGGCCAGCCAACGAGAGCTTTCCTACTGTCCTGTGATTGGCCAGGTACCTGGAAGTGACGTAATAGATAGGCCAGCTCTTAGATACACAGCTCCCCCTCTGGCACGGTGGATGCTCTGCATCTCAGCAGCTACAACGAGACGAGTTCTTCTTCTTCTTCTGCGGTTGAATGTACGCAACCGGATGTGCCCGGACTAGTGCCCGCACCGGGAGGCGCTACGGTGGTGAGGATTTCTGATGACGACATCGAATTAAGGAAGTGTCGATCCGCTTCGCAGAGCCCAGGAAAACAATACAACACTATTTTCTCAGCAGTGGCTGAACTGTTTGTTCTGAAACTTTAGGGTTTCATAAACGAGGTAATGACGCAGATACACACACAAACGCAGCGTTAATTGGAGCTTCCGGTCTATGTCACCTTTAACGATTCCCCACTCCTGTTGTCACGGCGACAAACCTGCTGCTGTCAGGTGAAGTAGTTGAGCAGAATAAATAAACTACATACTGTATAAATGAACTATTGTTGAGGGCACAAGCACAGCAGTCAAGGACGAAGCAGCTTTGTTAGCCTAATGTTGTATCATAAGTCATATCCCATAATACATTTCAAAGCTGTCGATACTGCGCCGATAATATCGTGCTCCCCTGGTTAAAAATGATATAAAGTTAAAAAAAACTGAAATAAAAAATGATGTCATGTGAGGAAAATGTGTTAGAAATTTATCTAATTTTAAAAAAACAATGATGTTATATTATAGGACTGTGGTGAAAAATGTATGTAATGTTAGAAAAATGTGTTAAAAATTATGTAATGTTAGAAAAATGTGTTAAAAATTATGAAATGTTAGAAAAATGTGTAAAAAATGTATGCAATGTTAGAAAAATGTGATTAAAATGATTTAATGTTAGAAAAATTGAACTAAAGTCAAAAATGATGTTGATAAATAATGTTTTATAATTAAATTGTGGTGAAAAATTGAGGTAATGTGAAAAAATTATGTTAACAATGATGTAATGTTAGAAAAATGCATTACAAATTGAACTAATGTTAAACATTCTGTTAAAAAATGATGTTTTTCACTTGAGACCAAATAAAGTTTAATTAAAAATGTGTGTGTATGTGTGTCGGTCTCACTTCTTCCTCTTCCTCATCTTCCACATCCAGAATCCCAGAGTCCTGTTCAGACACTGGACTTCCTCCGTGTCCATCACTGTCCACGCCTGTCACCGTGGACGCCACAGAGGCCACCGCCTCCTTCCTGCCGCGTCGACCAATCAGAGGCCTGGGCTGTGTGGACACAGAGCTGTCTAGAGATCTCTGCAGCTGAGCCTGAAACACAATCAACACAATCAATATTCACATTTAAGAAGCTGAAAAATCACAGAAAGCAGAAAATATTCACCTTTAAGAAGCTGAATTACTAAAGAAACTGTTCAATCGATTATGAAAAGAATTCACAATTAATTTAGTTATTGCTTAACCGCGACTTTTTGACACTTTTTTTGTTTGTTTTTTGTCGTGAGAAGACGTTCACGTCTTTGTTATTTTGAGTGGGAAAAGCTCAGATGTGGAGGTTTCTATTGTCAGGAGGTCAGAGGTAATTGTCAGGGCTGAGCGGCCACACCTGTGGGAATGAACGTTAAAAAGTCATTTACCAGAAACCTGCAGAGGACGAGGACAGGAAGAGACAAAAACAACCAACACAGACGGAGACAGAAGACACACATCTGAAGCACACGGACAAATGTTGATATTTGTTGTAATGGAAACCAAACAGACACAAAAATAACTGCAGTGCAGCAAAGACAGAAGGAAATGGAAAGACTTTTTTTTTCTCCTGCCAAACAATGAAACACACGGCGCAATATCTCGCGCATCCTGTCTGTGGCGCTATTTGTGGAGAGTGGGAGTATCATGGAAAAATAATGCATTTTTCTGCCGGTGAAAATAATCAAACAGGAAGTTTTGGGGAAAATAAATGAATGGAAGCAGCCGGTCTCCATAACAGAGTGAAAAACAGAGACGGCGACTGTTTTTGTTTTCACTCTAGCAAAAAGACATTGAGCAAAATCGGAGACAAAGAATTGCGATGTTCGTAAAAATCTGACCACAAATAACATAGTGAGTGATTTTTATCACAATGTTATTTTACTGATAATACGGAGCGATAGCGGACTAAGATAACTGCGATATTTGTACAAAATCTGCGTTAAACAGCTCCACATAAGCGATACATGTTTTTACTGATTTTAGACGATTTATCGCGACATCCAGGAATAACTGGAAAGATGCTGGCGCCCCCTTGTGGCACAGAGTCAGAAAGCGCAGTTGATTCATGAAGAGTGATTTTTATTACAATGCACGACAAAACATTGTCAATTCATGTCACTCCTCATCATTAACCAAAATAATTAACTGCAAACTAGTGAGGGAGCGCAAACGACAAGTGAGGAAGCACAAACAACAAGTGAGGGAGCGCAAACAACAAGTGAAGAAGCGTAAAGAACAACTGAGGGAGCGCAAACAAGTGAGGGAGCGCAAACGACAAGTGAAGAAGCATAAAGAACTGAGGGAGTGCAAACAAGTGAGGGAGCGCAAACGACAAGTGACGGAGCGCAAACGACAAGTGAAGAAGCGTAAAGAACTGAGAGAGCGCAAACAAGTGAGGGAGGGCAAACAACAAGTGAAGAAGCGTAAAGAACAACTGAGGGAGCGCAAACAAGTGAGGGAGCGCAAACGACAAGTGAAGAAGCGTAAAGAACAGAGGGAGCACAAACAAGTGAGGGAGCGCAAACGACAAGTGAGGGAGCGCAAATAGCAAGTGAGGGAGCACAAACGACAAGTGAGGGAGTGCAAACAACAAGTAAGGGAGCGCAAACAACAAAAGTATTTTCAAAAATTAAATACAATTTTTAAGATTTTTATTTACTTAATGAAAAGTGTTAATTCCGTAAAATTCCTGCTCGACCATCGAATTACTACAAAGTACTACTTTGTTATCGCAGCATGAGATAAAAATAATAATAATAAAAAAACTTGGCAGTCTGTGTTTTTTTTGTTTTTTTAAGCTGCTAATATCAGAATTGTGATTTTACGGCTATATTTAACAATGGCGGTGGATTCCCGTGCCGCGTCACCTTTTTCCGTGTGGAAAAAACCTTGTTATGTTGGGGAAAAAAATATCATCTCCTTGCCTCGTCCACACCCACCGTCACACCCACAACACAAAAAAAAAAGGGCCACTTCCTCCCTCACTGGTCGGCGCCGGCACGTAAGCCGACACCCGAGCGCTTGAACCTCTCGACGAGGACGTCAGCGAAGACGTCAGAGTGTCTCGATTTCAGCGTTTAATGAGAAAAGCTGGTGTTGTCCAGAGGGGGGCGGGGCAAACCCGAAAGAGAACAATACGAGAGATTCTGGAGGAACACAATGCCATCTTTGATCTGATGCCCACACACACACACACACACACGCAGCCATAATGAGTCATATCAGACAATAAGTACAAAAGAAAATTAGTGGAAAGTCTCGTCGTCGGGAGGAAGTGAGCGTCCGTCCTGTCTTTTTGGAGACAAAATAAGAGACAAACAACCACCGATTTCTCCACGAGACGGGGACGAAAAACTCGACGACCTCCGCTCTTGTCAAACGTCCATTTTCCTTCGTACATCATGAACATATCCGCACGCGAGACGACAGCAGAGCATCAGAGACGCGGGAAAAGAAGAGCGTCATGTTTCCCACAGAGCGACGCCGGCGTCCAATAATCGGCAATCAAAGGGCAGAGGACACCCTCTGCGTCCTTCTTCTTTATTTTCCTCCGTACACATTAACATATATGCACGTCAGAGGGCAGCAAAAGACGAAAGAACGCCGTCTCTTTCCCACAGAGCGCTGACGACACTGGCGTCAGCGCCGACGTCAAACGGGCCCACTTGACGTGTCAGGATTCAGCAGGTGTGTGTGTGGGGATGATGAAAGAAAAAAAACCTTTACAGACCCAAAGTCTTTTGTCGTTTCTACTCTGAGGTGGAATTCCTTGTGGCACTCGAAGCTCAAGTGTGGGAATGTGCGTCATTCTGCTGCGTTAAAAACAAAATAAATATATCGTAAGAAGCGGAGGGAGGGAGGGAGGGACAAAATAAAGGGGTTAAAGAAAGAAGGAGGGAGTGAGAGGTGACCAGACGTCATTCACGAGAAGCACGTCTTAAAAACGGAGCCGAGAAACTGACGTCTGTCGTCTCCCACACCAAAGCCCATAGAGAAAATCAGTGATTTTAGCTCACGGGGACACAGGAGCTGCTGGTCCACTGCTGCCTCGTGTGGTCACTCTGTGTCACTGACGTTAACCTGACTGCAGGACGACAAAAGCCGACGTGACAAAATAAGACATTTGAGCTTAGTGATGGAGGCAGCAGTGGATCAACAACTCCTGTGTGCTGTGACGTTAAAATCACTGGTTTTCTCTATGGCCTTTGGTGTGGGAGAGTGAGCGAGTGACTTTTTCACTGTGATGCTTCAATACAGTGTGTCTGTGTGTGTGTGTGTGTGTTCGGTAACTAGATACAGGTCATCAATCTTCCTCCACTTCACAGACGCAGCAATCTGTTTTCCATTAGTGTGTGTGTGTGTGTGTGTGTGCGACTACTGAATACACACAGCAGAAGCTCTGAACTTGTCTTTTTACCGAGGAGAGAAAGAAGAGAGGAGGGTGGAAAGATGGACAGAGATGAGCGGCGAAAGAAAGAAAGAAAGAAAGAGACCACAGAGAGTTTAGTGGACGTAGATAAAGAGCGCCACCAGGTGGTTCATACATGGTCAAACATCTATGATTACATTAATATTATGGTCTGTCACTGCGTGATGATGTCACCACTGTATTTTTTTCACTGTACAGAAAATTCAAAAAGGGCCAGGACCTTTTTTTCTTCACTAAAACGTCAAAGAAACCAGAGATGATTCACGTTTAAGAAGAAGCTGAAAAATCACACAAACTTGGATGATTTAGAAAAACAATCGATTTAGTCACTGATTAATAATCTGATTACAGTTAGAATCAGAATCATTAAACAGTGTTTAATTGAACTAAACCTTTAAGATTTATTTTAAAGGCAGCGGCGTCCTCAGAGTTGGAGCTAATTACGGAGAGACAGAGATGAAGGAAAGGAAGAGAAGGAAGGAAGGAAGGAAGGACGACACCATGATCCCAGCATCCCAATCAGACCTGCTCATTAGTGGTGAGCACAGTTAGCGGTTAGCTTCACTGGACAGCGTCCAGCGCACAGCGCGTAGCAACGCACAGGACGTCTCCGTGTGCGACGTAACCCACGGCAACAACAACAACAACAGAAAACATCCTCAAAAGTCTCGGTGCTAAAGCGATAACTAGAGCTTTATACGTGTTTGTAGCGTCGGTCATGTGACCTGTGATCATGTTATTGGAGGTCAGAGGTCAGATTCCGACAATCGACGGACATTAAATATTTCATGACACCAACGTGGACTCAATTAATTTGAGTTATCGCGAAATTAAAGAAAAAAACGTGTCCAGTGATCGTGGACATGACACAGAGAGGAAAGGAAGATCGTGACACTCCGGGAAGGAAGTAGTGAACAGGCATCACAACATGAATGACTGAGTGAGTGGTCACCGAGTCTCTATCCACTCATGTGTCCATCATCGACCCCTCCCCTCCCTCCTCCTCACCCCTTCATCCTGCAATTCCACACAACAGAGTTCCCAAAATAATGGAGGAGCACAAATAAACAAGAGGCCTCACTGTGAGCTGAGGATGGATGACACACACACACACACACACACACACACACACACAGAACCAACTTCCTTAGCCTTGAAAAACAATGAGGTCAGTGATGAAAAGCTGCTTTTTTTCCACACACTCGCCGACGAGTGACTGTGTTTACTGGCAACACACACACACACACACACACACACACACACACACACACACACACACACACACACACACACACACACGTAGACATAATGGAGGTCAAAGGTCAGGAGATCAACGCGGACGTTCTCATCACCGCAGACCAAACAGGTGGTGAAGAAAGCACAGGTGGTGACTCTGCGGCTAAGCTCCGCCCACCAACACAGACCTGAAGGTATTTTATTTCCCGGGTATTTTTTTTTTTCTGTATTTTTTTAAATAAACGTCTAACGTTTGTTTTCATTCGAACATCAAAACGAGAAGTTTTTACGTTTATAAACGCGAGCAAACGTGATTCAAAAATGATTTAAAGCTATCTATCACTTTACCGAGACTATTATAAATATATATCATATCGGCCGTACAGTTCATCCCTTTCTCCACATGGGGGCGGTATGTTATTGCCTGAAACGCAAGCTTTTACAAAGACGGCAGACAATCGTGACTCAAATCTCGATACAATTCAATTTGTGCATAAAATATATTGCAACTAAGTCGTATCTGTAACGAATCATATTTCTTTTTATATACTTTCTCATAAATCATAACAAAAAAGTCAGGAAAATTGAGAAAATGTTGTTTTAGGGACCCCAAAATACTGTCCCGCGGCCCCTCTGTGGGCCTAGAGCCAGAGTTTGGGAACCACATGGATTACCAGTGTGTGTGTGTGTGTGTGTGTGTACCTGTCTGATGGCCGTCTCTCCGATCTTGTCCGAGTGTTTCCGGATGCTCTCCAGGAAGTCGCGCAGCTGCGTCATGGCCGTGTCGCGGATCTGCGTCCTCAGCACCGGGATGTTCTCCGCCATGATGGAGCAGAAGCGGTACTGACCCGCTCTGGGGAGGCACGTGTGCTCCAGCTGCTCCAGCGTCCGCAGGGCCGGGTAGTACCTGATCAATTATACAACAAATAACACGCTTTGGGAACTTTTCCTGTGTGAATAATCACAGAAACTAGAAAATATTCACATTTAAGAAGCTGAAAAATCACAGAAACTAGAAAATATTCACATTTAAGAAGCTGAAAAATCACAGAAACTAGAAAATATTCACATTTAAGAAGCTGAAAAATCACAGAAAGTAGAAAATGTTCACAATTAAGAGTGACCAGACTCCTGTGTGTGTGTGTGTGTGTGTGTGTGAGACCAGGTCACACTGAGGACACAGAGACACGTCTCCTTTTACATGAACTCTGGCTCCATCTAGTGGCCGACGGTGGCAGATCAACAGTCACTATCAGAGGTTAAAAAACGTAGAAGTGTTTTTATCTTTCACATTAAATCATGAGCGAACTCGTCTGAGCGTGGTTGTTGCACCGAAATAAAAAAACACACCAATTTGTACAAGACACATCAAAAGGTGAGATTTGTCAAAATGTAGTTTCTGCAATTTTTCATCTTCTTAAATGTGAATATATTCTACTTTCTGTGATTTTTCAGCTTCTTAAATGTGAATATTTTCTAGTTTCTGTGATTTGTCACCTTCTTAAATGTGAATATTTTCTAGTTTCTGTGATTTTTCACCTTAAATGTGAATATAATCTAGTTTCTGTGATTTTTCATCTTCTTAAATGTGAATATTTTCTAGTTTCTGTGATTTTTCATCTTCTTAAATGTGAATATTTTCTACTTTGTCATTTTTCAGCTTCTTAAATGTGAATATTTTCTACTTTCTGTCATTTTTCAGCTTCTTAAATGTGAATATTTTCTAGTTTGTCATTTTTCAGCTTCTTAAATGTGAATATTTTCTAGTTTGTCATTTTTCAGCTTCTTAAATGTGAATATTTTCTACTTTCTGTGATTTTTCAGCTTCTTAAACGTGAATATTTTCTACTTTCTGTTATTTTTCAGCTTCTTAAATGTGAATATTTCTAGTTTCTGGGATTTTTCAGCTTCTTTAATGTGAATATTTTCTAGTTTCTGTGATTTTTCAGCTTCTTTAATGTGAATATTTTCTAGTTTCTGTGATTTTTCACCTTCTTAAATGGGAATATTTCTAGTTTCTGTGATTTTTCAGCTTCTTTAATGTGAATATTTTCTAGTTTCTGTGATTTTTCACCTTCTTAAACGTGAACATTTTCTACTTTCTGTGATTTTTCAGCTTCTTAAATGTGAATATTTTCTAGTTTCTGTGATTTTTCAGCTTCTTAAATGTGAATATTTTCTAGTTTCTGTGATTTTTCAGCTTCTTAAACGTGAATATTTTCTAGTTTCTGTGATTTTTCAGCTTCTTAAAATGTCTGTACCTTTTGGCCTTCATCTGCTCCTGAAGTCTACTGTACATTTCCAGAACTGTAGACACAAAACAACATGACAATCAAAAATAAACCTGCATATCCGCAAAAATCCAAAAATAACATTTTCTATAGTAAAAAACCACAACGTTTCATGGATTAAAGGTGTAATTGTGTCTCTGGTGACTCCTGGTGGTGACTCCTGGTGGTGACTCCTGGTGTTACCTGGTAAACAGTGCGACAGCTTGTCGATGGTGGTCGCGATGTTACTCTGCTGAACTCGACACTGCTTCAGCTCCTCCATGGAGGTGATGAGCTGCAACACAGAGGAGGAAACCAAGTGAAGAAGTCACAAACACGTCCACACACACACACACACACACACACACACACACACACAAATGTGGCGACGCCTCACCTGTTTTCCATCCTCCTGGAGATGGCGGTTAGTCTCCGTCACCTGACTCTGGAACACACACACGGACATAAAAATGAAGACCGGAGAACATGAAGAACATCAGGTGAGGCCACCGCTCCGCCTCCTCCTCACCTTCAGCTTCTGAGCTTCTCCTCTGACTTTGAGCAGCTCGGTGATGGAGTCCACGAAGCCCTGGAAGTGGTGGTTACACATCTTCTCGATCTCCCGGTCGTGGTTGCGGATCCTCACGTCCAGCTTCTCCATGAAGAGGCCATGTTCCTGACCGTCGTACACCGAGCTGGAGGAGGACAAGGAGACGAATTCTGAGGTCATTCTGGGTTTTAGGTTTTCACACATTTCTTTGTCTGTAGACGGTTCTCGCTCGATTTGTCAGTTTCTGTTCTTCTCCATCAGAGATAGAACCTGGTGTTTGTTTTAGTTCCTGCTCGTCGACAGACTGCAGGTCACTGATGGGTCAGAGAGTGTCGTCACAGGAAGAGTCATGAACGTCAAGAATCAAAGCCAACAATGTCCAACTGTAGATCAGGTAAAAAGACTTAAAAATCCTACTTAAAGTTCCAAAATCTACTTGTAATTCCATAATCTACTTAGTTGTTTTTGTCACAGAGTCATTTTGATCCTTTAATAATCTGATGATGATGATGATGATGATGGAGGGTAAAACTAAAGAGGAACAAACTAACTGCTGCTGCTGATGACCGCTAATAATAAAAACAACGCTTTTATTTTGAAATGTTGCTCCATGCCTGTGGAAAAGGGTGCGAGTGCCACATAAGTCCACCAGGGGGCATCGCTGCAATACTCTTCACCAACATGTTTGTTTACTTGCACAGCTGAGAGCTGCTCAAGAGTTTACCCTTCGTATAAGTAGTATAATAAGTATATATACAGAGATGACTACATGTAATACATACATACATACTCATATATATACTGTATATATATATATATGTATATATATATATGTATGTATATATGTACATACATATACACACATATGTATGTATATATGTACACACACATATATATATATACACAAACACACATATATACATAATGATTAACAGTTTATCCATAACATAATGATTTATTTGAGCCATTTTTAAGTTAAAAAAAACAAGTCAGATGTACTTTCACGTACAGACAGAATGTCTCAGTTTTAAAGTCATGGAAAATAAATTGTGTGCAAAAGGTTTGACGAGGATTTTCCTGTTTTTCCAAAAGCAGCGCACACGCGCACAAACACACACACACACACACATAAACAGACTAAACAAAACCTTAACCCTAACCTTAGCTATAACCACAGATTCAAATCTTAGTCCGAAACTTTTAACCAGCTCCTAAGAAATGAAGGTTCTGCCTCATCAGGACCAGGTTTTGGTCTCCACGAGGACTACTGGTCCTGACAAGGTCGGTGTTTATGACACTCACACACACACACCTGTGTGTATGGACATGAACCCCCACCCTCCTCTTCCTCCTGTTGACCAGGAAATGCCCGACTTGTACAATAGAGCAAAGATCTGACGCCACTGCTTTCTTTAGACACACACACACACACACACACACACACAGAGGCCACACAGGAGGTGTGTGCGTGTGTGTAGGTGTGTAGGTGTGTGTGTGTCCTTGACAAACACGGAGTCACATGACTGATAAAGTTATTCTAGAATCAGGAACAGTCGCTGTAAATCACTGAAGGGAATCACAGGGAAACTCATATCGCTCAAATAAGTGAAGCACACACACAAAAAAAACAAGTTTTTTCACGTGAAAAGTTATGCACGGTTGATGATACAGATTAAATGTTTGGTGTGTGAGTGTCAGGAGGCTTTTAGGAGCTCCCACATTTACATTTGTGGAAAAACGGGTGTGAATTGACAGAGAAATGACAGTTTTAAAATCACCCGTGTTCGTTTCTTAAAAAAGTTTTAACATGGGGGTCAATGGGAGATTTGTGCAGAACTCTCCGTGCTTTTCGGTGATTTTAAGAAAAACTGCAAGTCATATGAAAATGAAAACAGCATGCAGGGTTAGACGACAACCATAGCAGCGTTTTTATGTAAAAATTGTCTGTGTCGGTTGGAAAATGTGGGCGGGAGAAGAGTTTGTTTAGAGATTTTTGTCATTATTTTTTCTGCCACACACACACACACAATCATTATAAAAATCTGTGTTTGTGGAATGTTTTCCGCATTTTTTGCGATTTTTCTCGCCATGGTTACTCGAAACGCTTAGAAAAGTCATAGCACGCCATTCCCAATCAGACTGCACATTTTCATATAGGATGTGGGAGGTTTTTTCTCAAAACTGTGGGAGGAGCTAGAGTTCTCATTGGTTTGCATTGCTGACGTATGGATTATCGCCGCCATGGAAACACAGAACAGGTGACTCATCGCTGTGTTCAGTCCTGCTCTTCTCACTTATGCCCTGAGTACAGGGGAGGAATGTTTCAGCTCGCCTCGACCTGCTCACTCTTGTTACTGCTGTTACTGCCACTGCAGCACACGCTCAATGCTACAGGAACAAAACGGTAACATCAGGTTTACGTACTGTGACATTGTTGCTCAGACGAAGGATGCACAAAGGAAACTCTTCTTCGTAAATACAATATTTAAATGCTTTGCAACTCTGAAAAAAAGGACTAGAAGTGACAGAAATTAAAAAAATGTGCCGATAAACCCTGAGACTGTTCTGTAACATCAGCAGTAATTTCCTGTCTAATAAATACTATATTTTACTGTATTCTTCACAATAATTGTCAAATCACTGTAGTTTAAACTGTAATTTACTGTATAAATACGATAGTTTACTGTGTATTATTCACAATATCCGTTGTATTACTGTAGTTTAAATTGTACTTTACTGTATGACTATATTTTACTGTATTCTTCACAATAATTGTCATATTACTGTAGTTTAAACTGTATTTTACCGTATAACTACACTATTTTACAGTATATTCATAATAATTGTTGTATTACTGTATACATACTATATTCTTCAAAATAATTGTCAAATCACTAGTTTAAATTGTAATTTACTGTATAACTATGATATTTTACTGTATAGTCGACAAATTCACATTATTAATTGTTTAAAATTTAATAAGATGAGCCTTTCCAACAGTGAAAAAAAGGACAAGGTTTATCAGAGTGGAACATGAGCAGACCACAACAACATTGGGTGGATTATAGATGAGAGATAAAAACGTTTACTGGGAAAACTAAAACACAACTGCCAGAAAAATAATCATGTATTTTTACTATGACATCATTTTTCTATAGAAACACTATATTTTTCTGTTTATTCACAATAATGATGTTATATTCCTGTCATTTTTGCTGTATTTTGATGCAAAGATGATGCCACATTACGTTGGTTTAGCAGCGTTTTTGTTGCATCTTCACAACAACCATGCTTCATAACTGTAATTCGAGCTGTGTTTTACAGTAAAAATGACACCATATGTTCCTTTTAGATAAGTTTCTGGTTCTTGAGCGATGTACCTAGGGCCGAAACAATTACTTGATTTATCGATTACTAAATGAATCGTCAACTATTGAGTGTTTTTAAGGAATTAAAAGCAATTCTTCAGATTGTTTCCGCTTCTTACATGTGAATATTTTCTGGTTTCTTTGCTCCATATAACAAAGAAATCCTTAAAACTGAATAATCTTTGGTTTTTCGACAAGACAACAAGACATTTGAGAACATCATCCGATTTCTTTGACATTTTTTGGACCAAACGATGACTCGACTGATCGAGAAAATAATCATTAGTTGCAGCCGTGGATGCACCTTGTTAAATAAAGGTTAAATAAAAAATATTTCACAGTAAAAATAGAAATAAACAGTTATATTGTGAATTATCACAGTTAAAGTCTGTGAAATCCTGGAAATAATTTACAGTGTGTGTTTTCCAAGGAGAACTCCTGACATAGGGATGATTATTTTATCATTTACACTCTGACACGTTCATCCTTCATCATCTGACTCTGACGAGACTCTTCAGCCTCCTCTCAGTTAAATATAGCTGCTGCTGCTGCTCCAAACATAGACCGTGCTGTTGTATTTTAAGTGTGTGTGAGAGCAGAAGGAGACGAAACATCACATCAGACCAAACGGAAATAACTGATTTACCATCAGCTTTTGCTGTCTGAAAACAAGAACACACACACACACACACACACACACACACACACACACACACAGCTGACTAATGTCCCATCAGAAACAGCAACTGGCCTAGAAAACACGCACTTTAAAAACAAGTCAATTCTTCTCTAACGTTCCACTGTTAATTGACACAAGGAAAAACTGTTTTTCGCAACTCAACGAAAGGACTTGTGTAATAAAATCTATGCGAGTCTAAGTCTACGATATCTACGTCACATGTTCACATCTTTATTTCACTGTTAGACAGACTTTTCCAACAGGAAACTCAAGTCTGTAAACCACTCACTCTCCCACACCAAACCCCATAGAGAAAATTAGTGATTTTAGCTCGCGGGGACACAGGAGCTGCTGGTCTACTGCTGCCTCGTGTGGTCACTTTGTGTCACTGAGGTTATTCTCAACCAAGGATTATAAACGCCGAATTTTACAAAATAAGACGTTTGAACTTAGTGATGGAGGCAGCAGTGGATCAACAACTCCTGTGTGCTGTGATGTTAAAATCCCTGATTTTCTCTATGGGGTTTGGTGTGGGAGAGTGAGTGGTTTACAAACTGGATTTCTGCACCTCCTCTTGAGACTTTGACCAATAACAGAGACGTTCAGAGGGAGTGTGCCTCCCATTGGTTGTTCTACAAACTCTACAATATCTTTTATGTTCAGTTTAAGAAATGTGTTGCAGCTGAGTGACTGTAACGCCGGAATTTCAAAATCTTAAATCTTATAAACGCTGCATGTCGTTACATGAACTCTCAGCAGAAGAGGCAGAGCTGTGGTTTAATGTCAGCTGCATCACCAACAACAACAGAACCTCCTCACTTCTCCTGCTCTGCAGCTGCGAAACCAGAACAGACCGCCCATTCATCCTTTAAGAGACATTTCCTTCTAAATAATTAAACAACTCATCATCATTAAAATAAATGACAAACACTGACCCACGCTTGTCTGTAGCGGGTTTATTACTATTAATTTACCCCTGGCTTTATTTGAACTGTGTTGTCACTGACATCAGACAGTTTGTCCAGGCTGCTGCTGCTGCTGCAGTGGATTAATTGATAAAATAAACTTGAATAAAATATCGATTTAATCATTGAAAAATATTGTATTTTAAGGTACCAAAATACACTTGTTCTTTGCACTCCCAGATTTCTTTTTGTGCAAAAATATATATTAATGATCCATTAAATTTAATTAAACTTGCCGTTTGTAAACGTAGTTGAATGTATTTAATTTGAAAATTAAATCTAACTAAAATCCTGAGTAAAGTCAACAAGAAGATATAAAAAGGTAAACAAAGCTTAGAACTAGCGCTTATATTTACTTTACTTTCTCGAGGTCAATCAGTTTCCTAACACTTGTTCAAATAAAGTTTACTTTTACATATTTTACAGTTTTTAAAGTTAAATGCTGATGTATGTAATGTAAAAATGACATGTAATGTATGTATGTTTAAGAAATAAATAATATATAATTCTTCAAAATACACAATATAGAAAACACTGGCGTAGTGTGAAGTAGTTTTAAAAGATTGACTCGTTTAAAGAGGAAAAAATAATAATACATGATATTTTTACAGCTGTTTTTGGGATGGTGACATTTTATGCCCCTAGGAACAAATTAGTCAGGATATTAAAGGAACTCTTAGCGGTTATGGGGAAGCTCAATGTATCGCGTATGCAATGACATTAAAGGACTCTTAATCTAAATCACGTGTGTTGTCGATGCTAAATGAGCCCCTGCAGTGTTTAAACAGTGTTTGTCATTCATTATTATTCAGGGTTTGTTCAGTCTGCTGCACTTGACACTCCCTATCTGCTAAATTAAAACATCGTCGCTGAAGCTGAACAGCTGCAGTTAAAATGTTCCTAAATATCTTTATTGACGAAATAAACTGGTCAACCACAAAACGCTAGCACATGCTAACCATACACACACACACAAACAAACAAACAAACAGTAGCAGCCACTGACACCAGTGAGCAGAATGTCAATCAGTTAGCTCCCTTAGCTTAGCCTTAGCCTGAGTTTGCTGCAAAACAATTAAGTTTAACAGGGGAAAAAGCTAAACATAACAGTAAAAAGAGCGTAGGTGTGACACGACGGGGTTAAGCGTCACTCGTGTGTAGTCAAGTGTGCGAAACAGCCGCCGGCGTCAGTGTTTGCTAAAGTTAGCCGGCTGGGTGTCCGATAATGGACGCACAAGCGTTAAAGTTTGGAGCAAGCTAACTGTGCGTTAGCCGCGCGGCTAGCAGCTGAGTGACGCCGAGAGTTCAGTTGCCTTCCCCCCCGGGGGAGGGAGAGGGGGATCGGTGGAGCAGCGGCGGCGGCAGCAGCTGGGCTGCTGGTGGCGGCGAGTGTTTATGTCGGGGGTTAACTCACCGGAGCGTCGGTCCGATACAGTTGGTGTCTGTGCTCTCTATCTCCCGGAGGATGCGCTCGTGTTCCGCGGCTGTCTCCATGCTCGACATCCTGCATGTTGTTCCGCTGTGGACGGTGCCGAGCTGAGCCGAGCCGAGCCGAGCTCCGTGAGTCACAGGCGGAGGGTGTGTTTGGTCAAATTACAGGGTGTCTCGAGTGAGCGGCATATAACTTGTTTGAACGGGGAGGAGTCGAGCACTGATGGGAGGAGTGACCGGAAATATGAACCTATGAACACCTGAATGACTTTTATAATTTTATTAACCTCTTATTTACCACATTTACATTAGTATATACACTATTTCATTTATATGTTTTATTATACTGTTTTATATTTATTTTGAACTCTCTTTATCCACATTTTTTTATCAGCATGCTCTGTAATTAACTTCGTGTGAAGACTGCTTTGACATATTTTGTGTGAATAAAGCAAAACTTCCTGTATTATTTTCAAAATAAAACCAGCCAGTCAAAACATCATCACATTTACACTAACTCTCATCCAACCCTACATTGAACGATACGTTATAATCTATATCAATATGTACTCTATTTTATTATACCGTTTTTATTATATTTAAACACAATTTTTTCCACCTTTTTATCAGCATCCTCTGAATTTTTTTTTATCTGATGTAATTAACTTCCCTTTGTCATGTTTTGTGTGAATAAAGAAAAACTTCCTGTGCTATTTCAAAATAAAAAAAATGTGGGCATGTCAGATTTTTTTTTATAAAATTTGCAATATCTAGTACTGTATGTATGTAAATTTTAGTCAAACCAAATCCAAGCTTAATTTGTAATTATTTATTGAATTACTGCCATACCATCCATTACTAATCAAGTTTGTTGACAGTGACTACTTTTCAATATTTGCGAGTTTGCGGTGTGTAGGATAAGCTTTTGTAGTGGTATGATTTTAAAAAGTAAATGTATATTTTCGTTTGTTCATATAGCCAGAGAGTAACTCCAAACGTCCGCTAGGATTAAGAGAAAAGAAAAACCATGTGCTTTTACTTTGAAGGTTTAACGTACACTACATCCGGCGGCATGCTATCGTAACGGAGCTGACTTGACGCTGCTGGTTCCTGTCTATCGGGAGGGAAAAGAAGCAAGAAATGTCACAAATGGAGGTAAAAAAGTGACAATATAATGATTTTTAAAAGTTATTCTAGGACATAATTAGTCAGCTAGACTCAGAAAAGTGCCTGTTTGTAGTGACATGAATGAGGACAGGTGGTGTTTTATAGATGTTAGCATTAGCTTGTAATAACAGAGATCAGAGTCCAGAGTCTGCTGTGATGAAACTGAAGAAAAACAAGTTAATGTGGAGTTTGTAGGGATGTTATTGTGTGTGTTACCACTGCATAACATGATCATATGATGAGTCTTATACGTCTATGTATATTAAAGGGATAATTCAAGTTTGTAAGTGTGGACACCCAGTCAACCACTCACTCTCCCACACCAAAGTCCATAGAGAAAATCAGTGATTTTAACATCACAGCACACAGGAGTCATTGATGCACTGCTGCCTCCATCAACAAGTTCAAATGTCTTGTTTTGTAAAATTCTGCATTTGAAAAGCTTCATTCATTATTTGGTGTCTTTCAGCCTCAGAGGAAGTTGATAAACTCGGTGGACAGCTGTGTGGACGAGGCTCTCTGTGGTCTGGTCAGGTCCAGCGGGGGTTTGTCTCTGCTGCAGGGTCACAGGGTCGTGCTCAGGTCCGACCTGGACAACCTGAGGGGTAAAGTGGCTCTGCTGTCAGGGGGAGGGTCAGGACATGAACCAGCACATGGAGGTGGATCCTTTACAGTCATCTAATCCACTTTCACCTTTTGACTTGTACTATGAGATTATCTTTTAGTAATCCATCTCACTTTAATCTCTCGTCTCTGTGTCTCCAGGTTATGTCGGAGCAGGAATGTTGTCAGCTGCAGTGGCAGGTGGAGTGTTTGCGTCTCCGCCTCCTGCCAGCATTCTGGCTGCCATCTTATCCTTACATTGTGCAGGTAACACAAAAGTTACCTTTGATTTTTTAGTATTTTTCTTATTTATTTATTTATTTATTCATATATATATATATATATATGTATATGTTTTTATTTATTATTATTATTATTATTATTATTATTAATAATAATAATTGTCACCTGAAAAATGAGAATCATTAAAAACATTAAAAAACGACAGATGTATTAAAAATATTTATAAAATGATCAACTCAAGCGACTCTTTGTAAGACTCAAGTTTTCTGTGATTCATTTCCTCAAAAACACCCAGAAAACTGGCTCTGTGGGCGGCTTATCGTGTTTTTAATCGTGTTTTTACACTTGGTAGTAAAATCTACTGTAATTGGACGTAATGTGCAACTTAAACCCTTTGATGAACACTTGTCCTTCAAAATAAGACAGAGGGTCTAAGGAGAGAGAGTCTAAGGACACAGGGTCTAAAGACCGAGGGTCTAAGGAGAAAGAGTCTAAGGACAAAGAGGCTTAGGGCAGAGGGTCCAAGGACAGAGGGTCTAAGGACAGAGCGTTAATCTCAGGAACCTCGTCACTGCTCCCTCTCCAGGAGCGTCCGCAGTCCTTCTCATCGTGAAGAACTACACCGGCGACCGTCTCAACTTCGGACTGGCCGCCGAACAAGCTCGCAACCGCGGCGTCGCCGTCGACATGGTGATCGTTGCCGAGGACTGCGCCTTCGAGCGACCCAGCAAAGCCGGGAGGAGGGGCTTGTGTGGCACTGTCTTCGTACACAAGGTGAACAAACCGTGAATAATGACTTTCATGCACACGGTGTGGTAAAATAAACCACACGTCACATGACTCGGCTTGTTTACTCCGCCATGTTGGCGGGAGAAGCTGACTTACACTCACAGCTCTCTTCTTAACTTCCCTTCACTCACTTCCTGTCAGCTGGCAGGTGCCATGGCAGAAGACGGCTCCTCGTTGGACCAGATTGTTGCCAAAGTGACGGCGGTCTTAAAAGGGATCGGTGAGTTTTCACCTCCTCCAGCTCTTTCCTCTGTGGTCACCGCGAGCGATACTTTTCCAAACCAAACACCAAACTCCGTGTTTGTTTTCGTTCAGGGACACTGGGGGTGAGTCTGTCTCCGTGCAGCGTCCCCGGCTGCCTGCCGTCATTTGACCTGCCGGCGGGGGACATGGAGCTGGGGCTCGGTAAGAGATGATGAGTGCGGGGGACAGTGACTGAGAAGACAACACAAGTTTACAATGCAATATCTTCAAGGACACGTTCACGTCTTTATCTCACTGTTAGACTTTTCCAACAGGAAACTGAAGTTTGTAAAACCACTCACTCTCCCACACCAAACCCCATAGAGAAAATCAGTGATTTTAACATGACAGCACACATGAGTTGTTGATCCACTGCTGCCTCCATCACTAAGTTCAAATGTCTTATTTTGTAAAATTCGGCATTTAAAATATTTAATACAGACATTCCTCAGTGACACAAAGTGACCACACGAGGCAGCAGTAGACCAGCAGCTCCTGTGTCCCCGCGAGCTAAAATCACTGATTTTCTCTATGGGGTTTGGTGTGGGAGAGTGAGTGGTTTTCAAACTTCCGTCAGTCTAACAGTGAGATAAAGACGTGAACATGTGACATACATATCGTAGACTTTTTATAATACAAGTCTTTTTGTTACGTGGACAGAAAAATGTCACGTTAATGTCCTTGTGTCATGTTTCCGTCTGGTCTCACAGGTATCCACGGTGAACCTGGAATTAAGAGGTCAAAGGTGAGTCAACCTCAGTCAACACAGCAGCCTGTGACTCCGTTTTCACCGCTAACCGTTCTGTCGCTCATCAGGTGACGACCGCAGACGAGGTGGTGAAAACTATGATCGCTCACATGACCAACCCTGACAGCCAATCATGTCTGCCGCTCAAATCAGGTGATCACACACACACACACACGTTATAATGACTGTGACTTTAAATGTGTTTATTTAAACTGTGTGTGTGTGTCTTGCAGGAGACAGTGTGGTTGTGTGTGTGAACAACCTCGGAGCTCTGTCATGTTTGGAGATGTCTGTTGTTACTCGAGCTGCCATCATCTGTCTGGGTAACTATGACAAACTTTGTGTGTGTGTGTGTGTGTGGTCCAACAGAGGGCGCTGTGGCTGCACAGCTTATAGCTCTCAGTCATCTGCACGTCAGCGGTAACAGGAAGTAGCCGCACTCGTGACTTGTCAAACACATCTGTGGAGTGGTTACACGGCTGGTTTCCGTGGTTACAGAGAACCGCGGGGTGACGGTTGCCAGGGTGATGTGCGGTTCGTTCATGACGTCGCTGGAGATGGCGGGAATGTCGCTGACCGTGATGATCGCCGACGACCAAACGCTCACACTGTTTGGTGAGAACACACACACAGAAATACACACACACAAAGGCACATGCATGCACACGCACACACACAGAAACGAATGCACGCACACACACGTATGTTTGTCTGAACTTTAAGGAGAATTTCAGCAGCTTTTATTTTGAAATCCTGTGAAACATCATCATAAATATTATAATTTTGATATCTTTTTCTCAAATGTCAGACATTTGGTGACCAAATTAGAAAACTCAGTGGTCCCCAGGTCATTTGAGGTACATTAATGTACTTTTTATTTATTATGACTTAAGAGTAGCTGTGACCGTAGTGACAGCTGATTATTGAAGAATAAAGATAAAGGTTGTACATATAAATACTGTGTGTTTTCATGCTTCCTCCAACGCTTCCTTCATCCCACACAGATGCTAAGACTAGCGCCCCCGCCTGGCCAAACCTCAGCGGTGCCTGCGTGAGTGGAGGTCGCCACGTCACAGCTGCTCCAGCTACAGGAGCGAGACCGCAGGACGACGACACACACTCTGAGGGTTTGTTTCCACCAATGTTCTTCAAAATATCACAAACTCACACCAACACTAGGGGTCGCTACTCCCCTGGTGGTGGTGGTGAAATGTTAGATTTTAGCCATAAATGTCCAAAATATATCAAATTTATCATTAATTAACATAAAAAAAACAGGTTTAAGAGCCATAAATGTCAGAAAATATTAAAATAATCATTAAAAAACAGGCTCAAGAGGGGTCAATACTACGGTGCAAGGTGGTGAAATGTTACATTTTACCTATAAATGTCCATTAATATCAAATTAAAAATAATCATTAGAAAACATTTAAAAAAAAACATGCTTAAGAGCCATAAATGTTGGAAAATATTAAAATAATCATTAGGAAACATTAAAAACAGGCTTATGAGTTCTGGAACACGACTAAAAAACAAGTTAAGTCTGTAATTACCTTGTTTTATTTTCTGTAGGTCCACTGAGTTGTGTGATGCGTGACGCATTAGAGCGCGTTTGTTCCACGCTGTTGGAAAAACAGGAGGAACTCAACTCCCTGGATCGTGCTGCCGGGGACGGAGATTGTGGGAACACTCACGCTCAGCGCGCCAGAGGTACAACTCTTGAGTGAAACTCCCAAATCACTGTAAAGTGACAAACAAACAAAAAAACAAGGTGTTTGTTGACATGTTTTTTTTGTTTGTTTGTTTGTTTTCAGCCATTCAGGAGTGGCTCCAGGGTCATGTGATCCCTGGTTGCCCCGGGAAACTCCTGTCCGTCTTGGCTGGACTGGTCCAGGAGAAGATGGGCGGATCTTCAGGAGCTGTAGGTCTTCACACAGTTTTCACATCACGTAACCTGATGTTACGTGATGACACAAACACACACACACACACACACACACACACACACACACACAGAGAGATGAATGCAATACTCAGATGAACTTTAGGGGGCAGTAATAAGTCATTAGTTTGAAATTGAACATTGAAACAAATGTATCAACAATGCAAAAATAAACAAAAATATTTAGAAATACTGCATTATAACTTGATATTAAGTGGTGGGCCACAATGTGGTCCACGGGCCGCGGGTTTGAGACACTTCACATACGATTATCTTCACCAAAATTAATGAATTTATTTTGGGGTAATTAAAATTAAATAAATGTTTTTTTTAAAACAAACTGAAATAATTTAATCGTACCATTTGGTTGGGAATACATTTTCATTTTCTTGTTTTTACATCGCAGTTAAGGTGCGGATTTTTAAGTAAATATTTTGTATATAAATATTCCAATATTATAAGTTTGTTTACATCATGCTAACACCGTACTACTCCTGTAGTGTGCCCTCTAGTGGAAAACTTAAAACACTACACTGACAACATCGCTGAATTTACCGTATTTACGTATTTTTAATTTTCTTTTTTCTTCAGTTGTACAGTTTGTTCCTGACTGCAGCTGCGGGTCATGTGACTGAGGGGCGGAGCAACGCTGCAGCCTGGGCTGCCGCAATGCATGCTGGGACACAGGCCATGAGGAGGTCTTTTTATTTATTTATTTTCAAGGTTTTTTTTAGGTCGACAGAGATTAAAATACTTTATTATTTCAAGTTTATTTTCAGATATTATTGTAATTCTGTGCAGTTAATGTTTTTTTTTTTTAGCTTTTTCAACACAAGTTAATTCCTAATTTGAATATAGAATATAGTTTTATATCTAATGTCCTCCAGATATGGTGGTGCTGATCCTGGAGACAGAACTATGGTGAGAAATTTAAATAATTTAATAAAAAAAATTTCATTTTAAACTATTTAATCATCATTTATTCGTGTCTTTTCAGTTGGACGCTCTGTGTCCTGCTGTGGAGGAGCTGATGAAGCTGACCACCGTTCCACCTGGTGGAGAGATGGTGATACTGCAGGCTGCAGTGCAGGTACAGGACAATAACACACCGTCGTACTGTACGTACTTAAGGTTTTTATAACTTCATTCAGTCATTTGAGTTGTATTTTCTTACCTTTTCTCCAGAAAGCAGCCTCGGGGGCGGAGGCAACCCGTGACCTCACAGCGAGGGCGGGGCGAGCCAGCTATATCGCCGCAGAGCGGGTCACCCTGCCCGACCCCGGCGCTGTGGCTGTAGCCGCCATCCTGAGAGCGGTGCTGGATTCTCTGGAGGTTCAGAAGTAAACACATCGTACGATCACATGAGCTAATTACGCGGTGTAGTCCTTTAAACTTGAATAACAAGCTCGGAAGCAAAACATTCCGTAATGAAAAACGACTTCGAAGAAGAGGAATTGTACAGGGATTTGTATAATAATATGTAATTTACATTGTAATACAAGTGTAAACTAATTAAATAAAACATTATTGAAAGACTACTTTCCTGCAGTTCTTACTTTTTAACACTAGGGGGATCTAGACTTCACAGTCTGCAGATGTAAATACATAATGGAAGTTTTTCCGGGTTCAGAAAGTGAAACTTTCTCATGGACGTCCATCGGGGGGCGGAGCACATTTGTTTCACGCGTTCTTAAC
Organism: Solea solea; assembly: GCF_958295425.1. Lineage (NCBI taxonomy): Eukaryota > Metazoa > Chordata > Actinopteri > Pleuronectiformes > Soleidae > Solea > Solea solea. The sequence goes on from NC_081136.1 coordinate 2,243,296, forward strand.
AAGAACGATGGGTGTGGCACGATATTTATTTATTGTGTCGTATTGTGACTTAAATATCATGATAATATCGTATCGGGACTTAAATATTGTGATTATGGTATCATGACTTAAATATCTTATCGTAGTATCGTATTGTGACTTTAATATCGTGATAATATCGTAAATATTGTGATACGACAATTGTGCGAAAAATCACAACCAATCACTTTCCGATCTGTTAACGCGTGGAAGAAACTACGTAGTAACCGTAGCAACCGTAGCTTCTTCTCTGATTGAAAATAAAAACAATATGGATTCAGGCAAGACCCAGAGGATTCAAAATAGCGGCTCTGAAACCAGTGTGGTGATGTCGCCGTGTGACGACACCTGCGATGACATCATCTGGGTTATTTCCTCGTTCTCCCTGAGCTTGCATGACTCGGCGCTTTGGTGATTTGGCTTAAAAGCAACACGAGGTCAAGAGGTAAATCTGTGTGAGACTTCATGGCAAAAACATCTCAGGTATGAAGTCTCAGAAATGCGCTAATGTGAATCCATCTCCGGGTTTTCAGGTTGTAGAATCACTAAAACACGTATGATGTTTTTAATTGTTATTATTCTTGTTGTTGTTTTAAAAATCAAACTGATTTAGTTGATTATATTCTGATGATTGATAAATCATCTGGTGTATGGCTTTCGTCTCTTTCTGACATCTCTACTTCTCTGAACTCTGTCTTTACTTCCTGACACACGCACACGCACACACACACACACACAGTTGATCTTTGTGCACACCCCCACATTCACACATATTTGAAAAAGCTGCAGCGACAGACACACACGCACACACTGGCTTGCTTTCAGTTTTAGCGACTGTTCACAGATCACAGCAGAGGTAATTACTGACGTGCTTTTAATCCCTTTAATGTGTGTTTAACATGCTTTTGTAACGTGTGAAGATAACATGTTTTTGTAACGTGTTTAACGTGTTTTTGTAATGCGTGTTTAACATGTTTTTGGAATGTGTGAAGATAACATGTTTTTTGTCATTTGTGTTTAATGTTTTTGTAACATGTTTAACATGTTTTTGTAATGCGCGTTTAACATGTTTTTGTAAACGCGCAGTTAACATGTTTTATGTAACGTGTGTTTAACATGTCTTTGTAACGCGTGTTTAACATGTTTTTGTAACGCGTGTTTAACATGTCTTTGTAACGTCTGTTTAACATGTTTTTGTAACGTGTTTAACATGTCTTTGTAACGTGTGTTTAACATGTTTTTGTAACGTGTGTTTAACATGTCTTTGTAACGCGTGTTTAACATGTTTTTGTAACGTGTGTTTAACATGTTTTTGTAACGTGTGTTTAACATGTCTTTGTAACCTATGTTTAACATGTTTTTGTAACGTCTGTTAAAGACTCAGTTAATAAAACCTACGTCAGTTTAAGTCTACGACATCGACATCAAATGTTCACGTCTTAATCTCACTGTTAGACAGACTTTTCCAACAGGAAACTAAAGTTTGTAAACCACTCACTCTCCCACACCAAACCCCATAGAGAAAATCCGTGATTTTAGCTCACGGGGACCCAGGAGCTGCTGGTCTACTGCTGCCTCGTGTGGTCACTTTGTGTCACTGAGGAGATCTGAAGGCATGATTTTTGATCCCAAAGTGTAAAAATAACACATTTGAACGTAGTGATGGAGGCAGCAGTGGATCACAAACTCCTGTGTCCACTGTGACGTTAAAATCGCTGTTTTTTTCTATGAGGTTTGGTGTGGGAGAGTCTCAGGCCTTTACAGCACATCATGTTGGTTTTCCACATTCAGCGTTTCAAACAGGAAACGTGAGCTCACATGGTTTTACTCAGACCACTGTCAGCAAAAATGAAAGAAAGAAACCAAACCAAGGCCACGGTTGCCACGGTAACAATGAATGCCAGGAAGCTCATTTGCAATTAAAACATTATAAGGTGTTGGTGGCTAACATGATCTTTTGTGTCTGTGTGCAAGATGGAGTTTGCTTGCAGTCATGTGGTTTGTAACTGGACGTCTGACGGAGCAGGTGAGCACTTTAACATCCCATAATATTTACATGAATTAAAAAATATAAAACTTAATTTATAATCTAGGACTGTGCTACGCTTATTTCAAAATAAAAGCCTCTCTCATCTGAGTTACAGATGACCGGCTAACGCACTCTAATGAACTTCTTACTCTTTCAGCATGGACAGATGTTCGTGTTGTTAAAAACAAGTCTGACAGAGAGGCTGTTGATGGTGAGACACACACACACACACACACACACACACACACACACACACACACATCAGTGCTTCTTCCTGTTATTTCACTGCAGCACTCTTGAGAACATTTTCAGAAAAACATCTTTTTAATTTTGACCTTTATGAAAAGATTGTGTGTGGGGGGGGGGGGCACGCTTGCAAATGCAGAGACAAAGAATCGCAGCTACAGATTAATTGAGCGAGGGAAAGTCCACACATTCATTTAAATGATGCAAAAAAAAAGTGCTGAGTATATGCACGGAGAATAAAAAGATGTTATCTTGACAAAAAGTTTCAAATGAGGTCAAAACGAAAAAGTTAAGCGTGACAAAGCGAAGGAAAGAACAAGTTTTTGTCATGAAAAAAATTTAAGTTGACAAAAACATGACTTGGAAAATGAAAGTAGCATTATTAAAAAAATAAAATTAAATAAAATGAGGCTTTCATTTGCCAAAAAGCTTATAATTGACAAAAAAAACATTATTAAATGTTATGAAAAATAAAAGTAGCATTATTTAAAAAAAAAGTGGGTTACGTTACAAAGTATTTCAGTTGTCTCAAAAAAAAGATATTTATATTTATATATATATATATATATATATATATATATATATATATATATATATATATAAAGCTTTGTTTTTTTTAGTCAAATGTGAATTTTCTTTGACAAACATGACACTTTTATAAAAATGTGTTTTCTTTTGTCAGGTCTGTCTCCTCCTCCTCCTCCTCCTCCTCGCCGCCTTAAAAAACCTCGTCCTTTGTCCCTCCCTCTGCCACCTCTCCCCTCCCTACAGCCTCCCCCCTCTCTGCCCCCACCTGTCCCACCCAGAGGTGAGTCTTCTCCTCCTCCTACTCCTCTTCCTCCTCCTCTCTGTTTTGTTCACTCCTTCCTTCATCACGTGTCAGCAGCAGGGAGGAGAGACGGAGAAGGAAGCAGAACGAACGCAAACGTCAACGTCGTGTCCATCAGTGTGGGGACACTGGTTAATACCAGCCAAGGTGACACACACACACACACACACACACACACACACACACACAAACAGACACACAAACACTTTATAAACAGAAGCTTGTGTGTGTGTGTCCACCCCATAGTGTAAACTAACACAATGTTGTGTTGTGTGTTGTGTCTCAGGTGTGGAGACGACTCGGAGCCCGGTGCATTGTGGGAAATGTAGTGCAGCCTGGTCGTGTCTGAGTTCCACGCAGCAGAATGTGAGCGAATATTCTCCTCAACATCACTGTGGTTTTAGATCTTTTATGTCGGTCCAATCAAATCAAATCATTCTAAAAAAAACAAAAAAACAACGATGTCTTTAATATTTAGTGATAAAAGTTATAGAAGAAAAATGTCGTTTAAAGGTCAAACATCAGCGCTTGACTCTGAAGTAACTGTTGAATGAAATGAGCCGAGCGTCCGTGTGTTGTGTTTCCTGTCGTGCAGCTGTGGGCGTGTGAGTTCTGCGGGTGTGTGAACGGCGTGGACGACGTGGACGACGCGCCGCGCGTCAGTCACAGAGCGTCCGCGCGCAGCGACGACGTTTACCTGCACGACCAGAGCGATGACGACTACCAGAACCTGGAGGACACGCTGGTCGTCTTCTGTGTGGACGTCTCTGGCAGCATGAGCGTCACTACAGCGGTAAAACAATTCATTTATCGTTAGTATTTCTGGAACGTTAGAAGTGACAATCTCACTGTTAGACAGACTTTTCTAGCAGGAAACTGAAGTTTGTAAAAGCACTCACTCTCCCACACCAAAGCTCATAGAGACACCGTTTAAACACAGGGATAATGTGTGTTATTATCTTAAATAATTTTTAATAATCTTTAATAATCTAATCCTCAGGTCACGTCCGGCAGCAGGTTAACAGCTCATGTTTCCAGACTGGAGGTGAGGAGCGTCACCATGAAGACGACTGTCACGCTGACGTGCAGCTGTTTTTTTTAAACGTTTTGTTGCTCTTTCACAGGGTATCCAGGACGCCCTGCAGGGGGCGCTGTCGTCCCTGCTGCAGCATTCGCCCCGCAGGAGAGTGGCACTGGTGACTTTCAGTGACGAGGTAAAAGAACTCAATTAGCTAGGGCTTACGATTATTTACATCATGGAAACTAGAAAATATTCACATTTAAGAAGGTGAAAAATCACTGAAACTAGAAAATATTCATATTTAAGAAGCTGAAAAATCACAGTAACTAGAAAATATTCATATTTAAGAAGCTGAGAAATCACTGAAACTAGAAAATGTTCACATTTAAGAAGCTGAAAAATCACTGAAACTAGAAAATATTCACATTTAAGAAGCTGAAAAATCACTGAAACTAGAAAATATTCACATTTAAGGTGAAAAATCACAGAAACTAGAAAATATTCATATTTAAAAAGGTGAAAAATCACAAAAACTAGAAAATATTCATATTTAAGAAGCTGAAAAATGACAGAAACTAGAATATATTCACATTTAAGAAGGTGAAAAATCGCAGAAACTAGAAAATATTCACATTTAAGAAGGTGAAAACTCACAGAAACTAGAAAATATTTATATTTAAGGAGCTGAAAAATCACTGAAACTAGAAAATATTCACATTTAAGAAGGTGAAAAATCACTGAAATTAGAAAATAATCAAATAGAAATGAAGGAAGTATTACTACAGAAAAATAACTACATGTGTGGTATTGGGCATGGCGTCGGTGCCACAGATTAAAACATGCTACTGTTTTTGTTTTTCATGTCTTCAAAAGGATGTGAAAAACAAAAAGTATCGACTCAGCGCTGTCGACGACTTCCTGTTGTTTTTTCATGTACAGTAAAATGAGCAGATTTAACCACAGGAAGGTTTTCATCAAAAATATAAACCAAACATCTCTGATGTACAGTACTTATATTCATATATCTCTACATCATATCTAACCTTCCTGTCATTGCTTGTGTGACAGGTCGTCATATATGGAGATGGCACTAATGCTCCTCTCACTCTCAGAGACTGGGCATTGGTCGACTATGACCATGTATGGGAACAGGGCGTGGCTTACAGCGTCCCTCACTGTATCGCTGAGACGCACGAACAGTTATTGCAAAGCGTTAAAGAGTTAAGTGACGACATTTAAAATGTTTACATCTTTAACTTTTAATATTTTCACTTCAGCTCCATTTTTTTTTTACTGAATTTACAGTTTTCATTTCTGTTTTTGTGGTTTTATGTGAAGTGAAGTTATGTGAAGTGAAGAAAAAAATCAGATTTTTATGAATTTATGAGAAAATTCTTCCAAAATGTTATTTTATGAATTTATGAGAGAATTTTTCTGTTTATGTGAGAATTTCTTTCAGCGGGAAAAAAAAAAATCGATTTTTCCGAATTTATGAGAAATTCTTCCAAAAATGTTTTTTTCTTGTCTTGTGATTTTTCTTCAGATACATTTTTCCAAATACATGAGAAATTGTTTTGGGAAAAAAATTTTTTTTCAAATCATTCAAAATCTGTTCTTCTGAATTTATGAGATCACTTTTCCTGTAATGTTTTTTTTCTCTGGTTTTGTGAATTTTTTCCTGAAAAAACAAATTCAGATACATTTTTCTGATTTTATGAGATAATTTTTTGGATAGAACTATTTTTTCAAATGAGTTTTTGGGCATTCATGAGATACATTTCTATTATTTCCTGAAATTGTTTTATTCTGTTTTCCTAAAACTAGATCATTTTTTTCCAGCCAGAGCCTGTTTTTTTTATCTCAAAGATGATTCAGAGTCAATTTTGTTTTTGAAGTAAATAAAATATGTGTGTGTGTGTGTGTTGTGCAGCCTCAGAGAACAGGGTGCTACGTGTCTAGGTCCCGCGGTGTTAGCGTCAGTCGCCATGGCGTCAAAGTACCCCGGGTCAAAGGTGAGGGAGGATTTCACATGTGAATTTTCTTTCACTGTTTGACAGATAAATGAATGTAAATTGTACAAAGACATTGATAATAATGCATTTATTAAGATGTTGATATGTTACTGAACTAATGAACTGACAATGACAGCACTTTAGTGAAATAATCTCATTCCTGCGGTTGTTGTTTTCAGGTGATTGTGTGCACTGACGGCAGAGCCAACATTGGACTGGGTGAGATGGAACAGACGTTCTCTCCGTCGTCTTCTCCTCTCACCACGTATTTCTACAAACAGTTGGCTCGTCAGGCTGTGAAGAACGGGTGACTACACACACACGTCTCTAGTCTCTTAAAATTTAAAGTTAAAACTGAAATAATCCACAACAACCCGAGTTGTGACAGTAAAATCTTTTTATGCTTTTTCTGCCGACTCATCGTTATCTAAAACGGCCACGAGAACAGGCCGCGATCGTAAACCCAACGGTGAATTTTCTTAAACTTAACAACTCACACACACACGGTCTTTGTCTCTTTCTAGAGTCATAATCTCAGTGATGACTTTTGAAGGGACAGACTGTCGTCTGGCCGACATCGGGCGATTAGCCGACACCACGGGTGGACGGGTGAGACGTGATCACACTTTACCCACAGAGTTGTTAGTGTCAGCTGTAAAATAACCTCACGGTCACTAACGTTCATCTGCTGCACAGGTCAACATCGTGACCATCGGCACCATCGCTACAGAGATCCAGTTAGCCTCCATGGACAACGTGCTCGCGACGGGAGTCACGGCAACGCTGATCGCTTGTGACGGCATGTGAGTGACTCGTCCACGTTGTTGTTGTTGTTGTTGTGTAAACACTGACCAGACGATGTGAGTCCACTGCTTTTATCGTGATGTATGTTCAGTTATTTACGTGTAAACATGAAACACAGAGTTGGTTTCTTTTTTTTAAATCATCATTTCTCTGCAGGTATTTTCCTTACGAGGAGGAAAACAGACACAAACTTGTGAGAGAGATCGGGAACGTGACCAAAGGACTGGAGATGACTTTTCAATTTGCTGTCAAACCAGAGTTCATGGAGGGTGAAGACACACACACACACACACACACACACACACACACACTAAGCAAAGAAAATGGTGTTAGTTTATGTACGTTGTGGGGACCGTGACCTGGCAGTGAACTGTGGGGACGTCCAACAGAAACAGAATTTCTACATTTAATTCTGTTTTTTGTTTCAGTTTTTCTCCAAAGAAACTCAGTCCCGTTCCAACTTCAGCTGAGCTTCAAAACTAGAGACCAACAAAGAGTCACTCGCGTCATCACCCAGCAGCGACCAGTTACCAGCAGCAGGTAAAACTCACACAAAACACAAAGCAAAGATACATTTGACTCTGCCTTACTTCAAATGAGTTCAAATTACGACTTCTCCGCCCGTCCTCAGTGGGATGTGGGACAGTACGTTTAACCTGGCGGTGCTCGGCGTCCACTGTGCTCAGCTCTGTGCGTCCCTGACCATGGACGGTCGAGTTCAGGAAGCACAGAAGCAAATACGAGCTCAGCGAGACCTGCTTCAACAAATCAGGTATGAGGTGTTTGATCCAGGTCCAGAGCTGCTCATCTACACAGCTGATATCTGTCGATGTCCTTGTAACCTTTTTTGAGATATTACTACTTTTACTTCTGAAACTTAAGTACATTTAATATCAGAAAATGACTTTTGATACTTAAGTAAAGTAAATGTATGTATGTATGTTTATTTATTTCGGTCATGCAGTTAGTTCACTCAGCTTATCTAGTCCCGCCCCCATTACCCACAGAATACATATATTCATCGTACAATACATAATTTCATCATACCAAAGTTTTTTTCTTTTTCTTATGATATTTTGACAAAACCAATATTGAGACTGGTCTGTAATTAGTAAATTCGTGAACAATGGCACTACTTTTGCCACTTTAATTTTGGTGGGAAATGTCCCAGTTTGAAATGACAGGTTGCAGATATGTGCTAGAGGTGAACCGACTCCATCTATTACTTTCTTAATTAGCTTCATGTCGATGTCATTAACATCCGTGGATGTTGTTGCTACGCATTTGATGACCAGGTGTCTAATCTCTCTGTCCTTCACTGGGGTGAGAAACATAGTGCTGGGGTTTCTGTCTATGTCCTTATCAAAGTGGTCCCAGTGAAGGAGTGAGTCAGGAATGTTCTTCGCCAGATTCGGCCCCACATTGACAAAGAATGAATTAAATCTTTCTGCTATGATTTCCATGTTATCTTCCTTCGTGTTATTATCCTTGAAGTAGGGAGGGTATCTAGGTTTTTTGTTTGTTTGTGTTTTTGATCACATCGTTTGGAATATCCCATAGTTTTTTTACTATAGTATTCTTTCTTGCAATCATTTAGGATGCCATTTAGTTGTGTTCCTATATTGTTTGTATCTCGTTTCAGACTGTTCCGTCCTTAATCTTATGTATTGTCTATACAGGGCGTTTTTCTTCTTGCAGGCATTTATCAATGTTTTTGTTAGCCATGGTTTCACCTACTTATTCTGATTTGCGTGTCTTTATAACCTGCTCGGTCGTGTAATGAGGGGTTGTAAGCCCATCGTTACATCATATTAGTGAAGTCATCAATCATCGTATTTTGTTTTGGGTTGAGTAAGTCAATATTTACATCACCACAGATAAAAACCCCTCTTTTGGCTTTTGTCATATACTTTAAGACTTTTACTTAAGTAATATTATTCTACCAAAGTCATTTTCTGGTAACATACTTCATACTTACCCAAGTATCACTGTAAGGTACTTTATACACAGACTCACATGCTCACCCTCATTTACCGTTACGTTGTCCAAAAGAAAGGTCAATGAAAACAAATAAAACCCATGACTTTGCACTTTTAAAATGTCAAACAGTGACAACTCGAATAGCTACAGGGCTTGTAAAAAAAACCTGATTCACTGAACATGAATAATAACTATATTTCACGGTTGTTTTAGGTTAAGTTATAAAAGTGAAAATTTAAAAACGTTTGCAGTCCCGTTAGAGCCCACCAGGGGGTGGTCTGGGGTCTTCATGTATTTGGGATATTTTGATTGGTAACACACTCACACCTCACTCTACTCCACAGCCAGAACAGACCAGTCCAGAAGCAGGAAAGTATCTATGGCAATTGGATGGACACCATGACGACAATCTGTTATGACATTGCCTCAGAGTCCCAGGTAACCGAGAACAAAACACATAACGTGTGTTATTTGTAACGTTTAAAAACAAAAAAGGGTCCATAGTTGAGCTCGTGTTTCTCCTGCAGACTCTCTCTGATGAAGCAGCTGAGGTTGTGTACCACATGAAGAGAGCCAGCAGTGTCAACAACAACAAAGGTCTGAGAGAAAGAAGCCTGTGACAAAGGAAAACGCCCTGAAAGAAGGAATATGTCCGTCATCCAGAACTTACAAGTTGCCACATGATTGTGAAACTAACTGGTGTGACTTAGTATTATTATTATTGTTATTATACATTTACAGACCACTAGTGGCCAAAGACAGGAACACAGTGAAACATGGTGGCGACAGAGCTGGAATCAGAAGCTGTTTTATATTTATTCATTACTTCTATTTTATCGTAAATCACTTGTCATTGAAAATGAAAGAATGAACTATTGTATTATTTGTTTTCTCATGCTGAATAAAACCATTTCACCACCGCCTTTTTATCGACGAGATAATAGAATAATTTACTCGCATAAATTTGATTAAAAACAATCTTTTTACACAATTTCATTATCCTGTTTTTTGTTAGCACACAGCAATAAAACGCCATTTTCTCTCCACTGTGAGATAAATAAAGCTATCTTATCTTATCTTAATGTCAGTGTTAGCCTGACTACGCTAACACATATCATGCTAATATGGTGTTAAACCGAAGTATGACATAGTCACTGTTAACAAGGTAGTGTTAGCATAGTCAGACTAACAGTAATATGGTATATGAAAGTGTTAGCACACAGGAATACTTGCTAAATGTGCTAGCCTGGTTTAGAACACAACTCATGCTAACAGTAATATGGTATTAAATCTCAGTGTTAGCATAGCCCCTGATGAAAAAGCATTGGTCCTAAAACGTTAGCTTACTCCATTAGCAGCATTTTAAAAGAACACGTCTCATAACAAAATGTTCACGTACGCTGTCCTGTTTGGGGACACAAGACGTCGCCTGGGTCGCGTTATCTCGCCGCGACGGTAACACATCATTAACCCAAAGGAATGAAAAAAAAATTGTGCGAATATATGAGAGAGAGTTTTCTGCCCCAGAACACGCGTTTCACGGACGATGGCGATGATAAAATAAAAGAATTCATTAAATAATTAATTTTTAAAACATGCTTATAAAGCCTATTTTTGGTAAAAACATTTTATAAACATTTTTTTATGTTCAGGTCAGCGCGGTTCTGTCATGGCTGATTAAAATAAATGATTTGATTTGTTTGTTCCCATCGAAAAAAATGCAGTTTCACCATTTTATTTAAAAATATCGACTTCAGAGAGAGACAGTGGACCTTTGACCTACTTTGTGTGCACTGTTTGTGTGTGTGTGTCTTTGCTGTAACCAGTCCTGCTGCACTGACCTGACTAACAGACAGAAAAGTAGGCGTGGTGCTTTTTGTTCGTCTACAGTAAATGAAAATCACACACACACACACACACGAGTGATCAAACCGATCAGGACACACAGTATTGATACGTTTTGGATTGGCCTGGATACATTTTCATCACGCCAACCGTCTCACCTGCTGCTAAGGTATCAGCTTTAACTCTTTACACCTGTTTTCAACAATATCTCAGGATTCTAATTAATACTTTATAACAACAGAAGAGCAACAGACGTATATGCACTGCAGTGTCTACATTTTCTGCTGTTTGTGCTCAAAAATAACACAATTTTTAACAATAGTCTTTGCCTCAATTTAGTCCACGTGTCATGAAACGTCCAAAATACGCCAAAGAACCAGGGATAAGGAAGTATTTCATTTGACGTACTCGTGTGTCGAGTATTTTCCTTCTGCAGTTTCACGTGTTCACGTCCAACGTTTTGATTAACAGGTGTGAAGCGATTATTTGTGCTGAGTCCTGCAAACAGTTTGCCGTCACGTTAGTGAAGCTCGAAGATGCAGAGGAATTCGGGTTTTCTGTTAATCTACGAGAGGAGAAAGAACTTTTTCAGTGAACTTTGACATTTTTTTTTACTTATTGTGGAGCTAAAGTTCTATGTGTTGGTTCTAAGTTGGTTTATTGTTTATTGTTTATTGAATGCATAAACGTTGCCGCATGTACGTGATGTTTCGCCGCACAATGTGGCTCAACTTCATTCCTGACATTTCCTGACCGTTGTAATCTGATTTGAAGCGGCAGCAGAAAATATGTGTGTGTTATATAAGTAATGTGTCCGTGTGTCTCCGCCTCCTGTTTTAAAACAAAATAAATAATAACTTGAATATTTGCTTATCGTCCTTTTTTTTTTTAATCTCAGCATCAGGAGATAAACAGCTTATGTAACCGCGTCGTCTTATCACATCTTATTATAACTCAAGTATCGGTAGAAGCTCACTTTCCCATCGACTTCCATTCATGCGTCCAGTAGAGTCGCCCCCTGGTGGCGATTCAGTATATTTTTTACTTTTACCACATGGGCGTCCTCCAGAGAACCAGAAGACGACGTCCATGTTTTATGTCCCGGTGTAAGGTCAGTTTGTCGCAGACGTGGACGGACGAGGACGAGTAGAGATCGAGCGTAAACTTTGTCATCGTTGACGTTTTTTTATGGTTTCTCCTCTGACAGGATGTCCTTATTAGGCAGCTTCCTGTCGGACGAGCAGTTCCAGTGCTCCATCTGCCTCGAGGTCTTCACCAACCCGTCGTCGACACCGTGTGGCCACAGCTTCTGTATGAACTGCATCAGCAGATACTGGGACACGGCCAAGGTCAGTCTGTCTCTGTCACCTTCTGTCCTTCCTTCCTTCCTTCCTCCTGTGTCCTCTCCTTCGTTTCTTTAGTTTTACTTTCCTCCTTCCAAACCTTTTTTCCTTCCTTACCCTTGATTTCTGCTGCTTTCCTTCCTTCCTTGCCTCCTTCCCACTTCCATTCCTTCCTTTGTTTCTTTGTTTCCTTTGTTACAATTTGTCTCTGTACCTTTCCTTCCTTCTTCCTTATATCCTATCTTCCCTCCTCCCCCCCGTGTCTTTTCCTTTCTTCCTTTCTTTCCCCAACCTTTTTTTTTCTAGATTTCTTTCCTTTCCTTGTTCTCTTCTTTCCACCCCCACCTTTCTTGGTTTCCTTGGTTTCTGTAGCGTTCCTTCCTTCCAATGTCCCCTTTTTCCTTCCTTACCATTGATTTCTGTAGCTTTCCTTCCTCCCATGCTTCCGTTCCTACCTTTGGTTTCCTTCCATCCTTCTTACCCCCTTTAAGGTTTCTTTCTCTTGCTTCTTTAACTCCCTTCCTTCCTTTATCTTTAAGAGAAGGAACATTCAAAACATTTACTCTCTCTCTCTCTCTCCCTCCCTCTCTCTCTCTCTCTCTCAGGTGTGTCAGTGTCCTCTGTGTAAGAAAACCTTCCAGAAGCGTCCAGATCTCCAGATCAACAGGACACTGCGAGAGATCACAGAGCAGTTCAGGTCCATGAAGGGGGGAGGAGGAGGAGGAGTGGTGAGGGTGGAGAAGAAGAGAGGAGGAAGAGGAGGAGGAGATGGAGCGGCACCTGACGAGTTATTTCATGAACTGAGGAATAAACTTCCCCGAGCTTTGCCGACACCGTCAGCGCTGACGTTAAACTGCGACGGTGAGCCACAGGGTGAGACGCGGTTCCCCCTCTGAACTCTCTGAACTCACTGAACTCACGTTAACGTGGAAAAAAGAACTTAGTTTGAACAAGTCGAGTAAAATGAGTTGAATAAAAACATTAAAATTCTCTCTCTCTCTCTCTCTGTATCTGCCTCAGACAATGACGCCGTCTCTTCAACGCTGGGTTCTTCGTTGCCAAACAGCAGTCCGCTCTCCGCTCTAAGCTCCGCCCTCTCGCCTCATCACCCCGCCGCCCCGCCCTCGCGCTCCAGCAGCCGGCGAAGGTTCACAGTGAGCGGCGCGGCGAGCAGCCTGAGCCTCTCCGTCTGTGACGTTCACAACAGAGGCCTGATGGTACGTTGAGGTCTTTCTGACACAGTCAGTGCTGACTCACTCTCAGTGAAAACATGGCTGCCACATAAGGGAAAAAATGATTTTAGCCTCTTCATAAAAGACTTTGTGGTATAAAATCTACATCAGTTTAAGTCTACGATATCTACGTCACATGTTCACGTCTTTATCTCACTGTCAGACAGACTTCTCCAACAGGAAACTGAAGTTTGTAAAGCGCTCACTCTCCCACACCAAACCCCATAGAGAAAAACAGTGATTTTAACATCACAGCACGCAGGAGTTGTTGATCCACTGCTGCCTCCATCCCTAAGTTCAAATGTCTTATTTTGTCAATTCGGCATTAAAAATCCTTTGTTATAATTGAAATCAGTGACACAAAGTGACCACACGAGGCAGCAGTAGACCAGCAGCTCCTGTGTCCCTGTGAGCTAAAATCACTGGTTTTCTCTATGGGGTTTTGTGTGGGAGAGTGAGTGGTTTACCAAACTTCCGTTTCCTGTTGGAAAAGTCTGTCTAACAGTGAGATAATGACGTGAACATGTGACGTAGATATTGTAGACGTTTGTTTTGTGACACCACTTCCTCTCTCTGTCATGACAGATTTACTGTAGGACAGACAGAGTTTGTATTTGTCCAGACTGTGAGCTCGAGCGTCACCAGGATCACGACACGGTGTCTATTGAAGACGAATGGAGGGAAACAAAGGTACGAACACTAAACACCACGAGAGGCGGCGAACAGACGACCTGATGACTGTGTGTGTGTGTGTGTGTGTGACAGTCACAGCTCAGTGCGTCGGAGCAGGAGATCCAGGAGATGATCAGACAGAGGATCAACAAGATGGAGGAGATCAGAACGTCAGTGAGTGAACTGGAGGTGAGGAGGTTTGGAGGAACCTGTCGGTCCTGCTCTCATCCATTCATCATCGTCGTCTACATAATCATGACAACAACAACAACGTACAGAGGCTTTACTTTAACTTTTTGACCACATCTGTGAACATAAACACCCAGGGTTTTCTTAACTTTTTTTTCCCGCCAATTTTTTCATTTTAGTTCTGTGATATTTTGCACAACTTTTACAAATTTAACCTTAATCCAAAAAAAAAAAAAAAAATATTCAGAGGTTTGGAGCTTTATTTAAAAATATTCCTTTTTTAACTTAAACATTTTTATTTTTGGGATAATACCCACATTTCTGGGGAAGTGACCAATAAAGCTTTGGTTGCATTTGCAACTTTTTCGGGTTCCACGTAATTGTTGCTCCTCCCCTAACACACAACTTCATTCCATAACTTTGATTATTATAAATTTACCAGGAGTTTAAAGTCAAATTTATAAGATTTTGACAGGTGACTCCCCCATTTGTAGGGTGTTTTAATGTTTTTAGGTTTTATAAATGCAGCTAAAAACTACAAATTTGTCTTGAAGGATCAAACGCACCTTTTCTTTCCTCAAAATTGAAAAGAAATGAACACATTTTTTCATGTTTTTATTCCATAATGGGAGAAATTTATTGGGAAAAGCTTGAGATTTTAACCGAATGTTTAACCTTATTCTTAATGAAAATGTCTCGTTTTACTCGATTTTCCCGGGATTTTTACGTTAAGTTTCTAAGATTCAGGTTATTCCTCGGTTTGTGCGCTTCCAGCAGACATTTGAACAGTTTTGCAGTAACACCTTCTTAATGCAGCTTAAAAAAAAGAGAGAGAACCTTACTTTGAAAGCGTGTCTCGAAGGATCCGACGTCTCCTCACGCGTTTTCTCTCCTCAGTCGGCGGTGGAGCGAGAGACGGCGGGAAGCGTCTGCCTCTTCTCCGCTCTGGTCTCCGCCGTGGAGCGATCCCAGGCGGAGCTGATGGAGGTGATGGAGCTGAGCCGGCGAGCGGCCGCGCACCAGGCCGACGCCATGATCCGACAGCTGGAGCAGGAGGTGGAGGAGCTGCGGCGCAGAGAGAAGGCCCTCGCCAAACTCGCGCAGTCCGACGACCACGGTCACTGCGTCCAGGTCGGTGAGGATCTCAGCACGGAATCTCAGCATTCCTGGAGTCCTCCAGCATCATTTCAGTCTTCTTTCTTTTTCTTTTTCTTTTCTGCCAGACGTTCCCCAAGCTCTCCAGTCCTCCACCCGCCAAAAACTGGTCTGGAGTGTCGTTGAACTCTAACCTGGGAACAGGAAGCATCTACAGGACGCTGGCAGCGCTGGTGGAGAAGTTCAACGACGAGCTGAGGAATATCGCAGAGAAAGGTGAGAGGAGACTTTGTATACGCTGGAAAATATTCATATTTAAGAAGCTGAAAAATCACAGAAACTAGAAAATATTCACATCAGTTACTGAGCATGGAGTTAGTGCCCTCTAGTGGTAGAATTAATTAAACACCTGTAGTTTCTGCAAACCAGAAATTACAAAAACATAATCATAATTATTATGTCTTTGTATTAAGTTTATCTTGATAATGAACTTAATAGATAAACTTAATAATAACACAATGATTATTTTTGGAAAAAGGTGTTTTTAACTCTTAATGTTAAAAAAAAAAAAAAGTTAAATTGATTGTAGTTTAACACTTATTTGAATTTACAAGATAAACTAAATTATCATGTCCTTGTTTCCTGCCCAGGTTTTACCAGTTCAGCACTGGAGCCCAGTCCAGTTCCAACACAACCCAGTGAGTGTCCATGTTCACTGCGTCTGAACTGTATCACTGTTTTACTACTTTACACAAACCAGATTACATTGAGCGCCAGAGCCCTTGAGCAACACACGGGTCCAGGAACTATATCTATATCGCAATTTCGCCAGACCTGACCTCCGTGCCAAGTTTCAAGAGTTTTTATGCACGTTAACCCCCTGAAAAATAAATAATCTGAAGGATTAACAATAGGTTCCTGGTGGCTCAGTTTTGGTGGAGTTAATAATCTGTAACATTTCTCTCTGCAGGGATGAAGAGGGTGCAGGAATATGCAGGTACGTGACATTCACAAACAGATTGTTTTACTATTTAGAAAAGTATTGTCATCATTATCATTATTATTATTATTATTATTATTATTATTATTATTAATCCATTTCTTTCCTCAACACAGTGGATGTAACTCTGGACTGTCACACTGCACATCCACGACTGATTCTGTCGGAGGATATGAAGAGTGTGAGTCTATGACACAGTGAAGACAACATGGCTGCCAGCACGGAAACACACGGAAAAACATTTGATTTTAGCCACTTAGAAAAAGACTCAGTTCATAAAATCTACGTCAGTTTATGTCTACGACATCTGCGTCACATGTTCACGCCTTTATCTCACTGTTAGACAGACTTTTCCAACAGGAAACTGAAGTTTGTAAAACCACTCACTCTCCCACACCAAACCCCATAGAGAAAATCAGTGAGAGCGTGTGCGTGTCTGTCTTACAGCAGCAGAGGGCGCTCACAGCACACTCAGCATGAGTATGTGTCAACACATAAAACAACCTTGTCTTTCAAAGGAATGCATCGCCGTGTAAAACTATGAATCCCTACAGACGGACACATGTGTATCAATAATAAGTGATTATTGATTACCTTGTTGTTGGTTTTTCTCCTGCAGGTGAAATGTGGAGACAAACACCAGCTGCTTCCAGACAATCCAGAGAGATTTGACCGAGTGGTGTGTGTCCTGGGAAGACAGGCCATGTCCTCTGGGAGACACTACTGGGAGGTAAAACACAGACACATTTGAGAAGCTGAAAAATGACAGAAAGTAGAAAATATTCACATTTAAGAAGATGAAAAATCACAGAAAGTAGAAAATATTCACATTTAAGAAGCTGAAAAATGACAGAAAGTAGAAAATATTCACATTTAAGAAGCTGAAAAATCACAGAAAGTAGAAAATATTCACATTTAAGAAGATGAAAAATCACAGAAAGTAGAAAATATTCACATTTAAGAAGCTGAAAAATCACAGAAAGTAGAAAATATTCACAGTTAAGAAGCTGAAAAATCGCAGAAAGTAGAAAATATTCACATTTAAGAAGATGAAAAATCACAGAAAGTAGAAAATATTCACAGTTAAGAAGCTGAAAAATGACAGAAAGTAGAAAATATTCACATTTAAGAAGATGAAAAATCACAGAAAGTAGAAAATATTCACAGTTAAGAAGCTGAAAAATGACAGAAAGTAGAAAATATTCACATTTAAGAAGATGAAAAATCACATAAAGTAGAAAATATTCACATTTAAGAAGCTGAAAATTACAGAAAGTAGAAAATATTCACGTTCAAGAAGCTGAAAAATCAAAGAAAGTAGAAAATATTCACATTTAAGAAGCTGAAAAATCACAGAAAGAAGAAAATATTCACAAAATAGTTTTTTCACTAAAAAATGTAAACATGATATATAAACAGGTGGAGGTCGGCGGGAAAACGGACTGGGATCTGGGCGTGGCCAAGCAATCCATAAACAGGAAGGGGAAGATTGAAGTAAATCCGATCAACGGATACTGGTTCCTCAGCCTCAGAAACAAGTGAGTTTTCATCATGTAATTGAATCAAAATGGTGACAACACTGTTGTATTATTGTGTCAAGGAACAACAACACAAAGCTGTAGCGCCCCCTGCAGCTGTACTTCCTCAAGCCCTGTTGTTTGTTGTTTGTTTGTTTCTGTTGTACTGCCCCCTACTGGTGCCTGTGACCATGTCACTATGGTGATATTTATGTATGAAATACAGCATCATGATGCTTATCACATGGACAAAATTAGCTTTCTAGTTAGCACTAGTCGCTGTAATAGCTTAACCTGATGTGATGTCATTCTTTTAAGAGTGTCTTTTGCTGTACATACGGTTACTGCCCCCTACTGGTGCCTGCGTACCCAATTATCTGGTGTTTCTACGTGGTAAATGCCACAGGAATTACCTCAAGAGTTAGCACATGTGTAGCTAATGCTACGTTAGCTGTGGCTAAGCTAGAGTTCAGGTGCAACGCCGTCACCAGTCCCGACTAACTTTTGATAGTCAGCAGGGGGAAAAGTATTTATTAATTTATACTATTTATTATTTATTTTTATAAGTGCAGTGAATTTGGTGGTAGAAAAAAAAAGTTATTTGAAGTCTTATTGATAATTGTACCTAACAATTAAATTGCTATCTTGAACTAAACGATGTAAAGATTTACTTTCTCAAAAAAAAAAAGACGTTTGTTAGCAACAGAAGCTACAAATGTCTCGCTAACAGGCAGTTAATGTTACACAGGAAATACAAAAGTGGAAGCTGTAAAAGGTTCGAATTTCAACAACTCTGTCATAACTAACTAACCAGATTTAACTACTAACTAAAATGAGCACACACTGACCTGTCATTTGATGAAGAATGAGCCTCCGCGGCCTCCATGTTCGCGAACACGACGAGTTCAAAGCGAGCACAGGAAGCGAAGCACTTTCAAAATAGTTTCAAAATAAAACAGGAAACGGTGTGAAAATAATCAACATTATACGGCAGTACCAGTCTTGTATAAAGTACCTAAAAGTGATAAATGTGCAAGTTTGTTATCAGAAAATGACTTTGGTAGAATTTGAAGTCACTTTTTTTTATAATATTATTTAAGTTTTAAAAGTACTCAACTTTTACTCAAGTATCACTTCTAAGTACTTTTATACCAGACTGGATTTATAATTTTATAATGTGGTCAAATGTTTCCTCACTTCTCTCCTCAGGAACAAATACGCCATTCGCACGGCGGCGTCCACAGACGTTCACCTGAACCTTCAACCTCATAAGATCGGGGTATTTGTGGACTACGACAAAGGACAGGTGCATTGTGGGAGATTTATTTATTTAAAAAATATATATACATATAAACTAATTTGTCCTGTGCAGGTTTCCTTCTACAACGTCGATGCCAAAATCCACATCTACACGTTCAACGACACGTTCGGCGAGAGCATCTTCCCGTTCTTCAGTCCGTGCACCAACAAGTCGGGAAAGAACGACGCGCCGCTCGTTATCACGCCGGTGAACGTGACGGAGTGTAAGAAAGAATGATCAACGCACCGGAGTAAGAACAGAACGACATTTTTTACCATATTTTATTACATCGCAGAACTTCAAATGCACCGTATGTGTAGTTAGCTTAGCATAGCTTAGCATAACGACTAGACGAGTCAGGATTTTTTTGTTTTCGTTTATTATCTGTCAATAAAGGCAAGGCCATTTATTTTATTATTATTTTTAATCAGTTTTTCCTTTTTTGTTGTCATCTGTGAAAATAAATTAAATCATAACATATTCATGTTTGTCCACTTTTCCTGTGTAAATAAGAATATTTATATATATATATATACATATTTATACATATATATGTATTTATTTCCCATTTCCTATGTGATTTGTTATGTTTTTATACTAAGCTAAGCGGTGACTGATGTGTGAGTGGTTTTAATTTTTCTGTTTAAAATGCCGTGAAATAATAAAGTAGAAAAAAGTACATTTACTGTACATATACAAGGAATTTCACTCAGTGTTTTGCTGTGCGCTTAAATAGAATCAACTAAAATTAGAAAATAAAACCTAAGCTATAGTAAATATATAATACAGTGGGTTAAAAGAAATTATTGGTGTTATGTTTGTTTATTTTTTTATATGGTTTGCGTTAATACAATGCATACATTTGTTAACATTAATATAAGTAAATAACTTGTGTAATTCATACTACATATGTACATATATATATATATATATCATTTACAATATTAAATGCAGGTATTTAATACGTAAAGAACAAGAAACTACTGAAAGTTTCAAAAATGTTTGTTCCTATCAAATCTCTGCTGTAGCTCCCTAGATTGAACACCAGGGGACAGTGACATTACATCACTACAGATCCGTGTAGTGATGTAATGATTTTTTAGGATTATTATAATCTGGTGTATAATTAACCAGTTGAAATTGCTCTGTTTTGTTGTTTTTTTGGCCTTAAAACTAAAAGTAATCTTAAAAATAGGCTTAATCATGTAAAGAAACTGTGATAATCACAACCTGAAAAAATGAGCGCGAGTGAATCGCTGCATTTGAACCTGAAGTCTGCTTTTAAAAATTTGAACTGTGTTTCCGTTTATTTTCAAATCTGAAGGATAAGAATGTAACAAGAGGGTGACCTGTGACCCCGCCTTTCACCCTCTGCCAGCCACCGTGACCCTCATGTGGAGGATAGAGCAGTAGATGAATTGATGAACGTAACAAAAACAAGTTTGAAAATGAAAAGCCCCTCCCCCTTCCAAACACCTGTTTCTAACTGTCCAAAACTGGTGAAAAACAGAGAAATCGGCGTGTTTTAAAGTTGTATTTTGGTTGACGGTTGGCGACACAGTTTAAATGTTTGGTTTGTGAGCGTCGGGAGGCTTTTGGGAGCTCCCACGTTTAAATTTTAAATTCAAACTGGTGTGAATTGACAGAGAAATGACAGTTTTAAAAGTTTTAACATGGGAATCGATGGGAGCTGAAAAACCTGATTTGAATCAGGTTTTTCAGAATCTAATTTAATTACACGGGAGAGCCCGTGGATAAGAGAACAGGAAGTGGGCTCGTAGCTGGAAGGTCACACCAGTTCAAGGCACCTAATCAGGGACGGCATGTTCTCTACCGTGTGAAATAAGGACAGGAGTAAATTCTGTTGGTGTGTGCGTGCAAAAGTAGCTCGAGTGATTACGGCAATGAAGAAAAAAATCTGCCAACTTATCATCATCCATAATTATCTGCTACTGTGAGTGACGTTCAATGTGTCACATTGACAGGCGTCAAATAGTTATGTGACACCTATAGTAGGTATATTATGGTATGTTTTTATGTCAAAAATGATCCGTGTAGCTTGGAAATTGTGGGCAGGGGAAGAGTTTGTTGAAGAGATTTTTGTGATTATTTTCATGGACTGGACTCGCAATACACACTCGTCCAAAAAAAGTACAAAACTCAAACTGTGATTGTTTAAAAACTGTAATAGATATAAAAACTTGGACTTAGGTGAGAAAAGCCCAAAGTCCTGTGACCTGTTTAAAGTCTCAACCACGTCTCTACGCTAAAGTATGACAAAGCCGTGAGGCTCTAAAATTTATGACGGCGATGAAACAGTTTTTGACAGAAACAGGTGTTTGGAAGGGGGAGGGGCTTGTGCAACCAGCTGCATGAGTCAGTAATTTGTCTTCATAGTTGATGTTTGAAAGGTTCAATCCACCCAGATGTTCGTTCTGACATATCAGCTGAAGAAGCAACCGATAAATGTACGTATTTTCTTCTTAGCACAACTTTCCTCAAATATCTTCCCTGACATTAGCAGCAAAAATCTGTGTATTCTGCGAACCAACACTTCTGTTTTTATCAACCGGAGTTGTCTGAACACTGGATGACGACAAAATGCTTCTTCCAAAAATTATCCTTGGTGTGTGTGGGATATTCATCATATTAAAAACCACACAGGCTTTAAATGCACTCTGACTTTAGTGAAAATGATGCACACAGAAAGACAAAAAAAAAAATCACATCATTAAATATAAAGAGTAAAACAGAATCAACTGAAACATTTAAATATTTTCCTCATTCAACACAGAAGACTAATTATTTTTTATTTCACCACAATATTCCTCTCAGTCCTTAAAAACGTCCTTATCAAACCTTTAAGTCACATTAATTCACAGGAAACAAACAGTAAAAACAAACAAATTGTTTTATGGATAAACGGTGGACAGTAACAAAAACAAAAAAAACACACACACACACTCATAATCATTCCTGACCTAAAAACAAGCTAATGCTAACCGAAGTTTAGCCAACTTAATTGTTTTCAACACTTATGTGTTCTTTATTATTGCCAACTTTAACAAATGAATTAAAAACAAAACTTTGTAACAGTGAATGCTAAAAGAATCCTGACCTGAAAACAAGCAAAGCTAATGCTGACAGCAGCTTAGCTAACATAATTGCTTTGTTTTTGACACATGTTCTTCATGTTCAACTTGATGAATTACGTAATTAAAACCAAAAACTTTGTAACAGTGAACACTAGAAGAATTCTGACCTGAAATCAAGCTAAGCTAATGCTAACAGCAGCTTAGCTAACCAAATTGTTTTGTTTTTGACACATGTTCTTCATGTTCAACTTGATGAATTAATTAAAACCAAAAACTTTGTAACAGTGAACACTAGAAGAATTCTGACCTGAAATCAAGCTAAGCTAATGCTAACAGCAGCTTAGCTAACCAAATTGTTTTGTTTTTGACACTTATGTTCTTCATGTTCAACTTGATGAATTAAAACCAAAAACTTTGTAACAGTGAACACTAGAAGAATTCTGACCTGAAATCAAGCTAAGCTAATGCTAACAGCAGCTTAGCTAACATAATTGTTTTATTCGTTCTTGATTTTCCAACCTAATGATAAAAAAAAAAAAAAGAAGAACGTTACAAGAACCCTGAACCAAAAACAAGCTACGCTAATGTTAACAGCAGCTTTGGTAGCAGCGTAGCAGTCCTACTCTGTAAATTACACAGCTGAATTCTGTGCTATGCTAAGTTATTTAGCCTATTTTTGAACGAGCGTAGTGTTAATTTACGCTGCAGCATATTTCTATGTACATTTTCTTTTTCAAAGAGGGCGAACAGGAAGCACAAAGACCGGTAACAGAGCTCCAGGTACTTGACCTTCACGCAATCCCATCATGCAACAGTCAACAGTCAAGAATCAACAATAACAGAAGGACGCGCGGTGTACTCCAACGAATGTTTTCCCCGAGTCGCCTTTGCCCTCCAGGACAATGAAACAGTTGAGAACGTTTTTACTCAACGAGTAAAAAGCTCAAACCAAAAAGAGAAGACATAACAACCGATTCACTTCAGTGAAGTTCACTTCATATCGGACGCCGACTGAAATATCTCGACTATTTCACGTGCTTTCATTGCGATGCGTTAGCGTTCTCTGGACAGAAAACGTCAAAACACAGATTTACAGTATCCTCCTTTACGGTACGTTTAAAGTTAACTGTCGGTGTCAGTGGTTCATCTTGTTTCCGTATCGTTCGTCTTCATACTACTTGTACTACATGCACAAGTAGTATGAAGTACCACAATTTTTATAAGCTGTTGCACTCGCGTCAAGTCTTCAGGGCCACCGTAGAAACCAGCCCTGGCGACATAAACAAACCAACGAGGCGACGTAAAACGAGTCGAGTCATGTGGCGGTCTACAGCTTGACCATAGCATGAGGCTAAAGAGAAAGACCGGCAAATCTAGCTTTGGTTCAAAATAACAAGGCCGTTGAAGCTCCGCCTCCAATAAAACGTAACATTTGACACAGATAGCACCCATAAAAATACAAACTTCCATTCCCCCCCCCCCCCCCAAGAACCAATTATGTACTACTACGACTACGGTTCGATTGTAAATCATTATCTGCTATTTCTCGTGCATATTTGCATTTTTTTTTTGTCATTGGGCATAAGCTGCTCAAACTCAGACTTTCATTTGCTGCTCGTGTCGATTCTGTCCTGCTTCATTTTTGCCTTTTCTCTTTGGAGCAGAATGTATTCGCCAAACTCCCTGACGGCGCCGCTTCCCCCGACGTTGCGACACGTGTACTTTGCGGCGTCAGTGGCCGCGATCGGGGCGTCGCTGGGCACGGCGCTCAAACCCGCCAGGTTCAGACAGTTGACGTCCACTTTGTCGTTACCTGAGAGAAGAAGAAGAAGAAAAAAGTGGAAGGAAATCAGCGATACGTGTAAAAAAGTGAAGTATCACCTCGGGGAGTGCCACAAGGCTCTATGCTGGGTTCCCTTCTTTTTTGCCCCTTGGCCAGATTATCCAGTCACATTGACTCTCATGCTATGCAGACGACATAGCATTTGTCATTTCAACCAGATGACCCCATGAATCTCACCTCCTCTCACAGAAAAAAACCCACCTTCAACTGATTTATCGGTAATCTTTACAAGGCTTGACATGGATGTGAGAAAAGGGGATTGAGATTTTAATCTGCTTCTTACCCATGAAGGCCACTTGGTTCCACTTCAGCTTCTTACGCTCAAGGACCAGCTTCAGATCCTTCATCGGTTCCTCGCCCACCTTCGTGACTTCGCAGCCCGCCCTCTTGGCCAGTTTGTCAACCAGCGCGCTGTTCAAGAGATCCACGCTGGACGTCACCAGCACCACCTTGTGGAACAAGGTAGAGATTAGTGTGCGAGGGTCAAAAATAAGAAGAAATTTATATATATATAAAAAAAAGGTACCTCTACTTCCTCGCTCTGTAGCATCTGGATGCCGACGGTGTCTTTGGTGTTAATGGCCACCATGTCTTCTCCACTTCCCGACATCAAGACCCTTCCATCTGTTAAACAGCCCGAGATGTTGCAGAACATGAGGCGAACCACCTTACCATGGTAACCATACCTGTGCAGACACCGTGGA
Organism: Solea solea; assembly: GCF_958295425.1. Lineage (NCBI taxonomy): Eukaryota > Metazoa > Chordata > Actinopteri > Pleuronectiformes > Soleidae > Solea > Solea solea. Next base: position 2,268,070 of record NC_081136.1, read on the forward strand.
AAAATTAAAAATGTAAAGCTACAAATGATGACAAGTAATGTAAGATATTCTCTGCAGGTCATCCAAAGTGTCTCTCACCTGAGAACTCTCTGTTCTGCCACGGGCCAGTCGATGTCCACGTCAATGTCCACGCTGAACTCCGGCTTCATCTCGTAGTAGCCGGTCACGCCGCCCTGAAGAAGAGGAAAAACAAGCGGAGACGGGAAGAAAGATTCACAAACAGCAGAATGAAAAAAACAGACCAACGTGGACAGGTGAGAGGATCCTGACGGTACCTGCAGGATGTTCTTATTCAAGACCAGGTCTCTGGTGGTTAAGTAGAAAGAGCCGTTCTCGCACAGCTCTCCGTCCCAGTCCTGACGCCGCGGGCGATTCGCTGGGTCCAGATTGAGCGGCTTGGTGACTTTGTTTTCTAGAAGAAGGCGGGGCTTAGCGGTTACAAAGGCAGTTGTTGTTTTTGTGCGATGTTCTTACGATGACAATTTAAGTCGTTCATTGGTCGTAAACGTTTTGGTTTTTTTTGTCTTGGGGACGTGGCAGCTAGGAATTGGTCTCAAATTTACGTACGAAGTCAATGCACAGACGCAACAAAATTGCGCCAATCGGCGTTGAGATTCTCAGAATGACTGGTTGTTGCGACGCCACACAAGACGACAACATGTGACAAAATGATCTTGCGACGTAGAGAAGCCCGCGTGCGCCGACTCACTTCCTTCCTTCACTTCCTGCCAGCGGAAGTGGTGCCTCCGGACCACGGAGAAGACGGAGTCAAAGCCCTGCAGCGTGATCATCTCCAGCGCCCCCTGCAGGTGGTACGGATGCAGACATGGCGACGTGGCCTGGATGTTGCAGATCACGTCGACCTCTGCGGGAGGAAACAAAACAAAAGTGAGTGTGAGAACCATCATCGATCAGCGGTGAAATAAAGATACCGAATGGTGGAAAATCGACAGATCGTCGAACACGGGATATTTTTAACGTCTTTGAGAACGACAGATCACGTTTATTGCGTCGATGAACAGAGACCTGAATCAACATCTGCAAAGGAAACCGGTTCCTGACAATGGAAGAACAAAAAAAGAAAAAGATAATTACTGATGAGAAACAAAGGCTTCCTGCTCAACAGGTAATTTCACATACTATGAGAAGGTAAAGATCGTGGCGTTGATTTTCAACGATGTTCGATTTACTGTCGATATTTAAGCGACCGCACACTCAAATAAAATATTTATTTGTAGTTTTGATATTTTTATTTTGAGTTTGTTTGAAGCTCGTTGTGGAGACTTTGGACGTGTGAAAATAATTAGAGCGCGAGTGCGGGAAGCGTGAGTACACATGATATGATGGCACTGTTGACAAAGTTAACGTTTATTTGAAGGGCGTTTTCCACGACCGGATCATCCTCGCCGTTGCCGCTCATGCGTTCGTTTACGTGCTCTGTAGTTCCTCTGTAAACTGAGATACCATAAATCAACAAGGCTCCGCTCCGATTCCCCCAACAAGCTGTACACTCACAATTGTGGGTTGAGAAGAATTAAAACCAGATAATTATGGGCGAGGCTTTAAGAAGCTATGGAATGCATGTTCCACGCCCTTGCTCTCTCTCAGTGCACCCGACAGACCATTATATATGTATTTATCTCAGCCTATAAATTGTGTTTGAAAGCCCTGCAAACATCAGATTAATAAAAGATAAAAAAAATTTAATTGGCATGAAAAAAAATAATAATAAAAAAAAACGCTCCCCCAAAAATCCACAAGTGTTGGTACCGCGAGTACACGTCGACATCGGGTTTAGCTCCACCCACGTCGGTGTTGGCACACAGTGAAGCGTGTGAGTGCGTGACAGTTAGATATTTGACAGTTGAACAGAACAATCACACACACACTCAGTTGAACCGTGAGACGTAACGCCAAGGTCGACGCGGTGTCGGTACTCGAGAGTGTTTTTTTGATCTGATCGACAAGGCTGCAGACGCTCGTGGAGGAGCTGGAGAAGAAAGCTCAAGAAGGAGAAGGAGGAGGAGGAGGCTCCGACCCCGGCTCGTATATGGAGAAATGGTTTGTAGACAATCCGGACAAGAACAATCATTGTGGAACTCTTACAGTAAAACTACAAAAAGGACAGAGAGAGATGATCCACAGAAGAAAGAGATGATCTAGGTTTAATGCCCAGATATGAGCACAGACAGGTTTGAGTACTCAGAGACAGAAGTATGAAACCCGGTGCGATCAAACCGGTTCACCCTGGTTTATAAGAACAAAGGGACTGTGCCGGAACCCACGCTGCCACACGAGGTCTTGACCAGACCTTACCGGGTGAAGTGTAGGATTTGTTGCTATGTGATATGTAAAGATGCACGGTTGGAACCCGGACTTCCCTCTCATTGACAAAGACGATGTATGCCACGATCTATTTACTCACACACACACACACACACACACACACACACACACACACACACCTGAGTGAAGTCTGACAAACTCCTGAATGGTCTCCAGCGATGACGTAGTGTCTCGGGAAACTTCGGCACTCCTGCGATGAACCTGAGCTCCGAACGCTCTCGCGACCTTCTCGATCTCGTCGTGGTCCGTCGACACCCACACACTGTTAAAAAAAACAACACAGTTTTTACATCATTTTTCCTCAGAATACACAAAATATGGCGATTTGATGAGGATTCAAAGGAACTGTATTTGCAGACATGAACTAGTTCTACTTTATGGAGTAAATGAAGAGTCGCGAATTATTGTCACAATTGATTAACCTGTTGATTATTTTTCCCCCGATTGAGTCCAGAGAATGTTGAACAATATGAAGAATTACATTTTATTAATCCCCTTAGGGAAAGTATTCCTCTGCATTTGACCCATCCTAGAATTAGGAGCAGTGGGCTGCCACACTAGTAGCGCCCGGGGAGCATTGGCCACAGGCTGCCCATATTATTCATTATTTCTTTCCACAAACACAAAATGATTGAGTTTTAAAGATTTTTGTTTTTATATGGAGCAAAGAAAAGCAGAAAATATTCACATTTAAGAAGCTGAAGAATCACTGAAACTATAAAATATTCACATTTAAGCACTGAAACTATAAAATATTCACATTTAAGAAGCTGAAAAATCACAAACACTATAAAATATTCACATTTCAGCACTGAAGCTATAAAATAGTCACATTTAAGAAGCTTTAAAATCACAAACACTATCAAATATTCACATTTAAGCACTGAAACTATAAAATAGTCACATTTAAGAAGCTGAATAATCACAAACACTATAAAATATTCACATTTAAGCACTGAAACTATAAAATAGTCACACTTAAGAAGCTGAAAAAAAAAATCACACAAACTGGTTTGAATTATTGAAATAAAAACACTCAAACTGACTTTCTTTCATAAAACTGAAGATGAAGATTCGAATGATTAATCGGAAGGTTAGAGCCTTAAACTGGTTTATTTTATAACTACCACAACGCCCACAATCAAGTTCAGCTTCGGGCCGCATAAATGCTTGGGCCGGTCCTGCTGCTGCCCATTATGTTAATGATGAGGTAAATGATAATGATGACGATGATGACGTACCTGTGGAACATGTTGCAGTCCACTGCCGCTCTCAGGACCCAGCCCAGCAGCGGCAGACCCGCTAACTTCTTGATGTTCTTCAGGGTGATGCCTTTGCTTCCTCCTCTCGCCAGAACCAGAGCAGCGACGTGTCTGTGAGCCTCGTCCCCGCGGGCGTGCACTTTCGGCGCGGGCATGGGCTCGTCGTCATCCGCCGCAAAAAGGCTCCTCTTCCTCGCTTGCGACATCATGGCGGACTGTAACGGTTCACCGCAGACGGGGTAACGGCGACACGGCACTAGCGGCGGCGGGTGCTGCTGGTCTGAGCCGGTTCTTGTCGGCTCCGGTCGGACTGAAGAGGATGAAGTCAACGAAAGCGTTAGCCGAGTTGCGCTGTGGCGGATTTCGTTAGGACTCCAGTTTGACTGGGCAATTCTGTTCTCTGGTCCCCTGACTTATACACCACTTCTTCTCCCGCTTCACTGTTCATTTTCTTACTGCTCTCTACCGCCACCAGCTGGTCTGGAGTGTGGAAGCAGAAAATAAAAAAAGCTCCAGATTCTGCAAATTTATCGGGGGAAAATAATTCAATAGAAAAGATTTTAATAAGACTGAAAATCTTTTATAATCCCATTCATGTTTCCATGTATTTTTAATTAAAACAAGAAATCATCTTCAGATTTAGACATTGTAATCCTATTTAATTTGTATTTTTATTCTATTTAAGTAGATAGGTAAGGAGGAAGATTGGTAGGTAAGGAGGAAGATAGGTAAGAAGGTAGACACACAATGACATTTTGTAACTGAAGGATGTGAAAATAGCTAAAGATTAGGAACAAACATCAGCACAAGTGACTTGTGTTTGGATCACGGTGGATTCTGCTGCCCCCTAGTGGTCGTAAAAAGCTTCAGAGTGACTCACCTGTAAGTGTCAAGTCTTGAGAGGAGCCGTGTTATTGTTACACAACTGAAAAACAGGTTCTGACTCCTGGAATTCTTGTCGTGGAGTCAGACAGTCGCTCTGACATTTTCTCTACATACAGCTGGAGTCCATCAGTCACATTCAGAACACACACACACACACACACACACACACACACACACACACACACACACACACACACACACACACACACACACACACACACAGGTATGCCACCTGACGAGAGCTCCCACCCAGTACTGAGAAAACAAAGTCTCAAACCGACTGACAACAAAAGACACAACATTGACAGAAGCAAAAGCAGCCAGTAAATAAAACAACAGTCCTCTCTTACCAAATGAGATTCAAAACTCTGAAGCTCCATGGTAACCGTTTAGGTAAGTTTAGGTTTTAAAGGGAGTGCAGAGGAAAAATCCTGTTTTTCCTCAGTCTGACAAGAGAAAAAGACATTTTAACAAAATTAAGTCATTTTAGCCAGTTAACAAAAGGCTCAGCGAATATAATCTACGTGAGTTTAAGTCTATGACATCTTAAGAACATGTTCACGTCTCTATCTCACTGTAAAACAGACTTTTCCAACAGAAAAACTAAAGATTGTAAACCACTCACTTTCCTTCACCAAAGTCCATAGAGAAAATCAGTGATTTTAACGTCACAGCACACCAGGGGTTTTTGATCCACTGCTGCCTCCAACACTAAGTTCAAATGTCTTATTTTGTCACTTCGGCATTTAAAATCCTACATTTGGATTTACCTCAGTGACACAAAGTGACCACACGAGGCAGCAGTAAACCAGCAGCTCCTGTGTCCCTGCGAGCTAAAATCACTGATTTTCTCTATGGGGTTTGGTGTGGGAGAGTGAGTGGTTTACAAAGTTCAGTTTCCTGTTGGAAAAGTGAGATAAAGACATGAACATGTTCTTGAGCAGTTCCCATTGCATTATTATATTATTTTATTGAATTTTGTTTTAGTGACTAACAATGAAAAATGGCATTTTTACATTACATTACATGTCATTTAGCAGACGCTTTTATCCAAAGTGACTTACAATAAGTGCATTTAAACATTTGGGTACAAATAAGAGCTAGAAGTAAGTAAGAGCTTCAAGTAAATCAAACTATGAAGTGCTGCATTTCAGGTTAATCGGGTGCATTTATATTTACAAAAAGTATAAATAGTACATGCTGTCTTGTTTCAAACATGATTTAATTTCATAAGAATGTTGTTGTTTCTGGTTTTATACGTCCTTTTCCCAAGTTTGAAAGGTGCTATGTGAGTAAAATTTGTATTTGTTTTTCAGTGTGGTTTAATCACTGGAAACAACAGTGAGAGCATTTCCTGCGTCTCACTGCTGATACGATCTAAATAAAAGCAAACTTCCAGAGTAAAATCCACTGTTTGTGTTTCCTGCTCATGTTAAGCAGATGCAGATGAAATGATCCACTCTCGTTTTCACTTCAGGTAACAGGACACCTGAGCGTGTATCATCACCTGGATCTGTGAGACACTTTAAATATGGAAACACAGAGGGAGGAGAGAGAGAGACAAAGGAATAACAGTCGTGTAGAGGAAGATGAAGAGGAGGAGGTGAAGCTGTCCATCAGGTTCAACTGGTGTAACATGCAGCTGTAAAACCAAACTCTGCAGCCATGTGACTCTTTCCAAAGTGTATTAGGAATAAACACGGTGGTTAAATAGTGACATTTTTAACACAGAGACAGAAGTGAAAGAAAGAAAAACAAAGAACTAACAATTTAGCTAACATGTTAATAGGATTAAAACTGGGGAGAAAAGAAGTAGAATTGTTGGTTGGTTTATTTTGTCACATTCTAATATTTGATTCATTTACAGCTGCAAAAATGCACATCTATCTATCTAGCAAGCATCTATCTATCTATCTCTCTAGCAAGCTAACTAGCATCCATCTAGCAAGCTAACATCTATATATCTAACTAGCAAGCTAACTAACATCTATATATCTAACTAGCAAGCTAACTAACATCTCTATATATCTAACTAGCAAGCTAACTAGCATATATCTATCTAACTAGCAAGCTAACTAGCATCTATCTATCTAACTAGCAAGCTCGAAGGTTAAAGTAAAAAATCAAGTTTATAAATAAGTTAATAATAAAGTTTATTAAAAATATCTTAATAAAAATGTTTATGAAACTGTGAAATATTTCAAAGTTAAATAAAGCTTTAACATTTAATAAAAATAAAAATGAGTGGCTAAATAAATTCTTTTATTTAACCATACGACATCTTGGGTATTTATGTGGCTTCCCTTCTACCCCTAAGGAGCTGGGACATCATAACAAACAGTGTGATTGAAAGTGTTGTGATTTTTGGTTAGTTTGTTCAGACGTACACTGATACGTACTTGGTTCTGAGTAACTGTCCTTTGTGATGGGACACATTTCCTGTAAATCATCAGAGAGAAAACACAGTCAGTGTGAACACAGAGTTTACACGTCGGAAACTATGACAGTTAGACAGAAGCTAATCTGCCCCAACTGCTCCAACAGCCCTGATCACATACCAATCACTCCTTCATTCATTCACTGTTTCATCCATTACTGCTGCACCAGCAGCATTCACTTCCCGTTGCTTTATTGCAGATATGAGAATTTTCTGTCTGAAATTGGATACTGGTTACATCCTGTATCCAATTTACATCCACACTATTCCATTTTCATTAAAAACTGAATTAGTTCTACTATGGTTACACCTGCATGATAAGCTTGAAAACTCTAGTCTGGATGAGCAGAAACAGAGATCTTTGAAAAAACTCTAGTCTGGATGAGCAGAAACAGAGATCTTTGAAAACAATGACAGAGGTGTTTTCAAAACAAAAAAAAACCAATCCCCCCGGGATTAATAAAGTATTCTGATTCTGATTCAAACTTGTTATCTGGTCTTGAAAATTGTAGTAGTGTGGATTGTAGCACTGTGAAAAGTCAGGCTAAATCCACATTACTCCATTTTCATAAAAAAAATAGTTCTACAACAATTACACCTGCATGAGTTTGAAAACACTATTGTCTTCGTTTTAGTTAGAAAACTGTAGTCTGGATGAGCAGTAATGGAGATCTTTGAAAACAATGACAGAGGAAACAGTGTTTTCAAACTTGTTTTCTGGTCTTGAAAATTGTAGTAGTGTGGATTGTAGCACTGTGAAAAGTCAGGCTACATCCACATTGCTCCATTTTCATCAAAATCTTTTTAGTTCTACAACAATTTCACCTGCATGAGTTTGTCTTCGTTTTAGTTAGAAAACTGTAGTCTGGATGAGCAGTAACGGAGATCTTTGAAAACAATGACAGAGGAAACTGTTTTCAATCTTGTTTTCTGGTCTTGAAAATTGTAGTAGTGTGGATGTAGCACTGTGACAAGTCAGGCTACATCCACACTACTCCATTTTCATCAAAACAATTTTAGTTCTACAACAATTACACCTGCATGAGTTTGAAAACACTATTGTCTTCGTTTTAGTTAGAAAACTGTAGTCTGGATGAGCAGTAAAGGAGATCTTTGAAAACAATGACAGAGGAAACTGTTTTCAATCTTGTTTTCTGGTCTTGAAAATTGTAGTAGTGTGGATGTAGCCCTTTGACAAGTCAGGCTACATCCACACTACTCCATTTTCATCAAAAAAACAAATATTTCTACAACAATTACACCTGCATGAGTTTGAAAACACTATTGTCTTTGTTTTAGTTAGAAAACTTTAGTCTGAGGACCCGTTCACACGAGGACGCTTGCCGGTAAAAACGACAAAATATTTTATCGGAAGTGCCTTTCGTTTAGACAGTGACAGCATTTTTGTGGCTTAAAAACGCAAAAATCTGAAACCACCCTCCAGAGTGGAAAACTTGAATACACTCCGCCGTAGTTTATTGGCGGTTGCCATGTTTTGCTTTTCGCAGAGAAAGGAAGATTCTGCACATGCGCTCATACATGGCGGTGTTGTGTGATAGTGTATCACAGCGCCACCTAGCCGCCTGGCATGCATACCCAATCGAATTCCACACACTTTTGCGTCACCGTATGCACGCAGATTTCCTCCCGAAAACGCTCGTCTAAACGTGGAATAAAAAGTGAAGACGCGACGCCACTTTTGCGTCTTCTGTTCAGACCGTCATCATGTAAACGAAAAACAGATCTTTGGTTTGGATGTGAATGAAGCGTCGTTTTCTCTGTAGTCTCCTGTATTTAAAGGATTTTTTTTTTAACAAGTTTCAGTTGCTGTTCTTGTCAGTTCAGGCCTCAGGCAGTCCCTTGATTTGCCTATTCTGTAGCCACGCCCCCTCCTGGATGACACGAACATGCATGTGGGCAAAGAAAATAGGATGGTCTCTGTCTCCTTCTTTCAGGTGTGTGTGTGTGTGTGTGTGTTGTGGTGTAATTACAGAGAAGAGTGCAGGAGCAGGAGGGGGCTGTAAACACTCACAGCAGGGAACCAGGCGTCCCCAGTGACTCATTTACATTTTCATACCTACAGGCCCACTGTACTGTTCTGTGATATGAAAGATAACAGTGCAAAGCATTATGGGAAACGGAGTATCTCGCTGTTACACCGACTTTTTCCCAACGGGAAACTGAAGTTTGTAAAGCACTCATTTCTCCCACACCAAACCCCATAGAGAAAATCAGTGATTTTAGCTTGCGGGGACACAGGGGCTGCTGGTCTACTTCTGCCTCGTGTGGTCACTTTGTGTCACTGAGGAGTGTCTAAATTTACTATTTCAAATGCTGAAGTGACAAAATAAGACATTTGAAGTTAGTGACGGAGGCAGCAGTGGATCAACAACTCCTGTGTGCTGTGATGTTAAAATCGCTGATTTTCTCTATGGGGTTTGGTGTGGAAGAGTGAGTGCTTTACAAACTTCAGTTTCCTGTTGGAAAAGTCTGTCTAACAGTGAGACAAAGACGTGAACATGTTCTTAAGATATCGTAGACTTAAACTGATGTAGATTTTATGAGCTGAGTGTTTAGCCAAGTGGCTAAAATCAGTTTTTCTTTCTCTTTTGGCAACCATTTTGTTTTCACTGAGGCGTCTCAGGCTGCAAAGTAAGTGAGTTGTATGCTAACATGCTAATATGGCATGAAAAAATAATGCTGAACGATAGTGTAAGTTATTGGACATGGATGCTAACATTAGCAACTAGCACCAGAGGTGACACGGCAGCTCCTGTGTCCCTGCGAGATAAAATCACCGATCAGCGCCTCGAGTGTTTCCATGATAACGATTTTTACTCTTGTAAAGATTTCATTTTATTTGCAGTATTATCTTGTGACTGTGTTGGTTTACAATCGTCATCATCACACATGTGTGTGTGTGACCAGTAAAGTCCTCATGGAGACCAAAACCTGGTCCTAATGAGGCAGAACCTCATTAGTTCTGAGTATCTGGTTAAGTTATTTTTTTTCTGATCAAATGAATGAAAGTAAATGTAGAGTCCTGAGAAGAATAGCTGCACAAACCTGTGTGTGTGTGTGTGTCATTTTCATTCCCCCTCACTTTAAACCAGAATAGAGAAGAAGGAGATAGAGAGAGGACAGAGAGACTGAGAGAGACAGAGAGACAGAGAGAGAGGTGGGGTAAACCGGTTCAGCAGGTATATACACACACACACAGGCCTAACCCATTCTCCCTCCAGCTTGTTGTCACCGTTATTTCTGACGCGCATGCGCGCTGCTGAGTGTTTCCTGCTTTTAAATGAGTACCTGTGCGGCTTTCTGACCCACCTCTCTCGCTCTGTGTGTGTGTGTGTGCGCCGGGGTTTCTCTCCCTCCCGTTATTCGCGGCAGCAGCAGCAGCAGCAGCAGTAGCTGCGGATCTTCGCTCTGTACCTGAGTGTGTTCTTCTCACCTGAGCTCTCACCTGTCCGTGTGTGTGTGTGTGTGTGTCTCCGCTTCTCCTCTGTCTTCATTCCTGGGGAAGAAAAAGAGAAGTAAAGGTGTGTGAGAGGGAGATAAAGAGGCGCGGGACACGGAGAAGAAGAACCGGTTCAGGTTACGTTACTTTTCCAACGTTAGTCCTCCTGGAGCAGCAGCTCCTTCTTCTTCTACTTCTTCTTCTTCAACTCCGGTCCGGCTGTCGTGTCGTACCGTGTCGTGTGGTTTCGTGTAGTTTCGTGCCGTGGGTGAAACATGCCGCGGGCCTTTCTGGTGAAGAAGGCGAATGTTTCCCCGGGGAAGCGGAACTGGAGCGAACTCCCGGATCATGAACGCGGGGACGTTTACATCCCAGGTGAGTCTGATCACACACACACACACACACAAACACACACAGGGAGTCAAAAACAACCACAAACACCGTCACAAGTGACAGATTTAAAACGCGCGTTTGTGCGTAATTTGGCTGATTTTTACGCACGCGCTCCCCTCTGGACGTGGCGGTTTCGCTGGAGGGTCAGTGAGAGGATTGTAACGGGGCCCGCGAGGACACCGAATAACGGGAAAGAGAGCGGGCCGCACGCCGCTGAGTGTGTGTGTGTGTGTGTGTTTCCTGAGTCTCATTATTCGTCATTTCATCTCAATGATCTCCTCAGTTTTCATTTTTTGTTGTTGTTGTTGCGTAAAATGAAAACAAGCCTCACGAGTTTCACTTTTTTTCTCCTTTTTTAAAAATTGAACCAAAACGAAGTTTCGAACGAAACTTTGTGAATATTTCCTGAATGTTTCCTACTTTAATTCCCACACCTGCCGCGGCCTGTGAAACATGACGGGCCCGTTCATTCCCAATGGTCGACCTTCAACCTCCGCTGTTCTTCCGTATTGACTGAACACATGAAAATATAATAGGTCATCGATCGATCAGCTCAGCATGATCAATAAACTCATAAGTTCAGTTTAAAGCTGCTTCGCTTTAAAGGAAACAAACAAACAGACACATTTGTATTTATTTTTATTATCAATAAACTAATTTGAGCACTAATTTAGTAATTTCAGTGATTTTTTATTGTTTTTTTAAACATTTTTAAACAAAAAAGATAAATAAATACATTATTTCGTCATATTTTTAGTCCCACTTTTCTGGTTTTTTATGGGGGGGGGGAGGTTGGCAGGACCTGACATGCATGGACTGTCAAATTAAAAGTCTCCTGTGTGTGTGTGTGTGTGTGTGTCTGTTTGTATTTAAATGTTGACATGTTGAGAGAATCCTCCTCCTTGTCACTGAAGAACAAAACCTTTTGTTGCCACTGGCGCAGGTTTTATTGTAAGACCACGTCAGTATCAGATAACAAGTAACGGACTACACCCTAAACCTCTCTCTCTCTGTGTGTGCCTCTCTCTACCTCCCCTCCCCCCCTCTCTCGCTCTCTTCATCTCATCACCGTTAACTTTTAATCATTGACTTTTTTACATCCTCAACAGGAAAACACTGATTTTCGGGGAACTGAACTGAGTCGTTATTTTTTTTTTTTAAACATCAGAAACACTTTAAACTCTGTGACAACTTTTTTTTTATCATCATTTCATGAGCACGCGGCTGATCTCGGGCCTAAATCACAACGCGCGCACGCACGGGAGCAGTTTTTTAAAGCAACAAAATCGTGAAACAAAAACAAAAACATGTACATAAACAAAAAACAAAAAAAAACAAACACTAACACCGTGGCAAATTACGCAAGAGTTAAAACCAAACCCAGCAACGGTCTCAGCTCTGGCTTCTGGTATGTGCCGTTACTTGATGTACCTGCCTGACCACACACACACACACACACACACACACAGGTATGATAATTGCTCTCGGGAAAATGGGTGTTACTTTGTTACTTTGTTTCTTTCTTTCTGTCTTCATTAATATTTCAAATGCAGTCAAACAGAACCGAAACCAGGATTCATAAACAGAGATTAATAATCTGTGCTAAGGTTAGATCAGTTATTTATATCTAGGACAGAAGTGAGGGAAGTTCAGGTTTGGTCAATTTAGTTTTAAAATCATTGGGATTAGTGGAGGATTAAAGATCAGGTCTGTAATTTCTGATACACTTTTTAATTTTTTTAAAATTTTTTTAAACTTCACATCACATTTTGATATCATAAAAAAATTATGACAACATTTAACGTCCATAATTCTCACAACTTTCTCATGTTATTGTCTGCCATTGCTGTCTTGCTGACTCCGCCTACTTGTGTACACTCTTCAACACTATACAGTTCTAACTCCACCGGACTCAGGTGGTTGTATCCTTTTCGCAGCTCCTCCTCAGAGTGGGCGGAGTAATCACTGTTGTGATGTGTTTTTTTTCTACGCGACACAAACACACAAACTAGTGACTCGTGGAAAAACAGTTGTTTTTCTGTGTAACTGAATCAGTGGATTTAAAAAAAAGTTTTGCATGTGTGTGTCGTCACTGAAGAGTCATGAGCGCGACGTCTGACACAAGAATCAAAGCCGACAATGTCCGACTGTAGATCAGGTAAAAAGACCACAAAATTAAAGTTCCAAAATCTACTTATAATTCCAAAATCTACTTAAAGTTCCCAAATCTATCATTCCTAAATCTACTTAAAGTTACAAAATCTCCTTATAATTCCAAAATCTACTTTAAGTTCCCAAAATCTACTTATAATTCCAAAATATACTTAAAGTTCCCAAATCTACTTATAGTTCCAAAATATACTTATAATTCCTAAATCTACTTATAGTTCCAAAATATACTTTAAGTTCCAAAATCTACTTATAATTCCAAAATCTACCTAAAGTTCCAAAATGTCCATAACTCCAAAATCTACTTAAAGTTCCCAAATCTAGTTATAATTCCTAAATCTACTTATAGTTCCAAAATCTACTTATAGTTCCAAAATGTCCTTATAACTCCAAAATCTACTTAAAGTTCCCAAATCTAGTTATAATTCCTAAATCTACTTATAGTTTCAAAATCTCCTTATAATTCCAAAATCTACTTTAAGTTCCCAAAATCTATTTATAATTCCAAAGTCTACTTATATTCCCAAAATCTACTTCTAATTCCAAATCTCTCTGATTGGTTAAAGAGTGTCATCACTGAAGAGTCATGAGCACGACGTCCGACACAAGAATCAAAGTGAACAACGCTGAACTGTAGATTAAAGTTAAAAAGACTTAAAAATCCCTGAAAACATCAACGCTAATCTCTTTTAGACATTTAGCAAAGGAAATTATTTTAAAATGTCCATATTGAACAGAGGAGTCTGGTGGATTTAGAGACAGCGCTGCTGAAAGCCGGCGATCACGAGCACGTTCAGTGGTATTTCAGTCCTGAACGATTCTGTGAACAAACCTTTGTAAATATAACTAATGATTCTAATGATTCTAATGATTCAGTTACACCCAAAACAAACTGCTTTACAAGTCACTTTGTTTGTTTGTTTGTGTCGCGTAGAAAAACCCCACGTCACCACAGTTCGGCTTCGGCTAAATGGCGCTGCTAATGCTAGCTCCAGGCGACCTTTGCCGAAAAGCCGATTTTTTTTAACCAGACTTTTTTCCTCATTCACTTGCAGGAGCTCGTTAACGTGTTAACTCACTGAGCTAACGCCAAACTTCTTACATCCTGTTTGTTTAAACTGCACAAACAAGAACCTTCCTGGTGTCCTGTCATCGCCGACAGTTTAAGGATTAAACGTGACATGATATCTACTGTGTGTGTGTGTGTGTGTGTGAGAGGTTAATGTTTATTGGATGGAAGGAAATCTAACGGACCTTTCAGACACAGGCTGCTGCTGCTGCTGCTGCTGCTGCAGACACCCTTAGCAAACACACACACACACATTGTTTGATAAGGTAATTGTTGACTCGTTCTCTCGGCTGAATGACTTTTAAAGGGAAAGAAAGAACATATATATTTACATACTGTATATATAGATATATAGGGAGTTTTTATCAGTGAGATACTTGTTTTGTCTCTGTTCAGGCAGAAATGTTGGCATTTGCCCTTTAAAACACACTTAAACACACACACACACACACACTTTAAACACACACACCTCATTCAGTGGTGAACAAACAGCACCAGATAAGATTAAATGTGCAGCATCAGTCAACGAGTCTCCTCCTCCTCGTCTTTGAATTAACTCGTTCATATTCTGACCGCCATGAATTCACGTTTAATAAAAGTGAAGGTGTTCTTAAGCTCAGATTAACAAAAATGGCCGCTATGAACCGTTAACTTTGCTCGTTTACGACACGACAGGCGCTGCTTTTACCTTTGAGTTCAATCTCAGACAAGAGTCGACTGATCGGCCGAGTTCACCTCTGGACCACACCTACACACCTACACACCCACACACACACATGCAAATCAGAGGTTGAGCGTTTTCTTAAAGCTACGGCTCTGACATCTCTCTTTTTTAGTGTGTGGTAAAAGTGTGCTCCTCAATAACCTTAACACACACACACACACACACACACACACACACGACCATTACAGACTTGTTCAGCCAGACAGTCTTGCAGCACCAGCTCTGTACCTTCCTTAAACAATCCACCTCCACAAAAGGCATGTGTGCGTGTGTGTGTGTGTGTGTGTGCTCAACACAATAAGCCAAACATGTGCACACCCACACATACAAACACATTTACCTCTGCGTGTTTGTGTAATTGTGTAAATATGAAGTAGCTGCAGGTTGAAGCTCGGTGTGAAAAGTATCCTGGTTATTATTCTGCGTCTCAGTCTCACTTTTATTTACTGGTTTTTTTTGTTTGTTTGTTGGTTATTGTTGTGACGTTCATACAAGTGCGGGGACTTTGGAAATGACGATAAATTGCTGTTTAATCATATTAATCTTTGATCGATTCCCGTGCAGAATTATACATTTAATTTGTTGTTGGGTCGTTTCACGTATAAAACATGAGAAATGCCTGTTTTAATTTACTAAAATTTAACCTGGTGACTTTTTTTTGGGACCAAAAGCTCAAAAAATATGGATATAGACAAACCTGTGCTGTGTGTCTTTATCTCACTGTTACACAGACTTTTCCAACAGGAAACTCAATGTTGTAAAACCACTCACTCTCCCACACCAAACCCCATAGAGAAAATCAGTGATTTTAGCTGGCGGGGACACAGGAGCTGCTGGTCTACTGCTGCCTCGTGTGGTCACTTTGTGTCACTGACTTAAATCATAACAAAGGATTTCAAATGCCGAAGTGACAAAATAAGATATTTGAACTTAGTGATGGAAGCGGCAGTGGATCAACAACTCCTGTGTGCTGTGATGTTAAAATTACTGGTTTTCTCACTGTCTCACAGTGAGATAAAGACGTGAACGTGTTCTTAAAGACATCGTGTTGTACTCACTCAGACACCGACTGCAGCTTTGCACGTCTTTACCATCCAATCACCTGTGAAGTGAAGAAAATCAACCGCGTTATTTGATTTAGACACTGTAAAAAAATACTTGAACAATGAGAAAACATCTCTCTCTCTCTCTCTCTCTCTCTCTCTCTCTCTCTCTCCAGTGTCCATCTTCCCTCCGTCTCTCCTGATGGAGGCTGAAGCGAGCCCCGCGGAGACGACTCCGCTCTGCCTCACCAAACACTCCGTGTGCGACGCGCAGACTCACGCCGAGCTGCCGTCGAGCACGGTGCTGGGCCGACCGCAGAGCCCGGTGGGGGAGAGGTCAGTGGTCAGGAGGCGGGCACAGGGCGGATCCACATACGTGCGATCCAAAATCAAGGTGAGGAGGAATCGATCGGTGTGCGTGTGTTCACTCCCGACTTTCTCCACGCTGCTTTACGATGCTTAGCTTGTATCCTTCTCTCTCATCACCACAGGTAACAACGGGTGTGTTACCCTCCCCTCTCTCCCTTCCTCCCATTCCCACGCCGCCATCTTCAACCACTCACGCCGCCGCGATGCCGGTCGCCGTGTCTACGAGTCCCGCACCAGTAGAGGCAGCTCCCATGGCAACCAGATCAGTGGGTCAAAGTTCGTCGACGGGGAAGTCGGGGTTCTTTGAGTGTCAGGTTTGTCAAAAGGCTTTAAATCCAGAATGTTCTTTATAGAATGTGCACAGAGCGCAACTTAAAGGCCCCATGTGGCGCTTCTTGTCACACGTTTGGTGATAATCTGTCGCTGACTGTGTCGTCGTCGTCGTTTTTTCCCGCGCAGATTTGTCCGAAGAAGTTCCAGCACCAGCGGATGTTGAACCGACACATCAAGTGTCACAACGAGACCAAGCGACACATGTGCACCTTCTGCAACAAAGGCTTCAACGACACCTTTGACCTCAAGAGACACGTCCGCACGCACACAGGTAACAGACCAGCGCCTCCGCGTTCTTACAAAACTGCTTTGTTTTTTTGTTTTTGTTTATTTTTGATTCTAAAATAAAGAGTGTGATTTTTTTTTTTTCTCTCTCGCAGGAGTTCGTCCGTACAAGTGCACGCTGTGCGACAAGGCCTTCACGCAGCGCTGCTCGCTGGAGTCGCACATGAAGAAGATCCACAGCGTCACCCTGAAGTACGCGTACAAGGAGCGGCGCAACAAGCTGTACGTGTGCGAGGAGTGCGGCCACACGGCGGCGACGCAGGACGAGCTGCTCCTCCACCTCCACTCGCTTCACCCGGAGAGTGCACTGCTGAAGGGGAAGAAGAGGGCGGACAGAGACGGAGAATCCGCGCCGGGTTCTCCTCAAGGAGCCGAGAGCGACGACACGACGGGGTCAGCGGGGCAGTAACGAGGAGGGGGGGGAGGAGCCTCTGGATGACGGACGGAAGAGTTAAAGGTCCGGTGTGTAACTGTGAGGATGCTTTGCTCGCATCGCGTCAAATCAGACGTTAAGAAACGTTTTCACGCAGCCAATCAAAACTTTTGATGCTAAAGCGCTAACACTAACTCCGCCCAAACTGAGCTTTAACGTAATTTCTTGTCTTACAAAATGGCGGACGATACATCACTATCACTTTAACAACACTAGCTATGTCGTTAGCCGTGGAAAACACTGCTCTGCTAGCATACAGCATGTAGCACCAGGACCGCCCACATCGAGCATTAGCATCGAGTCTTCTGTAGCTAGCCCGCCATCTTGTGGCACCATCAGAGTGTGTTTCTTGTTATGAAGTGGAAGCTAACTGAGATAATGAAGGACAGCTCCACCCACAGGAACCCGATACGTAAACTGACTCTGAAAACATCCAATTTTACGCAAATAGGTGCTAGCTAATCAGGTCACGTTTAGCTCAAACACTAACTCCGCCCAAACAGAGCCTGTTGCTGCTCTGCTAGCATGTAGCACCTGGCCCGCCCACGTCTCGCATTAACGTAACGTGTACGTGCGAGTCGTCCGTCAGTAACTAGTCCGTTATCTTCCGAAGCTAACTGAGATAATGAAGGACAGCTCCGCCCACATGAAAACATCTGTATCCGTGGTAACCTCATCAGCAACGACGTCCTTTCTGGTCTGTGAAGGCCACCGTAGTTCCCTGAGCCTCTACACGTTACTGACTCTTACACACTGGACCTTTAAAGTGATGGACATGTACATTAACGTGGATTAGAAGTCGGATTACGCTGTGACAAATGCAACACATATATTGTACATACTGTATAAATACGCGTATATGTATATTTGTGATGTGTGTGTATGGATTTGGGATCTGTTTATGATTTATTGCACCAAAGTGAGGTCAAGTCTGACTTTTCCTCATATAGTTTATATTTGTGGGATTTTGATATGGATTATTTACATATTTGACGTTATATTATATTTTTCTGACTTTATGCTGCGTGTGAATACTTCCTGTGGGTTTTTTCTATACAGCAAGAAATCTGAGTTTTTCTACAGAGACATACAAAAGCTTGTTATTAAAGGGATTAATATATGATACACTAACGGAGTGAAATGGGTCTTTTTATCGCATAATGTTCATTGTTTTTTGTTTTTTTGATGAAACTTATCTTCTTGAAACAGATTAAGAGGAAATTATTTACTCCGAATATGGTCGGACTGAGAGAGAAATAATCTGATTACAACATGAAGGATTCAGATATTTGTCCTGTTATGTTGACATAGACATGTTTTAATCTCAATCTTGCGTCCCGGTTTAGAACCAGCAGCATACAAATACATAACAAAGACAACAAGAAGAGACAAGTTACCGTCTTTTGAGTGACTTTTAGATACAATTAACTTCAATTTTAACTAAAATATCCCACCAAAAATTGGGAAAAAACATGAATACTTTTGTGCAAATATTGAGATTCAGTTAATCTATTTATTTTTATGCAAATCTCTCCCTTTTAAAAAAGGTTCTATGTTTCTATTCAGGTCCGTTTCACAGATTTTAACTCGAGTAAATCGCTGATGGCAGCTTTAACATACTTATATTTGGTGTTTTATGGAAATTGTTGCCTTAACAAGAATAATTTCTGCTGTCCTTTGTGAGTGTGTCGGCTGAAACAAAGTTTACGTGACAGAAATATCCTTTTTTTATTCTTTTTAAAGGGTTTTCCTTTCATTTTCTGCCTCACTTGACATTAAAACTGTTTTAAGGCATCGCCAGCAAACAGTTAGTTAGTTAGTGTGAGTTAAATAACGACACAGCTCCTTCAGCTTGTGTGTGAATCCATAAAAGATGGCTGTTATGACGATAACGCTGCTTTTCCGCCTAAAGCATGTGACTGTGTGTGTTCTTCACATACACTCACACACACACACACAGAGGATGAGGCGGGAGGGTGAGGTCGGATTCCTGGTCTCTGTCCGGTCTTGTTGGAAGATTCCAGCGAACTCCCTTCAGCCCAAGGATACGAGGAATCGTCTTCAGGCGACAGCCACATAACGGTCTTTAACAAGAGACAAAAAAGGAGACAAACAGAAGGACGTTGTCTTTGTTATTCCCTCGCTTCACGTTGTGGATAGAAAGAAAAATCACATTCTAAACGTGTGAGAATGTCTTTGTGAAGCTGCACTTTAAGAAAAGAGCTGCACATGGATAGTCTTTCATTCAGAGACACGTTAAACTCACATTAACATGTTTTTACTACATTTTACAGTATTTATAGACGACATTTAGTTTGTTACTGTTGCGTAACATGGCATCATTATGTCGTTTATGAACACAACACCTTGTTTGTTAAAGGATGACAACACTAAACTCATCTAGCGCCACCATGAGGTTGACATATTTGGCCGTTTAACTTAAAAGTTGAATTACTTAGCAAACTCCTGCTAGCATTTAGCTCATAGCTATGGTTGCACCATTACTTTACTGTTTTATACACATAATTTTAGATTATTTGTAAAATCTGACAAACTATAAGAAATTATATTATATTAATCAAGTAATTGGTGGATTACGACATGAATTGTTGGCTGAAGGCCTACTTAGGTTTATTTTTGTTGCAGTGTTTTGCTTGACCTAATTATATTATAAACTTAAGTTGGAACAAACAACTCGTAAAGAAATATGTTGTTTTAATTAAACGCATTTTTACTAACTGGTTGACGGCTGTAAACGTTTTCTTTGTAGTGTTTTTACAAACAAAACAAAAAAACACTTTGACTTTCGTTGCCGGGTCACGTCACGCAAGTCGACCCGGAAGTGTTCCATGAGTTTGAAAACAAAGCGGTAGCTACTGCTACTTTATCAAGTGATGATATCAAAGCTAAATTAACAGGTAAATGTTTTTTTTAGATAGCTTAATAACATTATTAAGATAATATTTGACACTTCAAAGTCACTGGTTTGTGTTTTTGAAAACTTTTACTGGACAAAAGCAGCAGTCGTAGTGGGACGTTAGCGAATTCTAGCTAAAGTAGCATTTTGATGTTCGGCTTAATACGTGGTTAAAACAACGTTTTGTTTGTGTGGTTCGGATTTGAAGTGACCATGTCTGCTCCAGAGCCGGTCCGGTTGGGCCGGAAACGACCGCTGCCGCCGTGTCCGAACCCGCTGTTCCTGAAGTGGCTGACTGAGCTGCGGGACGAGGCGAAGGAGAAGAAACTGAGGATCCAGTTCACCTACCAGAAGGTCAGAGGTCACAGGAAGTAGTTCCTGAGCAGAGAGCATCAGGAAAACACTGTCAGGAACTTGATAATAATAAAACATTTTATTATGCACTGTTCAAAGCACTCAAAGTAACCTTATAAGCAGAGTTTATAAAAGAAACGGGGTTTCCATGGGTCCTTAAATCCTTGGAAGTTTGACTTTGTTTTTCAAGGCCCTTCATGGTTTTTGAAAATTGGATTCGTTGCAAGAAACAAGTTAAGTTGATGTGTAGGTAAATTTCGGTCACCGCTGATGTGGTTACCATTTGTCCTTGAAAGTCTTTGAGGTTGAACTTTTTGTTTCCCCAAGGCCCTTGAATGTTTTTGAAAATGGGTCATTGAACGTGCTTGAATTTCGTGCCAGAGAGAAGTTGATATTTGAAGTGTCAGTGCACCACCTTCAGGGTTCCCATGGGTCCTTGAAATCCTTAAAAGTTGTTGAATTTGAACCACTCACCCCCCCAAGGCCCTTGTAAGTTTTTGAAAATGGGTCATTGAACGTGCTTGAATTTCATGCCAGAGAAGTTGATATTTGAAGTGTCAGTGCACCACCTTCAGGGTTCCCATGGGTCCTTGAAATCCTTAAAAGTTGTTGAATTTGAACCACTCACCCCCCAAGGCCCTTGAAAGTTTTTGAAAATGGGTCATTGAACGTGCTTGAATTTCGTGCCAGAGAAGTTGATATTTGAAGTGTCAGTGCACCACCTTCAGGGTTCCCATGGGTCCTTGAAATCCTTAAAAGTTGTTGAATTTGAACCACTCACCCCCCAAGGCCCTTGTAAGTTTTTGAAAATGGATAAAAATGTGTTGAATTGTTTTTAAACTGACAAACCCACGAGGAACAAAGATAGTTTTTCAGTTTATCTTTCACGCACACACACACACACAGTTTATGTTAAAAAGACAGAGATTATAAAGAATAAATTATATCTTTGTGTGTGTTTTGTTTTATCTTCTGTCAGGCCATCAACTCTTTGAACAAATATCCTCTGCCGCTACAAAACGCCAAAGAGGCCAAAATCCTGCAAAACTTTGGAGACGGAATCTGCAAAATACTGGACGAAAAACTCCAGCGTCACCTGAGAGACAACGGTGAGAAACAGTTGTTTCATGTGACAGCATCAGGGAAATCATTCAGCTCAGTTTTAAATAAAGAATCTGTACATATTTTTATTCCTCCACACAAATTCCTCTTTTTTGTAAAATCAACTTACTAAAAATAGTCATTAGTCCACATTGTAAACTAACAGTTATTTGGCTTTTCATAATAAAAGTGGTTAAATGGGAGAAAATGACATAAATTTGACACTTAAACATGTTTCTCTATTTTCTGCTCCAGGTCCAGATGCCCCTATTCATTCAATCCCTACAGCAGTGCCCCCTGCTGGCAGACCAGACAACAGCAGCAGCAGCAGTAGCAGTTTGGCTCCTTCCAGAAAGGTGTGTAAATATTTTGATTATCAGTCTCTGTGGACATGATTTTAACAAATGAAGTCAAAAATCCAGAAATGTAATAATTCTTTGTCAAAAATCCCAACTTAACATTTCTAAAAGTAAATTGGTTTGCTGGATAACAACAGCATGCAATATGACGCGATGTCCCCCTGATTGTGAATGTAGATTTTTCTACTCATTAGTGCGTTTAATTACCGTTAAATAAATAATAATAAAAAAAATAGATCCTGAAAGACTCTTTAAGAACTCGGATTGAATTTGTGATATTTGGACATGCGTCACAGCCCAGAGTTCAGCTTGTTTTTATGAACAAAAATAAAATAAAACAGTCCTTTTTTTGTGACTTTTAGCAAGAATGCTGTGTTCACAATAATGGCTCTTTTCCACTATGGTCACCAGCTCGCCTCGCCACGGTACGGTTTAGGTTGGTTTTCCACTACAAAAATAGTACCTACTCAACGTGGGCGGAGTCATCACTGCACGGCTGCATGAAACTGCCGATCATTTTGGCATTTCTTTCTTTATACCCTCGAGCTCTTGGCGCACGTCTATCGCGTCTGTACGTAAATGACAAATTTGCGTCCAGTGTGAAACGCAGCATGAGGGTTGATGAAGATTTCATCGTTGTTTTGCAGAAGAAATCTGCAGGGAAGGACAGAGGAGGAGGAGGGAGGAAGACAAGGGAGTATGTTCCTCAGAAGAGGTCGGGAGGTCACGCTGTACTCCTCACTCTTTACAGACACTCACAGGTACAAACTCCTTCAACAAACTTCACTAAAACACTCGTCTTCATCATTATCATGGACGTGTTTGTGTCCAGGTCCGCGGGAGCAAAGGTTTCATGTTTAAGCTGGAGCTCCAGGCTGAAGCTCAGCTTCTCTGCGATAAGTCCTTCAGCGTCGTAAGTTGTTTTTTTTTTAAATAAAAACAAACAGACAAACAAACTAAAAATCTGTTTACGTTTAAAAACTGACCTGGTGACACTGTGGCTGGTGTTTTGTCCGGACCCGCAGCCCGACGTGGGCAGCAAATACACGGCGTGGTCTTCAGTCAGCACGCTGATCCAGAAGAACTTGCTCACCAAGAGCCACAATCCGGCCAGGTACGACACCTTCGCGGTCAGCTCGCGCTCCGTTACCATGGAGACCACTGACGTCTGCCCCATGGACTGTCCAGGTATTCTCTGACCGAGGAGGGCGTGGCTTTGGCCGAGCGGCTGGAGGCGGCAGAGCCGGCATCTGGAGGTAAAGAGAGGTCAGAGGTCAGGAGCGAGGAGGAGGAGGAGGAGGCTGTTGTGGATCTGACTGGCAGCGATGAAGATGACAGTGAAGAGAAGGACAGAGCAGGGTGAGTGGACACCGACGCTGGCCCGTCCCTTCATTTCCTGCTGAGACATAAATAAAAAATTAAAAAAATGTCCCCGTCCGTCAGTCCATCGGAGACGAGGAGCGAGAGAACGAGCCGCGACGTCCTGCGACCGCAGAACTACGAGATCCTTCTGTGCGTCGACGTCATTGAAACCACGGGGTAAGAAAACTCCAACTGTGCACCGCCCTCTCATCGAAGCTCCGCCTCCCAAAAACACTGGCGGTAACACAGTTGTTTTTTTGTAATATTAGAAACCTTTTCGAACATTTGTGGTTAAAAAAGTATGTTTTTTTTTTAGAATACGACACGTCACAATTTGGAATTGTACATAAAATGTTTTATAATTGATTAAAAACAAAGCGAGGTCATGTTTTTGTGCCGTTTTGTTTCGTCACACGAGTGACGTCAGTCTGTCTGTGCAGTGGCAGCGGTCAGCGGAAACAGGAGCTCGTCAAAGAGCTTCAGAGGAACGGCGTCAGCTTCGACGTCAGGAAGCTCAACGTGGGCGACTTCCTGTGGGTGGCCCGAGAGAAGGTCACGCCCCTTCCAGGTAACACACACACACACACAAACACTAAAAACTGATTACCACAGCTTCATTCACTTGTTCTTTGTGTTTGCGCTCCCTCACTTGTTCTTGATTGATTGAAGACACAACATCAGGTCCTCTCGATGTTTTCTCCAGTTTCTTCTTCTTCTTCTTCTTCTTCTCCCTAACAAAACAAAGAGAAGACATTTTCAGGCATGAACAGCTAACATGAGTCGCGTTATACTCGTGTCGCGTGAACGTCAGCTTCTGTTATCTGCGCGTGTCTTTTTCTTGGCCCGCAGGTCAGCTGCGAGCGCCGGCCGGCAGAGAGCTGGTCCTGGATTACATCATCGAGAGGAAGAGGATGGACGACCTGTGCGGCAGCATCATCGACGGACGCTTCAGGGAGCAGAAGGTCGGTGTGTGTTTGTGTGTGTGTTTTGTCACTTGTTCTTTGCGCCCTTTAAGCAAAACTGTGCATTTATGTCACATTTTGGAAGCAGCGTGGCCATTTTGTGTCGTTTGTTATGTTTTTAAAGAATGTACGTTTGTAACGCTGTCCTCCGTCCGTCAGTTCCGGCTGAAGCGCTGCGGCCTCCGCCGACCCGTCTACCTGGTGGAGGAATGTGGAACTGCAGCGTCGCACCTGAGTTTACCTGAAGCGACGCTGCAGCAGGCCATCGTCAACACACAGGTGTGAACGCACACACACACACGCACGCACACCTGTGTATGACAGGACAGAGGTTAGTTTACATGTGTGTGTATGTGGCAGGTGGTTGACGGCTTCTTTGTGAAGAGAGTCCAGGACGTGAGAGAGTCGGCCGCCTACCTCACCATCATGACCCGATACCTGACCAAACTCTACCAGGTCTCACACACACACACACACACACTTGCAAATATTCACATTTAAGAAGCTGAAAAATCAAATAAAGTAGAAAATATTCACATTTAAGAAGCTGAAAAATGACAGAAAGTAGAATATATTCACATTTAAGAAGCTGAAAAATGACAAAGTAGAAAATATTCACATTTAAGAAGCTGAAAAATGACAGAAAGTAGAAAATATTCACATTTTAGAAGCTGAAAAATCAAAGTAGAAATATTCACATTTAAGAAGCTGAAAAATCAAAGAAAGTAGAAAATATTCACATTTAAGAAGCTGAAAAATCAAAGAAAGTAGAAAATATTCACATTTAAAAAGCTGAAGAATCAAAGAAACTAAAAATTCACATTTAAGAAGATATCAAGAATATCAAATGATTCGAATTGTCACAGGTCTAATTTTTGTCGTCGTTGTATTTCAGAACCGCACACTGACGTGTCACACCAGACAGTCGGAGGCCGATGGAGGCCATCACCATGACGACAGCGACAACACGGAGTTCCCCTCCTGCTCTCTCATGTCTTTTATGGAGTTTAACCATGGCGCCGTCAAAAACAAGGTGTGTGTGTGTGTGTGTTTTTACTCGACTCTCCCAACCTGAATATTCCAAGATCTCTGTCTGAAGAGTTTGTGTTTCCAGTGTCAGACGGTGAGAGAAGTGTTTGCCAGACAGTTGATGCAGATCAGCGGTTTGTCTGGAGACAAAGCAGCTGCAGTACTGGACAAATACAACAGTCCACACAGGTGAGAGACACACACACACACACACTCTCTCTCTCAATAAATCACTTTGTTTTTCAGCTTCTTAAATGTGAATATTTTCTACTTTCTGTGATTTTTCAGCTTCTTAACTGTGAATATTTTCTACTTTCTGTCATTTTTCAGCTTCTTAAATGTGAATATTTTCTATTTTCCATCATTTTTCAGCTTCTTAAATGTGAATATTTTCTATTTTCCATCATTTTTCAGCTTCTTAACTGTGAATATTTTCTACTTTCTGTCATTTTTCAGCTTCTTAAATGTGAATATTTTCTATTTTCCATCATTTTTCAGCTTCTTAAATGTGAATATTTTC
Organism: Solea solea; assembly: GCF_958295425.1. Classification (NCBI taxonomy): domain Eukaryota; kingdom Metazoa; phylum Chordata; class Actinopteri; order Pleuronectiformes; family Soleidae; genus Solea; species Solea solea. The sequence goes on from NC_081136.1 coordinate 2,293,882, forward strand.
TATTTTCCATCATTTTTCAGCTTCTTAAATGTGAATATTTTCTACTTTCTGTCATTTTTCAGCTTCTTAAATGTGAATATTTTCTACTTTCTGTCATTTTTCAGCTTTTTAAAGCTGAAAAGACCGTGTGACTTTTATTTTGTGTTTTCCCCTCAGTCTGCTGACGGCGTACGAACAGTGTGGGAGTGAAGCAGAGAAGGAGAAACTCCTCTCTTCTGTCAGATACGGGAAACTCCAAAGGTTCAAACAACATCCACACAATTTTGCCGTTTTAATAAAGCACAATTTAAGCTTCATAAACAAAGTCCACTACTACTTGTTGACAGTGTTTGCTCATAACGAGGGAGTGAGAGTGTAAATACTCACCAGTTTGATCTTCCTCTGTCTTTCAGGAACCTGGGTCCAGCTCTGAGCAGAACAGTGTATCAGCTCTACTGTACACAGGGGGCGCTGTCATAAACACACACACACAGATTTACCTTGTGTACTTTAAATGTAAAAAAAAAACTGCTGCTAAACCTTCATTTCTTTACAAATATTCCTGAGAATGTCCTGATACTGGATCAATAAAGTGTATTATTTTGTATAATATCCTGTTGTTTTCATACAAATGTTAAATTAACAAATCTAAAGGATTATGAACTGATCAGATTAAGTAATTACTTATAGTTGTGGTTTAAGTCTATGTCACATGTCCACGTCTTTATCTCACTGTCAGACCGTCCTTTGCCATCAAAATCCCCTGTGAAATGAAGAACGTCGACTGCGTTGTTGTTATTACTCAAATGTGATACAGAACAAACGGCAAAGCCACACATGAACGTGAACGTTTTAAATATAAATAAAAGAACAAGTCCAGCAGAAAACCAGGTCGCTCGCTCACGTTGCATAAGCTTTACTTTGAGTACGATGAATAAATCAGAAAAGAACAAATGTTTACAAACAGGATGCAGGACGTCGGCAGTCAGGTTGTTTCACAAGTGACAAAATCTGGAAACACACTTACACGCACACAGGGAATCTCAGGAGTTTAACTCTCTACTCAATCTGGTTCGGGTCTGGATTATAAAACATTTTCTGCTGCTGTTGCTGATATTTGGAGGATTTGGCCCCAAAAAAATGCACGTTTATGACCAGTTTATTCCGTGTGTGATTTTAATCTGCCGGGTTAGGGTTAACATGACAGGGGGCGGGGCTTAGAGTCCATAAACGATATAAAAACAAACAGAAACAACACAGTATCACGTGGTTAAAACTCCTGAGTTTAACAAAAACACGAGAATTAAAGAAAAAGAACAAAAAAAAACACTTGTTTTGTTTTTCTGCGTCGTCACCGTGGTCCCGAACCTGAAAACAACCTTTACATTTAAAACTAAACAGAAAAAAGACACAGGAGTACAAAAACGGATGAGATTTAAACTGTTCAACAAAGTGCCTTCTCCACGGATCTGTCCTTTAAAGGAAAGACGTTTCCTCGCGTCTGTCCTCGGCGTGGAAACCCGTGAAGCTAAATCTTTCTCTCGTGCGGCTTAAAAAGAAAAAAACAAATTGGGCCCTCGCGTCCCCCCACAAGTGGGGGAGCACAGCGGGGGGGGGGGATGCTGTATAGCCAATGAGCAACGCCCCATTGCCGTAATTTGTACGGATTTGCACTTTAAGGGTTTCCACTCGAGCAGCCTGTGAGACGGGACGTGAAAAAAACCTCGACATTTCCTTTAAAACTGCGTCCGATTTCCTTCCATTTACACAAAAAAAAACAAACGAGAGCAACAGGAGTAAAACTAATCCCAGATTCAGACCAAAGTGTCTCCGTCTGTCTTCAATGGTCCCCGAGCATCGTCCCTGCTACACAGTCAAATATTCACACCGTGGGTGACTTCTGTCCCCCCCCCCCCCGTGGAGGTGTGTCCTTGCGCCGTCCTCAGAAGAATGAAACCACACGGTGAAGTTGACGCCGCGTTTGACCCAGGAGGAGGGGGGTTTGCTTCAAAGTAACTGACGATTTCCCATCAGGTGATGATCGTCATCGTGGCGCCGGCGTCTCAGGCTGAGTTCGGGCAAAAAAGGGGTGGGGTGGGGGGCGGGGACAGTGGATTAAAAACCGAGCGCGCCGTCCTCTGCTGCTTTGGCTCGGAGCAGGACGCACAGCAGCGTGCCACGTTTCCCGCCGAGTCACCGCTAGTCCGGCATGTCGATGCAGAGTTTGGGCGGCGGGACAAAGTACTTCCCGGGACTCTGCGTGATCACCACGCCGCTCTTCTTGTGGAACATGGGCGCGATCTTGGGCGGCGGCTCGGGCACGGGCAGGTCCTCGGTCGCCTCGGGGTCCTCGCTGCGCTGCAGGTCGTACGACACGTTGCCGTACTCTCGCAGGAAGGGGAGGAGCTCCAGCAGGAAGTGGCAGAAGTCTTTGCGGATGCCAAACCACCCTGAAGAGAACACCGAGACGGGGAGGGGTTTTCAAAACATGACGCTTTAATCATTTTTAATAATTAAAAACAAGTTTCTGTGATTTTTAAGCTTCTTAAATGTGAATATTTATGAGTTTCTGTCATTTTTCCAATGGAGACATGTCAGTAATATTTATTTACAGTGATATTGTATTTATTTACATGTATGTAGAAGTACTAAAAAGATGATAAATCAATCCCAAAGATAAGACTGTGTGAGGAGGAGGAGCTAGCAGCCGACAGCATGTGACGGGCTTTAAATACTCACAGTGGTTCCCTCCCTTCTGTCCAAAGGTGGTGGCCATGAGTGTGAGCAGAGACAGCCACAGAGGGACGAACACACACACGTAGCTCAGACTGTTGTGGCCGTCCAACTTGTGGACCAGCAGGATCTGAAGAGACGGGGGGGGGGGGGGGGGGAATGTCTTATTTTGTCACTTCAGTGTTTGAAATCCTTCGTTCAGATTTGCCTCAGTGACACAAAGTGACCACACGAGGCAGCAGCAGACCAGCAGCAGAGAATCTTCAATAGTAAATATTTTTAACGTTTTTAATTTGATCACATTCTTTAAAAAAGGGGAAATGAACAAGAAAACGTCAAGAGTGGGCGTCACCTCGAAGGTGAGCAGCGGCACGACGATGGTCATCCAGCTGATCGCCATGGTGATGTGAGTCCGCCGCTGCTCGGCGATGATGTCGATGGAGCGGAGGAAGAGGACCGACCAGATGATGTAGTAGAGGACGACAAGGCACAGGAAGGACATCAGGATCCAGAGAGGGACACACACCACCTGACACACACACAAACAGGTTTTACTATCCAGGATGAAGGTTAGGGTAAAATAGGAATAATCTCTTGGTGGGACGTGTAAGTGTGATTCATGTAGAGTTTTTTTTGGGAGGAACGGCTCAATTAAACCTAACCCCTCACGATCAGCGCGACTCACCAGCCAGGGCCAGTTGATGATCCTGTCCAGCTTCAGAGCGATGAAGATGAACTGCAGGATGTTAACGGAACACAACACCTCCAGCTGCGGAGAGAAGGGGGGAGAGAGAGACGAGTGAGCTTACGACGCGATGACAATTACTAGAATAACCAAGCAAATTAAGTCAGAAGTGTAAATTCTATCGCTTCATGGCAACGTCGACGCCTCCCGGTGCGCGCCGGTTTTCGGTTACCTCCAGAGAGCGGTCGTGTCTGAAGCCCCAGACGCACGCCGCGACGGAGACGGGCGACACGAAGAAGAGCGGCATGAAGACCAGCAGCCAGAAGTAGTTTCCTCGGGCCACGCGGTCGCACACCAGCACCTCGAACATCAGCAGCAGGACGTGAAGGCCCACGGCGATCAGCATGGCCTTGAACTCCACGCATGTCTCGCCCTCGGCTCTGAGGAGGACACACACACACACACACACACACGCTCAGCAATGAGAGCATTTGTGACGCACAACACTTAGATTTACAGTATATAATATCAGAGCTGCAATGATTAATAGACATTTAAGTCTGACTATTCATTCTTTTTATGTATGTATTCCTGTATTTATTTATTCATTTATCTACAGAGAAAACGACCGATATCGGGATTGGTATCAGACATGATAAATTATATTTCTTATCCATGTAAATATCTGTTATTTAACACTTAAAAGGCAGTGTTTTTCTGCAATTTCACAGGAAAGACAGTATTCCTTCAGCGTGGATATATTATTTTAGGAGTATATTTTGTCGCAGAGCAGTGGGTCCCCAGGACCAGGACTGAGGGAACCCTGCTTTGGATACTGGTGAGATAGTCGGGCGCTATAGATCAACTATCAACATAAAAACAAAGCCGGTGGAGCCGTAAGACTTTTTGCACAGTACTGTAAAATATACAGAACGGAACATGAGAGGCTTACAGTTACAGCAGGTTCAATAATGAGGCCATGTGCTACTTTTAGAGTGTGGGTATTTATACATCGCCACAGCTAATGTCCCGTCCCCTCTAATGACTGTGCTGTAAATAAGTGCGATGATCAGCAGTTAACTGCACCTGTAAAAACACCCCAGTGTGTGCGTTCTTGTGCATTCTACCTGTACTGAGGGTTGTGGGCCCACACACCGGTGCCCACTGACGCCCCGAAGATGACCAACAGCTTCCACAGCCAGATTGGCGTGAACACGGCCCAGTAGCTCCACTGGATGACGCCATCCAGCCTCAAAGAGAGCAGCACAGAGAAGAGCAGCAGACACGAGTAGATCAAGAACTTACTGCAGCGAGACGGGAGGCAGGAGAGAAGTTTTTAAAAAACGTACACAGAGCTAGGACTGGGTGATGTTTCTGATGTGGCTTATACATAATAAGTGTATATGTCATAGGAGATGTGTGTGGATCTAAAGCTGCACACAGGTCGTTTCTCTGGACTCGTGAAAAGTTTGAGTGTAAACACACTCTCAAATTAAATTAAATTTAGATTTAAAACAAAAGAAATGGCAAAAAAAACCTCTTCACAACCAGAAAGAGTTAATATCAAGTCCGAGGAATAAAAATTAACTCCTTCACTTTTCCAACTTCTATTTACATTTAAAACGGACTATAAATAGAAAAATAGAATACAATAGAATAGAATAGAATATACTTTATTAATCCCTTGCGGGAAATTCTTTCGTCACATCGCTCCAGTGTACAAAGGTAACGAATATTATAGCAGCAAACGAATATTATAGCAGCAATTTTTTTTTTTTAAATTACAAAGTTAAAAACTATAAGCATAAGTAAGAATAAACCTAAGAATAAAATTACAAAGTTAAAAGAATACGAAAAAAATAAGAATACATTTATTTATTTAAAAATATTCCTGAAAAATTTCAAGAATATACCTCAAAACTTGCACCTCCCCCTCCCCCTATATTAACAATATATACAGAGGAAATATAAGCCTATTTATCATACAGAAAGACAGAGTATTTGAGTGTATTTTCCTTGTTTCGATTACATGGGATTTGTACATAAGTATTTAGGGTAGGCAAAATAAGCTCGAGCTTCAGCCTACATCTTTACGTATTTATCTTATTTCTTTATGTACTTATTTTGTAAAAAAAAAGGTGTGTTTAGTATGTGTCAATGCAGATGTATCTGCGTTTATTTTTGTATGACTGTGGCCGAAATAAACGAACCCCCGAAAAAAAACACACCGATAAAATTAAGTCTAGCTAGCCAATCAGCAACGGAATATTGGGGCTAGCGTGTTAGCCCGGCCTGGTGAAGCAAAACACACACACACACACACACACACACACACTCTTGTGGGGGGGGTTAGCTTCGGTGCTAACATTAGCTTTGATGCTCGGCTACTGTACACGGGTGCGCGTGATTTCACACAAACGCGGCGTATATTCGTACAAACGGGGCAACAAACAGCCGGCGGGATGCTACGTAGCTACACCGCTGGCTAGTTAGCCAAGTGTTGGGCGAGCGTTACCTGGGATTGAAGTCCTGAAAGAGTCCTCTTAGATTCATGGTGGAGCCGAGACACCTGGTCAACGAACCCTAACACCAGCGAACATATTTCACCGTCTAATTCTCACGCTACGCATTCTATTTTTACTGCTAGTTGAGCTTTTCTGCGTCGGTTTCATCACCAGCGCTATATGTGTGCTGAAGACTGCTAGGCTAACCCGTGTGTTTGTTTTTTTTTTTTGTTTTTTTTTTTTCCCCTCTCGCTCTCCTCTCGGGAGTCACGTGACGGCACGAAGGAAGCCGAAGTTTTTCCGGAACAGTCGCACAGTGACACAGCGGCGCAAGCGACGACAGAGCTGGTTAATTTCATTCAAATCGACACATGACGTGCAGCAATGTATGAAAGCAGGTTTCCGCCACCTGAAATAAAATAATATATAAATAATATAAGAATAATAAAAAAATAAGATACATATTAGTAAGTCATAATTCAATTAATGATATTATGATGATAATACATCATAATATGCGCAGCTCATTAATATCACTTAGTATCTCGTATTTTGACTAAGTATCTCATAATTAAGGCATAGCATCCCATAATTAGGATTTACCATCTCATAATTAAGATTTACCATCTCATTAATATGACTTAGTATCTCATAATTGTGACTTAGCATTTCATTGTGATCACAGTGGAGCTGAGGAATTTTGACTGGAGTGCGTTGACAATTAAACAAATAACAAATAATAATAATACTTTAAGTAATAGTAATTAGAGTAACCGTATCTCTCTAATTCAATCTAATTCAACTATTCTTCTTGTGTGAAGAATGTGTGAGGAACAGGATGACGATTTATATCACTGTATGTTAACGTTGGTGATAATGGAGTTACTGAGAGAGATCAATATTTTCTCAGCTGGTACTTGATATAAGAAGTTTGACAACCACTGCTCTAGCTGGTCTTGAAACCCCAATGATTTGATTTTTAAAATGGTTATACACTTATTCAAATTCATTATTCATACATACATATATGAGTATTAAATTCAATTTCTGCCAAACGTCACTGTGTTCAAAAGTGAACGTGTCACAGCTTTTCAGCATAACATTTTATTTCCAGTGGTTGTTAGTAGAAAGACAAACAATTTTTAACTATTAGTAACAGGTTTACTTGATAGACAATTGCACTCTGGTAATAGTCAATAATAACCTGTGCAGGAGGAGGACAAAGGATGGAGGAATTTGGGAAATTGGTATCTGGCTGAGCACTAGTAGCACTAGAAGACAAAGACAAACTTCTCAGAGAGGCTGAAGATGTTTACAGTGCAGTGATGGAAGGTTCTGGAAGGTCTCTGTTGTGTTGCGAGGACACTGGACTTGAGGAAATGCTTCAACAGGGGTTCTCAGTTCATCATGGAGCTGCGCCAAAGTCTTCATCTGGAGAGAACGATCGTCATCATCTCTGTTTTCCCCCCAATATGCACTTGCTAACCACTTATCCCGACTGTGACTGTAGCAACAGAATGCTGACCAGAGAATGGATGGAATATTAACCGCATCATTCAGGCGTGTTTCACCGGGCTGTGCTCCGATTACCAAATAACCTTCCGTTTTACCATTATTGTCGATGCAGTATTCGTCCAAGAGACATTTGACGCATTCCTCCATGTTTCGCCAGCTTCCCTGATTGAATTTTTCCCTTTGAGGAACAATGTTGGTCAGGGTAAAGGTAGAATTTTTCTCATGTTCAGTGTTACCATAAGAGCATGGTAATAAATGTCCTCTGCTGTAGCCCAGGTTACCACAGCCACTGTAGTTCGAATTCCCAGCCTGGTGTCTCATGGTGTCATGTGATGGCTTCATGTTGACATTGTCCTGTATGTTCTCCAACTTTAATAAATAAAAGACAACATTACTGACGTGTACAGGAAAGCGTTAATACTGGTTGACTTAGACAGACAGACAGACAGACAGACAGACAGCTAGATATTCAGGATCATGGTTAAAAACAATTGTCTTTTTAGAAAAAGCTCACCTGTGGTTCTATTTTCCACTGGTATTTCCTCTGCTTTTTATTCCTCGGGTTGTTTTTCAACTTGGGTCTACAGATGTTAGGGTCTGTCCTGTGGTACCTGTAAGCAGAAAACACTGGAATCTTGTTGGCAGTATCGTAAAGCGTCACAAACGTCCGCATGTAGTCCAAAGTCTGGCAAATTGGCTTGTATCTGTTCTGCTCCAGGATTTTCCCATCCTCCAGGATTCCTTGGATCTCTGGTGGAGTTCCGAAAAGAAAAAAATCAGAACACTGAGCCAGATCATCCACCACTTCCGCCTCTGTGGGATCAATGGACAGAAGGAGAGCGGCGAGAGAGAGGAGGCGCCGCATCTTTGGCCTCGTCACTGTCAAACACTGGATCGTCGGAGAAGAGAACAAACAGAATCAGGAAACCGTCTGGTTCACTTTTGCCGCTTTTCCACTACGTTGTCCCGGCACGGCTCGACTCTGACCGGTTAAGTGAATCATTAGAATCAGTCGATTATATACTCTTTCAGTGACGACACTCTCTGACCAATCAGTGGCCGGCAGTGCGTCAACGTCACAGGTTAGCATCGGCTCTTGGAACCTCGTCAGAGCAGGAACTAAAAAAAAAACACCCACCCGGTACCAGGTCCTATCACTGATGGAGAAGCAAAAAAAAAAAAAAACTTGGGTCGAGTCGAGTCGTGCTGGAACTGTGTCGTGGAAAAGCGCTGAAGTAGAATCTAAACACTAAAATCGTCCCGTGAATGCGTTTTTGAATCACAACCTAACTTAACTTAACTTAACTTTTGCACACGCATGAAATTGTCATATGATATGATTGATTGAATTGGTTTTTATTGACTCTGGAAAAAGAAAATGTTAGAAAAACTAACAAAAAACAATGAAAAAACTAAAAAAGAAAGTTTTAGAGTTTTATTCATTTAATAAACAAAAAGTAACCTAATTTCATAAAAAAATATGCACGTTTTAATTGAAAATAAAAAAAACCCCAACAATTTATTTGTATCATCTAATACGACAAATCCTGATAAATTAGGAGAGGTCTCAGAAAGACTTACCGTTTGGTCTCAACTGAATCCGCAAGATCAGGTTCAGAAGTAGAAAACAGAAGCAAACCTCAAACATATAACTGAGCTGAAATGAGGAAGTTTCACCGGGCGGTTAGCGCAGCATCAGTACCCCCTCTTATTCTCAGAAAACTGGTGCTTCATATTCACACGTCTGACCGAAGGCGCTCAAGTGCTTTTAGGGAAATTGGACATGTTCACGTCTTTATCTCACTGTCAGACAGACTTTCCCAACAGGAAACTGACGTTTGAAAAAAGCACTCACTCTCCCACACCAAACCCCATAGAGAAAACCAGTGATTTTAACATCACAGCACACAGGAGTTGTTGATCCACTGCTGCGTCCATCACTAAGTTCAAACGTCTTATTTTGTAAAGATCGGCACGATTCGGCTCGGTTCAGATTTACCTCATTGACACAAAGTGACCACACGAGGCAGCAGTAGAGCAGCAGCTCCTGTGTCCCGGACTTTGGTGTGGGAGAGTGAGGGCGAAAGGTTGGGTGAGTGCATTTGTCTTTTCAACAGTAAGGAACTGTTCTGAGAACCATCGTGTCTATGAAAAGATGCTATGTGAAAAAGGGAAACGAGGGGTTTCTGTGAAAGCTGCTTTTGTGGAAATAGTTCACAGACATTAACAGAAAAAGACACACAGTTCATCACAAAGGGACACGACACACAGACACTTTCTCTGGATGATTTACAACAAAGCTGTTTGGTTAAACAAAGGTTATTTAGTTAGTTAGTTAGGTTAGTTGCTAAACGTTACCTGGAGTCTTCCACGGCGACGGAGAACATCGTGGTTTCACTGAATCACAGTGAGACAATGTTACTGAAACTGGAAAAGTGACGACAAAACTCGTTCTTACATGTGTTTTTATTTGTTTCCCATGTTAAATAAGCATTTTTTTATTCATGTGTTATTGTTTACAGGAAATTAAAAAAAATAAAAATAATAATAATAATAATACAGCAAATAAAAATCAACATGGTTTCCACGAACGTTAAAGAATATACAAACTATTAATCTGCCGCCGTTGTTTCTTTTCTTTTTGTTTTGCGTCTACGCTACGTTGATGAAAACACGGTGGATTTCAGCGCCACATGCTGGAATGTTAACGTACTGCAGCCAAAACACGCAAAAGCTTTTCTCCCAAAAGACAAACCAGGCGTCACCGGCCACAGTTTCCTCTTTCAGATCCTCACCTGGGGGATGAGTGCGAGGCCAACAGACAGCAGGGGGCGGTGTTTCAACACCAACACACACACACGGAAGGAAATGAACGCACACATCTGATAAATAACACATCGGCGAGATCGGGGCAAACGAGAAAAGTGTGGAAATAACAGACGGAGCGAAGGTAATATACAGCGTATATAACACACGGCACGGATCGACTCGTGTTGTTTTGTATTTCCTGCTCTAACGAGGTTAAAGCGAGCCGAGCCGATACCAAAAGGTGACGTCAACAGACTGTAGATCGAAGTTAAACAGACTTAAAAATCACTGAACACATTAACGTTAATCTCCAAACATTTAGCAAAGCAAATGTCTAAAATGTCAATATTCAGTGGTGTCAGACGGAAGTGCCGAACGATTCTGTGAACAAATCTTTTTTCAATCCGCTGATTCTAATGATTCACTTACTATGAAGTCATGGAAAACCAGACCAAACCGCGTATAGTGGAGTCGAGCCGCGCCGAGGCATGCTGGGACTACGTCGTGGAAAAGCGTCATTATATTTTCAGAAGCCACTGAACGACAGGACACGGTTTGGACCACAAGTGCTTTCTGAACTGCTCTTTGAACCGTTTGACTGGACGCAGTTATTTTGTGATCGTCATCTCACGACCTCCGACACTCACACGACACTTGTTGAAAAGGATAGTTCAGGTTTTTAGCCACTAAAAAAAAAAGGCTTTTTTTAGAGTCAGCTGATAACATCTACGTCAGTTTAAGTCTACGATATCTACGTCACATGTTCACGTCTTTATCTCACTGTCAGACAGACTTTTCCAACAGGAAACTGAAGTTTGTAAAGCACTCACTCTCCCACACCAAACCCCATAGAGAAAACCAGTGATTTTAACGTCACAGCACACAGGAGTTGTTGATCCACTGCTGCCTCCATCACTAACTTCAAATGTCTTATTTTGTAAAATTCGGCATTTAAAGTCCTTGGTTCAGATTTGCCTCAGTGACACAAAGTGACCTCACGAGGCAGCAGTAGACTAGCAGCTCCTGTGTCCCCATGAGCTAAAGTCACTGATTTCCTCTATGAGGTTTGGTGTGGGAGAGTGAGGCGATCATCAACTTTAGTTTCTTGTCTAAAATGTCTGTCTAACAGCGAGATAAAGACGTGAATATTCAAGATATCCCAGCCTTTTATAAAGTGCATGACAAACTCTGTCCTGAAAGAAATTGTTAGTGTGTTTTTAAGGAAGTAAAGCAAGTTCTCTGAATCTTCCGCTTCTTAAATGTGAATATTTTCTTCGGCCGAGACAACATGATGAGTCATTTGAGGACACAGATTAACATCTAAGGTCTGAGAAACACTGATCTACATATTGTGTGAAAAGGGGAACAAGAGGTTTCTGTGAAAGCTGCTTTGTAGAAATACTTAGAAATAGAAATAGACTTAAGCTGACGTAGATTTCGGGTCTCGGGCTGGTCCTCACAGCACAGACCATGTACCACTACACTCACACTCACTAAGATAGTGACTTAACTCATAATAAGATCAAATGTTTTGCTGAAAAGAAAAAATGCGAGTGTCTTTTTACGAACAGCAGAAAAGTTGATTATTTCACAAACTCCTCACCACCGCTCTCCGGCCGCCCCGCCCCCCCCTCAGTGCACCAGCTCCAGCTGGCTGGTGGAGAAGGGCAGGACTCCGCTGACGTAGTAGGCGATGCCCAGCGAGAGGAGGGCGATGACCACGAGCAGCAGCAGAACCCTCCAGAAGCCCAGGTCCTCCACAAACTCCTGCCAGGTGGTCCTGAAGCTGGACAGCACGCCCTCGCTGCTCTGCAGGTTCGGGTTGAGTAACGAGTGGCTTTCCATCGCGCTGGTGGGCGACAAACATGAAACAAACATGTCAGGGAACTGATGAATATCTAGTGTATCTAACTGATGGATATAACTGATATCACTGATGGAGAAGAAAGCCAATGTGCCGTGTCTCGCCGCGACTGTGGGACTGTGTGGTGGACAAGCGTCGTCCTCTTACCTCTCGCTGTCGGCCATTTGCATGGTCTCCAGTTTGGAGTGAGCTCCTCTGTTGAAGCCTTTCACCTCCTGCTCCTCCAGACCCTCCAGCAGGCGAATGGCGTCCTTGTTGACACCACGTCTCTTGGCCAGAACCAGAGGAGTGGAGCCGTTGTGGTTACTGACAATCAACGACACGGCATCGTTAACGCTGGAGGATTTTTCAGCTTCTTAAATGTGAATATTTTCAATTTCTTTGCTCCATAAAACAAAGAAATCACAAAACATACATATACATATATATATACAGTATATATATATATATTTATATATGTATACACACACACATATATATATACACATATATATATATACACACATATACATACATATATGTGTATGTGTATATATATATATATATATGTATGTACACATACACGTATATATGTATGTATATGTGTGTATATATATATATATAAGTGTATGTGTATATACATATAGGGACATTTTAATTTCTCATGTCTTACCAGATGTCAATCTTCAGTCCGTTGGACACCAGGAACTGTATCGTGTCCACGTGTCCACACAGGTGCAGCGCTGTGTTCCCCTGATAGTCCATTGCCAGCAGGTCGGCACCAAACTTGTGCAGGAGGCGACAGATGTCCACGTTGCCACGGGCGGCGGCTAAGTGGAGGCCGGTGCGGCCGCGGTTGTCGCGGATGTTGGGGTCACACCCGGTCTCCAGGAGCCTCTTGGCGAAGGGCAGGTCTCCGTCGATGCAGGCCTGCAGCAGAGGCACGCTGGTCTGCGACGAGTCGTTGATGAAGACATAGGACATGTCTGAGTGGGTGTCAGAAAATTCCAGCGTACCTAAGCTCGCCATCGAGCAGGAGACACAAGAGTCAGTCACATGGTTTCCATGGATACCGGTCATCTGACTGAAGATTTCACAGGATTTCAAACCCAAATGTCTTTGTTTTGATATGGGACAGTGTATAATTCACAATAAAAAACATTTTTAAAATGCAATATTAATTATAAATTAAGACATTTAGGTGACATTTAAGTGATGCCACATGGAATTGATGGGGGGGGGGGGGGGGGGGCTTAAGTGATGACATTTCTAGGATCTTTAAATCCAAATCCAGACATTTCTTCCTCTTCCCAGTTTTAAAGCATATTTATCAGTATGTAGCTGTTGTGTGTGTGTTTTTTTTTAATAACTAAATAATTATTCTATTAATCATTGCAGTAAAAGCTACCTTTATCAATTCTGAATATAATCATTAGCTTTGTTTTAATGGAGCAAAGAAACCAGAAATTATTCAAGAAGCTGAAAATTCACAGTATGATTCACAGTAAACATGACATGAACACACACACACACACACACACACACACACACACACACAATCACTTCATTCGACTGTGTAAAATCAGATATTTGAGTAAAAACAATATTATTAAGTAATGAGAACACAGCATCATAAGCTCCGGGTGCTAACAACAAATGCATTGAACATAGTTTAAGCAGGGATTTAATAAAAAAAGACCTGCTCTTACATTCTTTATCTTCTTAATACAACATATGTAATAAATATGATTTATCTTCATGATGCTACTTGTAGCATGTCGGTTAGCATGTTAGCATGTTAGCATGCTCGGTCCGTGCCAAAGAGAAAACATTACAATCACTGGGGATGCTAGCGGAGCTAATGCTAGCTCAAATGGGACACCTTTTTTAAAACATTTTTAAACGCGATTTTGACACAAACCTCCGCCGTTTGAGGTCAAACTGCACAAACGTTACCTGTTGGTGTTTTCCCAAAATGAGCAGAAACAAATAAATCCGCCTTTCCTCGGAGCTAACGCTGTTAGCCGAGTGTTGTTGTTGTTGTGCTGTTGACGGCGTTAGCTCGTTCCTCCTCTTCTTCGCTCAGTGTAAAACAGCAGCAGACTCACAGGGTCTGTCGCCCCCTGCTGCTCTGGAGTACAATGACCTGTAATTGAGCGTGATTTATTCTGTGGGGAAAAAAAGCCTAAAAATAATGACATACTACATTAAAAATAATGGCGTATTACTTTAAAATTCGGACTTTTCAGCTCATAATGGTCAAAGTTATTAAAAATATTTACTTACTAGCTCAGAATTTGGACTTTATATTACAGAACTGTGATTAATTACACTATTTATACAAAAATATGGAATGACGTACTATCCCTGAAGTGTGAAAAATCACTTTTTAAGCTCAAAACACACAGTGACATCGTCATAATCACTTTATTTAATCAGTTTAACTTTTCCACCTTTGAATCCACTTCAGTAACAAAAGGGCAGAGACTCACAAATGATCATAAATGTTTATTTTAGAACTTTATTTCCAAGTGTGTGAGCACAGAAGTACACATGACGGCGACCGACGTGTTAACACTAATAAAAATATAATAATTATAAAGGATGTTGTTTTTCGTTATAGATCCTCTCTGAGGAAAAAAATGTGTTTCTTTTCGTCTTCTGTCGCTCCAGTAACTCACTGCACGTTCCAAAATCTCAAACCGTCAGCCGTAGAATATACTTTCCATTGTTTTTCCATAATGTACACATCAATAATCTTCCCATTCCCTCCCATCTTAGTAAATAAAACCACGGTATATCATGTATCATAATTACAATCTAGATTACAAAAAAACAAAACAACGACAAACGCGGACAGAACAGAGTGGAAGTGGAATCAAATCAGAGCTTCAGACGCACGCGGTCATAGTGGTTAAAGGTCGCGCCCCCGGTGACCTTTCGCTGACGCAGGATTTCAAAGACAGGAGACACGAGACAGGAAAATATCTCTTCTTCTTCTGTTTGTTTTTAATCCAAGGACAGTGGAAATACAGAGGCCGAGACAAGAAAACAAAAAAACTTATTTGTCTGTAAAACACAGGAAGTACTATGTACAACAATAATCGACAACCGCGCGTGTGTGTGTGTGAGCACGGAAGCGTAGGAAAAAAAAGTCGTTCGTTTTTTCTTATAACGATAATAAACAGTTTCCTCGTTATAAACCATCAAGTTTTCACATTTTCACAATCGCGTTTCCTTGTTAAAGTTCTCTCGTTGTAAACAAGATCATTCCGCGCCATAACGAGATAGTAACGAGTTTCCTCGCGCAAGTAACGCTATATCCTCGTTTTAACGAGATAGTTTCCCGTTATAATGAGGTATTTTCTTGTTGTAGAAACAAAGTTATCTTTTTCGCCCTCATCTCATATCTTTTAGCATCTCAACGAGAAACACATTCGAACTTCGTTTTTTTTTACGCTTCCGTGTGTGTGTGTATTTGTAGCCTACTGCAGATTATTTTGGGATGTAAATAAAAAAACACTACATTTTGGTCACAATAGTGGAATAATGGGGTGATATATCGCGTCTGTCCCTCGGATCCACGTGAGCTCACGTCAGTGCAATCGATATCCATGAACGTGTGAACGCCTCGCTCGCGGCGTCAGTCAGCTGTGGTGCGGCGTCCATGTTGGAGGCGGTGGACACCCTTCCCGCCGTGGACCGTAGCACCGCAGAGTCGCACTGTGAGACGCGCGAACGAAGTGGGAAAACTTGAATGAACTGGGGTTTTTTTGAAGCGTGGTTATATGAGGTACTGACACTGTGTGCACCCCCTGCTGGCCCACTGCAGTTACTGTGGCCTCCATCAGTAAATAAGTGTTATTCTGGTAAATGTAACTGCTAAAAGGTAAAAATTGCTCTTTTATTCCATCTCCACTATCTACGTCACATGTTCACGTCTTTATCTCACTGTTAGACAGACTTTTCCAACAGGAAAGTGAAGTTTGTAAACCACTCACTCTCCCACACCAAACCCCATAGAGAAAATCAGTGATTTTAGCTTGTGGGGACACAGGAGCTGCTGGTGTACTGCTGCCTCGTGTGGTCACTTTGTATCACTGAGGTAAATCTGAACCAAGGATTTCTGAATGCCGAATTTCACAAAATAAGACATTTGAATTTACTGATGGAGGCAACAGTGGTACAACAGCTCCTGTGTGCTGTGATGTTAAAATCACTGATTTTCTCTATGGGGTTTGGTGTGGGAGAATGAGTGCTTTACAAACTTAAAGATGTAAACACGCTCTGCAGACACAGTCACACGTATGTAAAGACGCCAAATATGTACAAGTACCTCATACGACCCCACTTCCAAAAAAAATCTAGCACTTTAAAATGTTTCCAACATCAGCGGAAAGCACCAACGTGACGAGTGACGAGCATCAGCGGATCAGACTGTACGTTCTGATCCGACTCAGGGTGGCACTCTTCGAGGTAGCCCAGAATGATTCTCGCCAATTGAGCAAAGTAACGAGAAAACAGACACCAAATAAACACAGAGAACATAAACAATAGCACCATTGTCAGTGATAATCTGGAGAAGAGTGCTCACTCTGGAACCCTTCTCTCTCTCTCTCTCTCCGTCTCTCCCTCCAACACTTCTCTCTTTGAATCAACATTTCATTCCTTAAAAAAATGAGATACAAGTAAAAACAAAAATTCTCTGAAAATGTGCCGCCGTTGCTCGACTTAACGGCGAAACCACAAGTGAAGCAGGAGTGGAGTTATTTTCAGTCAGTTTTATACATTTTCTCTGGGAAGTGTCAGCCTATCCTCTCCTGTTGTTTCACCTCCACTGCTCCTCTTCATCCTCCTCCTACAAGAACTTGCTGCAGACTTGGCAGCGGCTGACCCTGGAGCGCTCCTGACCTCCCTTCAGTGTCTCCTGATTGGGTGAGTACAGGAACTCCTGGCCTGGATTCACGGTGGTGAGCCAGAAGCTGTACTTGTTGGCAAAGTAGTGGCAGGATCCTTTGGCGCCGTTGCACTCGATGAACGGCGTCGCGCGGAAATCCTCCAGGCAGGAGCCGGGGGACACCAGGGACTGGCCGCCGCCCTCAGCGCCGGCCGCCGTGTGCTGTTGGGACGAGGAGACCAAAGGATTCAGACTCAGAAAACATACAAAGTAAGAAAGTAACCTATTTCCAGAAAAGTTGGTTAGGATTAGGGACAGTTCAAAGCACTAGTGTGGAACCGATCTACTGAATGACATGTGAGATGCCTCCTTTCAACTTGGTAGTATTAGGTAATTTCCAGTTTAGCTGACTAGCTAGCTGTTAGCATGTCAAGTT
Organism: Solea solea; assembly: GCF_958295425.1. Classification (NCBI taxonomy): domain Eukaryota; kingdom Metazoa; phylum Chordata; class Actinopteri; order Pleuronectiformes; family Soleidae; genus Solea; species Solea solea. Next base: position 2,311,282 of record NC_081136.1, read on the forward strand.
CAATTCCGACAGAGCCATTTACCTGCTTCTTCGATTTTTTCTGGGTGCAGAGCATCTAGACCGCTATCTGTACTGAATGTTTGTCAGCGCAAGATCATACTGTTTCGAAAACTTTTTGGGGCGTCAGGGAAAAATCTTGGTCCGAGAGTGGAAACTGCTGCTGAATGAGCGTGAACATCAAGTCCTCGGGGAGTGTTATATGAGAAAGCATCATGCTACTGTGATTGATTGGCCTGATTGCAGTCCAGATCTGTTTCCTATTGAATATGTATGGTCCATAATGAGGAGAAGAACCAGCAGCTCAGACCATGTTTACAACAGAAACTGTTTCAATTTCTAGATTTAACTTTTTGAAGGTTATAATTTGTCGTACCATCAGAAAGGAATACCCGATCCAGAGACTCCTCCAGCCGGGTGGGCAGGTGGGAATGTTCATGTCCTGACTGTGCACAGCCACAGCCAGAGATGGAGCCTCACAAACTGAACACCTGGATTGGACAGAAGCAAAAAAAATGTGTCATACTGTACTCATGAACTTGTACAATTGGAGAAATGCTACTTGAAACCATGGCGGTGGAGGTGACATTACCTGCTGATGTAAGGTTGGATCTGGCCCTCGGACACGGGCATCATAGGTATGGGCGCGGTGGTGGAAAGCCAGTAGGATTTGTCGTTGCGGCTGGCGTAGTAGCAGATCTCATTGGGGGAGCAGTAGAGGAAGGGGATGGTGCTGAAGCGAGGGAGGCATGACCCTGGTTGACCTGGAGAGACAGAGAAGACACGTTAGACACCGACACATTAAAACATGGAAGGGATGGATATCAAGAAATAATATATTACATTTATTCTAATTTGTTGGAAATCAGAAAATGCTAGCAGATTTAGTTAGCCGATTTAGCTAGCATCGCTAGCATAGCATCCTTTCCCATCCACCCCCGGTGTCAGTATTAGTATCGACAAAGACCTAATGATACCCATCCCTTAACTGAGTGGTTAGATCAGGAGGAAGGGTTACTTCTGAATGTCCAACGTCTCGTGGATCAAATTTCACAAACGCAGCTGTTTCCGTACCGAGATCCTGGTTGTGAGCTTTTTCCTGTCCCTCCACGTACAGCAGGCTGTATCCTTCCCACAGCTTGGCCATTCCCTGAGGACACATGGGAACCTGGGAGTCCTGACTGTGCTTCACCAGGGTGTAGCCAATGCTGTGACTGCGACCGACACCACCTGGAATGCCAGGACGACCTGCTGTGCCGGGAAGACCTGAAGCAGATGGAGCACAGGAAGGCATTTTGAACCGATATTACAATCAAGACAGAGTTGCTTTTAGCATGAATCACAATCAGGTGGCAGTCTGCTCACCTTGTTCGCCAGGTGGTCCAGGGAAACCGGGGGGTCCGGCATCACCAAGAGGTCCATCAGAACCAGCAGATCCAGTGCGACCCAATTTACCCACAGGACCAAGGAGACCTTTAGGACCTGCAGCAGGACAGAAGGGGTTTCACACTGGTGAGAACAAAAGCTTTTAATTTTTTTATCAGTCCATCTCGATTTTTTTAACCAGATCTGTACTTGTGCCGAAACATGGCAGAGATTATTTGACTGCTCACCAGGACGTCCAGGCAATCCTGACTGACCAGGCTCTCCTGGGGTACCAGAAGGTCCACCTGTGCCTGGAAAACCCGGTTCCCCAAAGCGTGGCCTGTATTCAGGTGGCGGTCCAGGTATCGTTGTTCCAGGGGGACCCTTAGGACCAGTGCGTCCTAAAGAGGAGGTGACAAGAATGAAGGTGAGGAAACACTTAAATTTAAACAATTTTTTTTCTTATGGAAAGTCCAAAGTTCTCCTACCTCGCACTCCCTTGGGTCCTGTGCTTCCATAGAAACCAGGCTCACCAGTGAAACCTTTTTGACCAGGACCGCCACTGAAACCAGTGTCACCTCGTGCTCCTGAGAAAAAGCAAAATGTTTTAAGTTAATATTTTATTTGAGTAACAAAAATTAACACATTTTTGGTCAAATTTTTGAGCCGCATTTCACCTTTGGCACCATAAAGTCCGGGGGATCCAGGGCCTCCCGGGAGTCCTGGTTCTCCCTTCCTGCCTGGGGAGCCGGGGAAGCCAGGGAGCCCAGGGTCACCTCTATCTCCCTGTGCTGTACCTGGACCAGGTGGCCCAGGTGGACCTGGAGGACCTTGGAAACCTAGAATAAATTGACGAGGGTTTAGAGGAGAGAGCGAAGCAAAGGAAAGTAAATAAGGAAAAGAGAAAAAGTGGGATTTATTTACCATACTCTCCATCCAGTCCGGGAAGGCCAGGGTCTCCCGTAGGTCCAGGAACATTAGACCCAATAGTTTGACCGGCAGGACCAGGCCTACCAGGGAATCCAGGGAGTCCGGGACCACCTAAAACACATGCAACAATCAGTTTATATATTAATACTGGATTTAAATAGACATTTTTACCCGCCTGTCCGCCTGTCTCTCTCACCTTGATCTCCTCTCTCTCCCTTGCCTCCAGGGATTCCTGGACCTCCTGGGTAGGAGATGCCTCTCTCGCCCTTCTGCCCTGGAAAACCAGGTTGACCAGGGCGGCCTCCTAAGCTTCCACCTTGACCCAAAAACATCAAAATGTTTAGGAGCAATTCAACTTGAGGTAAAAGGAGAATGGTTTGTGTCTTAGTGCATAACGGTCCACACCTGGGGTTCCAGGAAGGCCCTTAGGTCCAGCAAGGCCATTAAGTCCATCCAAACCGGGGGGTCCAGGCAAACCTGCAAAAACACAACACAGTGAGTGTGCCTGTCTGCAGCCTCTGCTCCTTTCCTCCTCTGTCCAATGCTTTTTTCTTCTACCTTTTGCTCCAGGTCCTCCAGGACCTCCAGGTAAACCAGGAGACCCATCTTGTCCTCTTCTTCCTGGGTATCCAGCCTGACCCTTTGGCCCAGGGAAACCAGGGGAGCCTGAGATTAATAAAAACTGTTAAGTTCGGGCATGTTCTGTTGAAATTCACAATACATCTCTTTGGTCTTGTACCATTTGCTGACTCTCACCTGTTATACCAGGCCGCCCAGCTTCACCAGGAATTCCTTTTGCTCCAGGGTAACCTGGACTTCCTGGAAGGCCGTTGTCTCCAGGGGTGCCATCGTTACCACGACCACCTGAGGACAAATAATCAGTCTGATGGGAGGTGCCACTCATTGCTAAAGTACCTATAGAACCTTTCAACATCATATGTATTATTTAACTAACAAATATTGTTACAAAAGCATGGTTGGTTTGAGTACTACCCAAGCTCTGGGAGTCTTACCTGGGTAGCCGGAATCTCCTGGCTGGCCTTTAGCACCTGGGCCTCCGGGATAACCATAACTCTCTCCAGGTGGTCCTGGGGAACAAAATGCACAGTGATGATTTACTCACACAGAGCTATGAGGCGGAATATGAAGCCTTAATATAAGAACAAAAACACTGAAGGATGTTTTTGGTATTCATAAACATCTCAACTCACCTTTGCCACCAGGTCGGCCAGGTTCTCCATTATTACCAGGGAAACCAGGAAGACCATCATCACCCTAGTAGAAGCCATGAGAAGTTGAAGTTAAATATCTTAATTTGCCTTTGTTTGGTGTAAATGTGGATGTTCAATTACCCTTGGTCCAGAAATGCCAGGGAATCCAGGGATTCCAGCCTCTCCTTTAGGTCCAGGGAAGCCTGGACCTCCTGGCCGTCCTGGAAACCCGTTGTCTCCTGGCTGTCCTTTACTTTGCTCAGCAAAACCAGGAAGTCCGGGCAGACCCTGACGACCAGGCAGACCTGGAAAACCTTTGTCACCTGAAACCAGATTCAGAGAGGTCAAATATTGAAGTGACGTCCTTCACGTTGGTTTGGGTGCCTTGAACTCATTATTGGGTTGGACATATGCACCTGTTCAAAAGCGATAAAGCAGTAAATAGCATCAGGCGACAGTGTTACCTCTGGGTCCAGGGAAGCCTGGAAGGCCGTTGCCTCCATTGTTACCGGGCTCTCCCTTCACTCCCAAGACTGACTGAACTCTTGCGGGCAAGCCAGGAGGGCCAGGGTATCCTCGATCACCTGTAAAAACACATGCATGCTCAGTGTGAGTCATCAACTGTGGACGATGTTACTCTACTCATGAGTGTATGTTCTGGAAACTGTACCTTTCTCTCCGGGATATCCGGGTCCACCGTTACGTCCATCCCTGCCAGGCCCTCCAGCGTACCCTTTTCCTCCAGGAAATCCTGGACTACCAGGTCGTCCTGGTTGTCCAGGGAAACCCGTCAATCCTGGGAAGCCTCTCTCACCTGTGAAAAGCCACAGATAATCCAAATGACAGAGCTGTTAGTCACTGAAGGGAGTTTATTTAAAGAAGTTAGAAACTACAGAGAGCCAGTGTACCTTTCCTTCCTGGTATTCCTGGGATTCCATCTCTAGTTCCTGGTCCTGGAGGTCCGGCGAGTCCTCTTGACCCTGGTGACCCAGGGATGCCTGGTAGTCCTGGGGTTCCCTTCATCCCAGCAGGCCCTGGGAATCCTGGATCTCCTCTGTCTCCCTTCCGTCCAGGGAAACCTGTGGTTTGACAGATTATGATGATGATAGGAGGAGGAAAATTCGGGAACTGTTAGAATCAGAGTTGTCTGTTTCTGTTTCTTTATCAGATACATTATATACAGTAAAACCAAACTTACCTTGCTTTTCTTACAGCAAATGAACTTACCTCCGATGAGTTCATTAATGAATATGAAACATTAGCGACATCACAATAATTTCTACTATGATTACACACACACACACACACACACACACACAAAATTTAATTTGCATTAAGCAGAAAACCATCCATTACTTTATTCATGAACTTGTTAGGCTGCAATTGCACTTAGTTTGAGGATACAAATGAACACATGAAAGTGTGACATGGTTGATTTCATATCAATTTTAAATATGTTACCATTTTCAAAACAAAATAATGTTCGCTTCCATTCAAATATGTAAGAAACTAAAGTGCAATTTCAGACTGAATTAGTGAGGCTCAACCGCCCGTTGTTCACTTATACAGGACAGCAAGCTAATCGCTAGTAGTTGACATTCTTAAAAAGGAAACAAATTTTCAACACATCTTTTTTTTTTACTGTGTCGTTAAACTGACACTGGTCCACAGGCCGAGGCAGGGATGTGCTGAAAATCAAAATAGTCCTTTTTAAGAGTGCAGAGGAAGATGTTTGCTCAACAATGTTAAGCAGAGTTTTGTCGTCACACAAACCTACTGATATTAAAACAATAAAACACATTTTCAATTGGATTACAAGGGTTAGTTTCTGGCTGCGGGAAAACAAAAAAACAGGTAGTTTTTTTTTGTTTCTTAAGAAAATATTTCTTTCTAAATGTCTTACAACTAAAATGTCCATCTTGTGTCAGCACTATTACAAACGAGTCGGTGAGGGGGTGTGATGAATTCAGCTCGCTCCAGATTTACGGACTTCCTCGTCTTGTGAGGTCACAGTGACCTCAGATCTTTCACTTTTACCGTTCTCCGGTACTCGTGATACAATATACGTTAGAAGAATCCTTTTGCTGCCTTTAGCTTCAACGCTAATGTGGTGTCAGGATTTCAACCTCTACGAGTTAACGAAAACCAAAGCTTCGCAATGATCTAATCACTTGTTGATTTTGTGATTCCATTCACACCCCAACACCGACTCCAAGATTGACTGATATGATGAGATGGACATTTGTTTTGAGTAGGCAGACACTTGGAGGGAGGTAGCAGTTAAGGCATTTGGTCGTATGCATGAATAGCAGGAGGGTGAAGGGACAAAGCAAAGAATGGATGGATGATTGACGGATGATAGAAAGGTGGGGAGGGAGTATCTCACCTGGACAGCCTATAACGAAGGACACCAAGTCACCAAGAACAAAGAGGATGGAGGGATAAATGAGAAGAGGGATGGAAAAGAGGATGATGATGATGATGGTGTGGAAGAAAGGAGGAAGGAACACAGGGGAGCCCCATCATCACTTTACATCAAACTACACACAATAAGTTGTAAATATGATCTGTCAAATGTGGAACACAGAGTCTAAACCTTTTACAAAACTAATCAGAAGACGTGTGGTAGAAGAGCAGATTTTTCCCTCACCTGGTGATCCGCTCAGTCCCTTGTTGCCAGGAGCTCCAGGACGACCAGGAATGCCACCAGTCGGCTCACCTGGCGGCCCCGGTGGTCCAGTGTAACCGGGAAGTCCGTCGACTCCACGCTCTCCCTTTAATCCTGGGACACCTGAGCGTCCATCAAAACCTGAAAGAGAAAAAAATTCATGAAAAAAGTCTTGTATTTGAGAGATTGTTATTCAGCTCTATGATCTTATCAGTGACTGTGACCCACCAGGTGATCCAGGTCCTCCTGGGGTCCCAGGCTGGCCTTTGTCTCCAGGAATTCCAGGTAAGCCGTTTCTTCCTGGAGAGCCAGGTGTGGCTCCCAGGACCTCTCCAGGCTGGCCCTTGGCTCCAGGACGCCCAGGGATACCATCCTTCCCCCTGCCTCCATCAAAGCCCTGTCCTGGGATACCCGGAACTCCAGGATCTCCTCTGGGTCCAGGGAAACCTGCAGGGGATGTTCAAAGTCCAGACAAATGGTAAATTGGGGTAGCTTAGCTTCAACCTGCCAATCGAGATTCACGACCAGAAATCTTATCCTGCATTGGACCTTGACAGACACGGAGACAGATGGGGAAACGTGGGTTTACCTTGAGGTCCAGGTTGGCCTCCAAAGCCAGGATCTCCTCTCTCTCCTTTGGCTCCGTCATACCCTGGACGTCCCGATCCTCCCGGGAGGCCTGGTTGACCTTTAGAGCCTGACAGGTGCATTGATTTAGTTTAATATCCAATTTGTACCAAATATGTATTGTAGTCCCTTAAATGTCAAAATACAGGAAATTATGATTGCTGCCTGAACAAAAGATCAAATAATTGGAAATGATAGAAAATCAAACTGTTTGGATATAGATTGGAGAAGTTTACCGATCCCCAGTTCACATGGGCTGAAAAGAGACGTTCTAGAAACTGTAAATTGTTCCTGCTGGGTTCTCACATAGGTTCACCCATTTATTCTGCCAATTTGAGGAGCTAAGTTTCAGGAGAAGTTCTAAAAAAGGTCCAGAACTGAAGAAGCCACTCAAGCGAGTCCACTTGACTACAGCTAATTCCTGAAGATGACTGAGAACCAGAGTGATATTTGCGTTTTTACGTCCAGCCCCTCCAGAAAATATCAGTACACTGTCCAAACATTGGTTCAGGAATTTACCGACATTGGCTGGATCAAATATGGTCAGAGTTCCAGAACATACAGGTGAGGGGGTGGAGCCTGGGTCAGGTGAACAGGAGGTAGTGCACAGGATTTTTCAACTGAATTCTCAAAAGGGCCTCTTTTTTTGTAGAAATTAGAGCTAGCAAAAGCAGGTCCGGAAATGTCCGTAGGATTTTTCTGTACATTTGTAGGCTTTTCTCCTACACCAGGCACTGTTAGGAACACTTATGCTCTTCTGACAACAGTGATACTGTACATAAATCCACCGAAATACAATCTTCTCTGTGCTATATCTTGGTAACAATACAAGAAAACAGCATTAAATCAAAACTCTGATGAATTTTACCTGGTCGTCCAGGTATGCCGGGGTATCCGGGGTCTCCGAGCTCACCAGGTATGGTGCAAGGTAGCACTTGGCCTGGTAGTAGTCACATACAAGTTAGCACTTACACAATCAATACACACGTCAGTACACACACAGTAAACAGGGAACACTGATACACTGTTACAATACTAAAATAAATAACATTAATGAAGTGAAAAAATACTTCCAGACCTGGTGTAAATAATATATAGAAACCTAATATTAAGGCAACAATGAATGAACAATGAATACATGATGATAATAGATAAGAAATATACATATGACTACATGTGTATACATATATATATATATATATATATATAAATATATATATATATTTAAAAAACCAGGCCTGTTTAACATGGTAAAGGAATATTTCAGGCTATTTGAACAAGGAAAAACTGATTTTTAGCGAACTCAACAAAAGACTTGTGGAATAAAATCTATGTCAGTTTACGTCTACGATATTTCAAAAACATGTTCACGTCTTTATCTCACTGTTAGACAGACCTTTCCCAACAGGTAACTGAAGTTTGTAAAACCACTCACTCTCCAACACAAAACCCCACATAGAAAATCAGTGATTTTAGCTCACAGGGACACAGGAGCTGCTGGTCTGCTGCTGCCTCGTGTGGCCACTTTATGTTACTGACTTAAATCTGAACGTAGGTTTTTGAATGCCGAATTTTACAAAATAAGACATTTGAACTTACTGACGGAGGCAGCAGTGGATCAGCAACTCCTGTGTGCTGTGATGTTAAAATCACTGATTTTCTCTATGGGGTTTGATGTGGGAGAGTGAGTGGTTTTACAAACTAAACTAAAAGTCTGTCTAACAGTGAGATAAAGACATAGATATCGTAGACTTAAACTGACTGAGTTTTTTGTTCAGTGACTAAACTCTCAGTACAGGTGGCGCTCACTTCTAAAAAACCTGAACTACACCTTTAAAACTTAAAACTCTGTCTCAAACGTCTCTCCTCTTGATTGTCTTCCACTTCCATTGATGACTGCTCGGCTTTAACGCGTGTTAATCTGAGTTAAATCATGAACAGCTGAAGGCTTAATGTCGTTAGTAGCAAATTCATCAACGTATTATTATTAAAGATGATGGGTGGACTAAGACATTAGGTTGTAATGTAAATGATTGTTGGTTTCATTTCTCCCTCCCTCCCCGACCCTCACTGGTTAAAAGCATGTAGCAGAGGCAGGGCTTTGAAAACATGCGGCAGGTTTCAGCAGCTTTGACTGGAGGAAGAGGAGAGGACGAAGCCAGACTGAGCTGTCAATCATCCACTGACTGCGGCTGAATGGAACCCCTGCGACGCAGGGAGCGAGAAGCTTCCATTAGCTCCGTCATGAACAAATGATTCACAGCAAGTCCGTCATTACATTTCACACGATCACTAGTGTCCAGGGGTAGGTTATCGCAGATTTCTACTTTGGATGGGTTTATCGCAATATTATTGAAATTGTATGAATGTGTTTTCATGATGCATAAATTGGGGCGGAGCCTTCTGTCTTTAATCTAACCTGCATTTGGTTTGTATCCTCAGAAGAATCACGTGACCAGATTAACAGATTACCAACAATTTGTGATGTAACAAAACAAAAAAATCATTCACAGAACGTGAACAAAAATTTACAAAATGACGTTGATAAAATTTTGCAAAATGTAATCATACAAAAACACGTTGTCCTGTTTAAATAAAATGATGTTAATAAAAATGTACAAAATTTTGTAAAAATGTCTTATCTCACCAATTTTTTTTAACATAATTTTGGAACGTTACAAACATGTGACTAACATTACAAAAAAAAAAAATTCACAAAAAGTGAACAATTTTACAAAACTGTACTTCGGAGATATCTTGTTACCAAAAACTAGCTAAAAAAATATTGTTTATATTTTGCAAAATGAAATGATACAATTACAAATTTTTTCAAAATTTTGCCTTGTTACAAAACAAATTTACGTTGGAAAATTAATTATCTGACCAACAAAAATTTACAAAATTATGGAATAATACAAAAAGTTTCTTTTACCAAAACATTCGACAAAACCGTGCTTTGTTACCAAAAATTTGTAATGAATATAAAATGGATGTGAATAAAATTTTGCAAAATGTAATGATACAAAAACAAATTTTTACAAAATTTTGACTGATTGACATTTTGTTATTAATATTTTAAACAGGATTTCAAAACAAATTTACGTTGAACAATTTTGTTACAAACACGTTACTAACGCTGCGAAATAATTCACAAACGTACAAATGGACGTAATAACAGATAAATCTACTTTTTTGCAAACTTTTGCTTTGTTACTCACATAAAACTTCTCTTATGTTATGCTATGCTATGACTGGACAGATGCAGCTCCCCCTTGTGGCACTTCAAGACAAATCACTATGACTGTACGTTGGCGAGCTACAGGCGACATTTTCAAGTAACGATTTTCCGCATACACAATTGAAAAATTATATTCATGAATCCACCAGAGACTCAGCTGCTCATCAATCGACACACACAGATTTGTTTTTTTGTTTGTTTTTTTTGTTTTTCTGGTGGATGACAAAAATCATTTACCCACCCGTTCCCTCTTCGACGTCAATAACCCCTTCACAGCTGTTTTCACCTGGACAGATACACATGCACAAGAGAGGTCAGAGGTCACAGTGGTGGGTGGAGAGAGAGAGAGAGAGGTAGAGAGAGGTAGAGAGAGGTAGAGGGTGGCAGCATACAAAGCCAGTCAGGGTCACTTGCATGCGCCGACAAAGCCATTAAACACTTTTTCATCATCAAACAGATTTTCAGCAAAATCAGCTTCACTTTCATTCAATGAATTAAAGGCTCATTCAGTTAAAAAACGGATTATTGTCCTCGACAGGAACGAGTGAGTGAGACACTGATCACATGACCAGTCTCTCTCTCTCTCGGTTCCTGCGAGACACAATAACCTCGGTATTAAAAGCAAAAATGAATCAGTGGTTTAAGCTTCAGCGTCACATTCTGCACTCACTCAGCTGTGTCGTTTAATCTCAGAGGAGAAGAGAGGGATGAGATCAGGAGAGAAGGTGATGGTGACAGAGTTAAAGCCCATTTTTGCAATTTTATTTTTGCAGTAAAATAAATAGAAGTTAAAAAAAAAACAAGCGCTGAACTCTGTCGCCATAGAAACACCCACATGTCCCTTTAATCTTCATCAAACCTTCTCTGAGACTAAAGAAGCACAGTCATCATCATCGTCACTGCACTTAACAAGCACTGTATGAATTATAGATTATAGATTATTGGCTGCAGGAGGAGCAAGTGTTGAAGCTCATTAATGGAGACCATTAATCGTGGAGTTACAGCTTCAGCTGCTGCAGGTCAGGAGGCTGAAAATCCCCTCACGTCCTGGACCTCACTGTCGTCTAATCTGGATTAGACCAGAGCTTTCATTGGCCACAGACGACGGGGATTAAAAAAAACCAAAAAAATTATGAATAAAAAAACCCAAGTCTTTGATGTTTTGCTAAATATTTTCTTTGAGTTTGTGAAGCTCTGGTTCAGGATGTTAGATGACGTTACCATGGCAACTACAGGGTATGGAGGATGAACAGTGACGGGATGAGATGGATTATTTTGGTCAAGTTTTCAACCTGTGGAGAAAATGTTTCATTACACACACACACACACACACACACCACTCGCTTGCACATGCACGCACACACACACACGCGCACGCACGCACGCACGCACACACACACACGCACACACACACATGCACACACACACTTTGTCCTCGTCATCACTTACCTCTGGGTCCAGGTAAGCCCGGTTGCCCCGGTAACCCAGGTATCCCAGGTTCTCCAGGTTCACCACGAAAGCCGGGTGTTCCAGCGTAACCAGGTCCAGGCTCGCCGGGCACACCGGAGCGACCTTTAGACCCCGGGAATCCTGGGAAACCTTTTTCTCCCACTGTGCCGTAACCACCGTCACCCTGGAGGAAGGAAAGGAAACAAGGAGAGACAAGGACAGGGAAGAGGAAAGGAATGGAGGGAGAGGAAATGAAAGGAGGAAAATAATGTGAAAGACAAGGAGAGAAATAGACAGGGAGGAAGGAAGGAAGGAAGGAGGGAAGGAGGAAGGAAAAAGAGAAAGGAGGAGGGAAGGAGGTGAAAGTAAAAGAGGAAGGGTAAGGAAAGGAAAGGGTCAATTCAAATCGTTCCATGAAAAAACTGAAGGGTCATTTAAGTTGTGTGATGTCATCACACACCGGAGGTCCGGGGGATCCGGGGAATCCGGGCAGTCCGTCTCTGCCGGGTTTTCCTGTTTCTCCGTTGGGTCCTCTCAGTCCAGGATTCCCACGCTCTCCTTTCACACCCAAACCCAGGTTAGGATAGTACGACGTCCCCTTCTCTCCTTTACGACCAAACACGCCCGGATCACCGCGCCGACCCTGGAACCCGGGGGGAGGGGGGGGGGTGAAACGGCACATCGCATTAACCCTTTAAACATCACAGTTAACGTGTGGAGCTCAGATGCTGCTCAAGGTCAGACTCACAGGAGATCCCTGACCGCCGCCGTATCCAGGAGTACCAGGGTCACCACCCTCTCCCTTTGGTCCCGGGTATCCAGGTCTGCCGTCAGGTCCGGGGGGTCCACGCACCCCCGTCTGCCCCGAGGTCCCGCCCCCAAGACACGCACAGTCACCAGGGTCACCTGCAGGACGAGAGAACCAATGAGGAGAGGAGGACAGAGGGCTAGACGATGAAGATAAAGGGTTAGCATCAGCGTTGGTTCTTAGCACGGGAGCAAAAACCAAACTATGCCTTTAACGCATTCAAGCCAAAAAAAAAGCAATAAAAATACAATAAATAAGACAAGTGTGTAACCTGTGAGGCCTTGGAATCCAATGTCTCCTGGTTGTCCTCTGGCACCTGGCAACCCAGGCTGTCCCGGGTTAATATTGATGCCACCTTGGGGATAACCTGCACACACACACACACGCAAACACACAGAAGTTAGACCACGTTGACTCATGGATGATCCTCCAACACTGTGTTTTTTTTTGTGGATTTCACACTTTGATCAGAAGCTGAAATTACTGACGTTTTTTTTTTTTTTGGTCTCAGAACTTGACGTTTTTCAGCCTCATTGAACGCAGCACAGAGCAAACACAGCTTGTGGTCATGTGTGAAACCAGGGTTAGTTTGCACCGTGTGTTTGTTTGTCACATCTGACAGAACATTTCCAGCTGCTGTTGCAAGATGACAGACGCTTATTTTTTTAGTGACTTAAAAAAATAAAGCATTTAGTCGTTTGTTTTTTGTTCTTGTTGCTTTTTTTTGTCCATATTAACACTATTGGAACAGCATGAATTCAGTGATTTTACATTGACTATAATGGCCCAGAGCTACTTGGCAGAAGCAGCATGCGGAGCGTGTTGCAGTTTGGCACCAACACACACAAAGGGAACAAACGGCTCAACACACTTCAAAATAAAAGTCAATTTTTAAGGTAAAAACTTCATCATCGTACTTAAAATTAGGGTTTGAAACGTTCTAAAATTCACTGTCACTGTGACCCATAACCTCCAAAATCTGTGTTCCCCTAACAATGTTTGTGCCACATCATGTTGGTAAAAACATGAGCTCAATATGACCTTGACGTTTGACCTCTGACCACCAAATTCAAATCAAAGGTCTCCCTGGAGGTGAAACAGGTGATTGCAAGGCGGTAACAGCGACCTCAATCTTCGATATCTTAAGGTTGCGCCGACTTTGACGATGGCCCAATAAATTCTGGTCACGCGTGAGTCCGAGTGAGCGTTTGTACCAATTTTGAAAGGATTCCTTGGAGGCAGTTGTTCAATATCACGTTTCTTAGGAGGAACCTTGTTAGGTGAGGTCACAGTGAGCTCAAAATTTTAACTTTCTAACAAGCTCCTTGAACGCAAGTTAACATTTCTACCAAATCTGAAGAAAAGTTTGAACGTTTTTCTCTGCTGTTTGTCGGGGATAAATCGCAGTCACAAGCTAAATTTAAATAGCATTGACCACCATTACCTAGGGATTTAATCCTTGGGTGTCAGTGAACATTTCCACCAAATTTGAAAGAATTCCTTCATGGTTGATACTTGAAATTTTGTGCTCACAATATCTCACGATCTTTATCCTCCAAAGACTTGAAGCAGTTAGCGTCAGTTAGCGTCAGATAGCGTCGTTCTCTTCCTTCGTTCGTTGTGTTGGTGCCAACAACATAAAATCCAAAAAAAAGATCCCTGTAGCGAACACTGCCAAGCATTAACGTCCATGTAAAATCAGTGGATTCTGTTGAGAGCAGGCGAAAGCAGCAGCAGCAGCAGCAGCTCAGAGTTCAGAGACCCTTGCCTGCGCTCTCCTCAGCGATACTTACCACCGCAACCCAAACAGACAAAGCACCAACAGCAGCCAGATTATTGCCTGCTGAAAGTTGTGTTGGGCGTTTGCCGCTGGTTTTCAAGTATTGCCATGGCGGTCATAGCAATATGGCTGCCTAGGATACCTGTTTTTGACTGACCTTTGGGCAAGACAGGATAGATGACGCAGGGATCACCAGTCAAGCCTTGGAGGACATAAAGTCAGTCAGCCATTGTGGTTTAATGTCTGCGTTTATCTCTTAGCTTAACCTGGCTGTGGTATTTTAACGGTAATCTGCTTGAATGTTTTAAAATCTGGTCATGAAGACGCCAAACAACTTCAGGAACACTGCAACTGAGACGTCTTCACTGGGACCATGACTGGAAAGCATTAAAAAAATAACAAGGAAACCAGGAATAACCATGACCATCACGTTGATGAATAAGTAGAAATATTGTGTCTCATTAAAACGTGAGCTGGTGCAGGTCTGCGGTTTGCAGAAATACACAATCGACTGTGACGTGGAACCCGCTTCTTATGTCAGAACTTTTTTTTTTAGTGGATTTTGTGTGAACCTACTGGTGGGGCCTGGAGGTCCAGGAGGCCCGATGGCTCCAGGGAGTCCTGGAAAACCTGGGACTCCTTCAGATCCGTACGGTGTTCCGCCCCGGTTGCCTTTCTCTCCCTTTGGACCGGGGTTCCCGGGGAAACCTCGAGAGCCGCCGCGACCTGTGGAATCTGTTCAGAGGAGATTGATCGACAGGTCACGTAGTGGATTCTAATTAAAAAAAGACTCACTGACACTTACCCAGCACTTCTCCTGGTCGACCTGGCTGTCCTGGCAACCCTGGAGATCCCTGATCACCTCGGGCACCGGGCAGACCATTATAACCCGGGTCACCACGTTGCCCTGCAGCCAAACGATAGATCAATAAATAAATAAAAAGGTAGGTTCTCATCTTTATAAGGTCGTTTTAGGTATGTTAGCCAAGCAAAGATCGCTAAAACCAATTGGCCGATTCTTTTCCTTAAAATGAGAAATTTGAAATCAATTAAGAATATTTGACTTATTATTTTTAAGCGATTTCTTTTTTGGGAAATTCACTTCAGTCAATAACTATGTGTTACCTTGAACAGATGTTCCCAGCTCATTAACGTAAGTTGGAGGTCCAGGTTGTCCGGGGTCTCCTTGGTCGCCCTGAAGGACACATGAGTTCAGGAAGAAAAACATCACATTAAGGAAAGTGGAAATATATATATACGTATATAGTTAAACACAAACACACACTATTTTATTTTACCTTGGGTCCGATGTATCCTGGTTGCCCAGAGTAACCCGGATCCCCTCTGTATCCCTGCATCAGAAGAACAAATATTAGTTTAAAATTTTCCCTTATCATTTTAAAATATACACACATACTGTATATGTATAAAAATTCATGTCTGGGGTGACATGAGGTCTAAATACTACACAAACAACACATTCTTGAGTATTTATATTTCATGCAACTAAATACTTCTACTTCATTTCATTTCAAAAGGAAATGTATACGACACTAAAAATCTCTACGTAAGAAAATGGTTGGAAAAACTTTTTTTTAAGTTTAAGTAGTATTTTAGGAAGGTTTTTTTTACTTCAAATACTTGTGTATGTACTAATATACATTTTCTAAATGTTTCAGTACTAATAAACATCTGTGTTCATATTACGATGCCTACCCTGCTTCCTTGGGCGCCAGGTGGACCGTTAAAACCTGGAAGACCCTGTTTGGTGGAATCACAAAAATCACCACAGAGGAAGAGGAGGAGCAAATGTCACTTTTAAACACAAAGGATTGGAACACTACACATGCTACAGTCAGTTTGCTCTTACTCTTGCACCGGGGTATCCTGGAAGGCCCTTTTCTCCATATTCACCACTGTAACCAAAAGGTCCCTGAAAATAAAGATAAAGATAAAAATAAACAATGTCTCCGATTCAGAGTAAAAGGGAAACAATTTAAAAAAGGACTAAAAAAGGAAGGTATTTCAGTGAAATTGAATTCAAACAGCACTTACAGGTGCTCCGGGGGTTCCGTCGAATCCTCTGACCCCCTTCAGACCAGGTTCTCCCTGCGCAGGAACAACAGAGACATCAATGAGTTCACTTTAAATTATGAAGGAACACATACTCACCTTTACATGTACAATCTAAGTACAGAGAATAATGGAAATGTTGAAAAATGACCCTCTGGCAAAGAATAAAAATGTCACCTTGCAAGAAGAGTAGTCTGTACTATTATAGTACTACTACAGTCAAAAAGTACCAAGTTTTGGTACCTGCTCTAGCACCAGGTATCAGGTACCAGGTACCAGGTATCAGGTACCAGGTACCAGGTACCAGGTATCAGGTATCAGGTACCAGGTACCATCCCCAATGGAAAAACAACAAAAAAAGGAAAATTCAAGTAGAGTGCGCTTAAACTGTATCATGGAAAAAAAACGTTAGCTTAGCACCTTACACTTAACTTGTGATATGATATTATGTCCCACAATAATGACAATATCATGACACAGCAATTGTCTGACTACTAACATGTTGTAAGACAATCAAATAACAATGCTTCACAGTGTGTTTTGTAGCACAAGATGAAGCAACAAAGCCGCGGTTAGCTGCTAACAGCTAACAGCTAGAGTAGCCAGACTGTGAGCTAGCTCCTCTCCTCTTTTTTTCGTTTACCCTATCTCCTTTGTAGATAGTGAGCGTTTGTTCACTTCTCAGCGATCCGTCACCGGGGGTTCCACTGGGTCCAGGAAGACCCACGTCGCCCTGAAGTCCCAGATACACACAACAAACAAACCATTAGCCAAACAGGAGGGGGGAAGGAAGGAAGACATGATGGGAAATGGGACAAGAGAACATATCAAATATAATATCAATACTTTGTTATAATGAGTTTTTTTTTATTGATCGTGTGAGGTTGAAACCTGTTGGCGTTTTTCAATCATTACACCTGATTAAGTCTTTGTTCCCTTCAACGTAAGCGAGGTCACTGGAGAACAGTTGTGTCCTGTTAGCCAGGTAGCTTAGCAGAAACAGACTTATGTTACGATCCTGTCAGTAAAAGTAAAGTAACTCTATTAAGTAAATTCAACATTTGTGTCTAACTGGTTGGTTCATATTATAATAAACATGTTTACATGTATTTCCTGCCCTTACTACAACCTTCAAAGTTCAGCTCTTCATCAGCTAACAACAGTTCGTACCTTGTCTCCTCTTTCTCCGCGATATCCTTCACCACTGCTCCCCTAAAAATAACAAAGGTTAAAAGGAGAATATAACAAATAAAAGTATGAAAAAAAGTCTACTAACACAGGACATTACTTACCATAGGCCCTGAGGAACCAGGAAGACCAGGTGGGCCCTGAGGACAAGAGGTCAAAGTCAGACTAATAATAATAATAAACAAATAAACAAACAAATAGTTATGTCATTATAAAATATACACAACATCTACACGGAATAAAACAATAAAACATTTTCCTCACTTGTGGTCTAACAACTAAAAAGTAGTTTTGTGATATATTAGGAGGCAAAGATAAGTTAGGTTAACGTACGTTGTATCCATCAGGTCCTCTTGGACCAGGGAAACCTGTTGGACCATCAGGACCTCTGTTACCCTGGAAACATACAAAGTTTGTGGTTTACTAACATTTAGTTCAGTCAATATCAGTTTTCCCTATTTTGTTATACTTCATAATATGCTATCTATTTTAATTAGTCTTGTGTGTGAACTGTTTATTTATGTGGTTTAGGTGTCAACAAGAACTTCATATTACTGAAGTATAATATTTTTACAGTGTACAGAAGAGAAGAGAAAAGTTAAAAACTCACAGGTCGACCGTCAGGTCCTGGTACACCTGGATAACCCTGAAAGAAAGAAAGAAAGAAAGAAAGAAAGAAAGAAAGAAAGAAAGAAAGAAAAATCACTTCATATACATTAGGTTTAATAAGATTTTAAGATTAACTTAAAATGTTTTTTTTTACATTATGGGTTTTTAGACATAACAACAAATGTTTTGTGGATCAGAGTTTTGGAGAATATTTACATCCATTTGTACACAGAATTGAAATTATAGTAATTTTTTTTCTCCTCTACCACATTATTCCTGAAGCACCACCTAGTGGCCAAACACCATTAAAGCAGGTGCTGACTCATGCATGTTCCACTTCAATGAGTGATTTAAAAGATGACCCAGAAAATATCTGTTTAGTGTTAATGTTATTATTATGCTGAGGGACTATAATTTCCCAAGGAGCAATTGTCAGTTGTGCAACTGTCTAAATTTAGTGCCACAGCTTTTGTAAATTCTAAACAAATGAACGGTCTGTTTTTGTCAACAAAAAAAAACCTCTGAAACTTATTAAAACCAGAACAGAGCAGATCACATAAATATTTGTAAAAACAAAGGATTAACATATTATTCTGGCAGTTATAAATCAGCCTTTCCATGCATGGATAGCTGTTCTGCCCCCTGGTGGTTGTCTTAAGTTACAGTAAGAGTTACAACTGTTTTTTGCCTTTCAATTTTACTTTATATTTATAATATTTATACATTTTGAAACACATTTGCAGGTTTTGGAAATTGTGACGCAAGAGTTTAAAGTCTTTTTATCCGCTTCCTACACGAAAGAGAAATGATTTACGCAGATTTACACCAGCATACTTGAGTACATGAACATGATGTCAATGTTCCTTACTATGGTTCCATCGTCTGAAATGTATCGGGGTTCTCCTTTCTGGCCCTTTGGCCCAATTGGCCCCTGTGAGAAAAGCAAATAAACAACACAACAACATCAGTTTCCTCCTCCATCTATAAAATCTTCAAATAATAATAACAGAAGAATTAAAGTTTGTTCTCACAGAATTTCCAGGGAATCCAGGTGGTCCAATGCCGTAACCAGGATCTCCGGCTTCTCCCCTGGTCCCGTTACAACCGTCCAGTCCAGATGGCCCTCGGCCACCAGGCAGACCCGGGTGACCCTACAGAGAGAGACATTTCAAGAACAAACACTAATCACGACTAACTTATTATTTAAAACATCACAATATGGAAACTCTCGCAAAATAACTCACACTTTATCAAAGATGAAATGAAAGTGAAATGTTTGTCATAATTTTCAAATAACTAACTAAAAATCAGCACAGGAACATCAAAAAGCAATTAGTTTGCAACAAAAAGAATTCAATAATGTTAAAAAATATGAGGCTTTTCCAGCTATTTTAACTGCTCTTGATAGAAATAAACCTTTAGAAACAGGTCATAAAATAAATGAAAAAGCACAAACAGGCAGATTTTTTTTTTTAAAGTTACTTCATTGAATTAGAAATTGAAAACAACATTGTCGTGAAGTGTCATTGTGTGTTTGTGTGAGTGTATTTTGTGTATATATTGTTTACTCACTGGTACGCCGTCAGTTCCTCGGAATCCAGGAACACCCATTGGTCCCTGCATAGAAACAATGTTTCTGATTTAAATACAGGTTTAACAGCGACAACTGCTGGTGAAAACATGTTATATACATATACATATATATATGTGTACATATAGCTATATATATATATATATATATACACAAGGGACAGGTTGTTGCACCCACTTTGTCTCCTTTAACACCGGATGGCCCCTTCAGTCCAAAATGGCCCTTCTCTCCTTTGGGCCCTTGAGGCCCAAGGGTCCCGCGTGAGCCCTCCGCTCCACTGGATCCAACATCACCAAGAGGCCCCGGTCGACCCTGAGAAACAAAACACAAGATGTTATTGCTGAATGACTTTTAAAGATTTAATCGAGTTTGGTTAATATTTATGAAAAACTACAAAATTCTGCTTTAAAAAACCTTGTTAAAACACTTAAGTGCATGTTTAGTTTTAATTAAATCCATCTGATGGTAAAGTTGCGATATAATATCACCACACTCACAAAGAAAAAATCAGATTTTCTTTTTTAAATAAACACAAAATGAATAAATTAAAAAAAACATAACTCGAGATTTTTGTTTGACCCAATAATCAATAATAATAAAAAAAGTCTCAATATTGAGAAAAAAAACAATGTTGAGACTGTTTTGGTTATGTAACATTAAAAAGTAAAGACTTAATATCTGTTGATTATGATTATAAAAACACGTTTAGAATTTTAATTTGGTAAATGAATGTATTATTTTTGATTTTATTTTTTTAAAAGGCCAAAAAGAATATGTATGTTTTCTGTTTTCTCTTTAAATGTTCCTGGCAGGCAACACTCTGCACTACCCACATTGTTCCACACGATGGCAGTAGCAAAACACAAAACCCCAATAACCAATTTAAAACTATGTCTTAACCCTCAAGCTGTGAGGACCAGCCAGGATCTCAATGTCCTCACAAGTCAAAATGTCCTCAAAAGACAGGTTTAAAACCAAATAGACACACTCACACACACCTGACAACCTGCCATTAGCTCGTCTTTTACACAGTATGAGAGGGAGAGCAGACAGATGGAGGGAGGAAGAGGACAAAAAGACAGATGTCTCTGTTTGGGTCAAAGTAAAGTCACTGAGTTAAAAACGTGTCTGTGAAAACTCAGCATAAGTCATGTGTTGTGTCTGTGTTAGTTTTAATACAGTATGTATGTATAGATCTTTTTTATTTATTATTTTATTGACATTCAGTCCAAAGAGACAAATTAGGGAAGAGTATTTTCAAATTAATAATAAAATAAATTGACATTTTATTTGCTTCTTAAATCTAATTCCATAACTGCTTTTATATTTTATTTTTATTTGCATAACATGTTAAAAATGAAATCCTTCAACTTTGTTTATACATGTATATATATATACATATATATGTATATATATGTATATATATGGGAAAAACTAAATTACAGTTACATTTTATATTTTAATTTACACATGTTTTCTTTTCTTTTGTCTCTTTTTATTTGACTTTTATTGGAATATTAGGTCCATGATAAAGACTATGGGATTGAATTGAATTGCAATAAAATCAGTCTTCCAGCTTTCCCTGATCACAGATGCAAGAATAAGTTTTATAGCGAAAATATTTAGTCTCATGTCTGCACTGAAAATATATTTGGATAAACTTGACAAAGAGAGGATTTTTTATCCTGTGCAGTGATGTCACTGACACTGCTGCTGCTGCTGCTGCTGCTGCTGCGGTTTCCAGCCCACGTGGCCTCAGGCTGCTGCTGCTGCTGCTGCTGCTGCTGCTGCTGCTGCTGCTGCTGCTGCCTGGTTTCAGACGTAATGACAGGGTTGCACCAGGTGGAGGCAGCTGTCTGGATCTCAGCTCACACTAACACCTGGTTTTCACCTGAGGGAAATATGCAGGCGTCTCGCAGGGAGACACTTTCTCTCACGCCTTCCCTTCTCTTCACTTCCACCTCCTGACACTGATGAATTATGTTTGTGTCTGTGTTCATGCATCACTTCTCCTCAGGGTCGAGGGGTCACCTCTGCAAAAGCCCTCTCTCTCTTGTGTCCATTTTTCTGCTCACTGGGTCATTTTCAAAGACTCGACTGTCTGATGTCACTGTTTTAAGTCTGTGATATCTTTTTCCTGTTGAAAATAAAGTCTTTTTTTCTCTCTTTGTAAACCACTCACTCTCCCACACCAAACCCCATAGAGAAAATCAGTGATTTTAACATCACAGCACACAGGAGTTGTTGATCCACTGCTGCCTCCATCACTAAGTTCTAATGTCTTATTTTGTTAATTCGGCTTTTGAAATCATTTGTTCACATATACCTCAGTGACACAAAGTGACCACACGAGGCAGCAGTAGACCAGCAGCTCCTGTGTCCCCGCCAGCTAAAATCACTGATTTTCTCTATGAGGTTTGGTGTGGGAGAGTGAGTGGTTTACAAACTTCAGTTTCCAAAACTTTCAGTTTCAGCTTAAACTACCCCCTTTAAATGGGAAAAGGAACATTTCCCTCTGGTGAGCAGATTGAGGAAAGACGCGACGATTACACGCTAATCTTCAGAGAATCTCTTTGATGCTCGTGTGTCTCTGAGCATCTTTTGAGTTTGTGCAGGAGGAAGTGAGGTGAGTTTCACAGTAGCATCTGTTTATTTCCTAAAATGGTATGGAATTAAAAGTGCAGAGGATCACAGAGGGAGAGGGAGCGGGGATGAAAGAAGGGTTCGGATATGAGTTCAAAAATAACTCAGTAAAGACAAAAAGGAGCGAGTTTGGATCAGGAGGCTGTTCTGAACAATGGCCACAGGGGGGCGACCTAACATGACACACTGGCCTTTGACCTTCAGTGGAAAATACACCTCAGAATTTAGGCTTAAAAATGATCAATATTTTGTCTCAATGTTAGTAATCGGACTATGAATCAAATGATCCAGGTAAGTTAGTCCGACTAAGAGTATCTCCATTTTAGTCTGACTAAGTGTTTACATGCAGGAGTAATCGGACTATGAATCACATAATCCAGGTAAGTTAGTCCGACTAAGAGTATCTCCATTTTAGTCTGACTAAGTGTTTACATGCAGGAGTAATCGGATTATGAATCACATGATCCAGGTACGTTAGTCCGACTAAGACTAACTCCATTTTAGTCTGACTAAATGTTTACATGCAGGAGTAATATGACTATGAATCGCATGATCCAGGTAAGTTAGTCCGACCAAGACTAGCTCCATTTTAGTCTGACTAAGTGTTTACATGCAGGAGTAATCGGACTATGAATCGCATGAATGTGTACGTTAGTCCGACTAAGACTAGCTCCATTTTAGTCTGAGTAAGTGTTTACATGCAGGAGTAATCGGACTATGAATCGCATGATCGATGTACGTTAGTCCGACTAAGACTGGCTCCATTTTAGTCTGACTAAGTGTTTACATGCAGGAGTAATCGGACTATGAATCGCATGATCGATGTACGTTAGTCCGACTAAGACTAGCTCCATTTCAGTCTGACTAAATGTTTACATGCAGGAGTAATCGGACTATGAATCGCATGCTCCAGGTATGTTAGTCCAGCTAAGACTGGCTCCATTTTAGTCTGACTAAGTGTTTACATGCAGGAGTAATCGGACTATGAATCGCATGCTCCAGGTATGTTAGTCCAGCTAAGACTGGCTCCATTTTAGTCTGACTAAGTGTTTACGTGAATAATTGCCTTAGTTTTTGAACAAAATCTGACTATTAACATGAATGTAGTGTCTCACGGTGGACACTCCTCACCCGCTGGCACGTCTGCGTGTTTTCACAGCGGTCTGAGCTCGGACTCTTCATCACCTTCATCCTCATCACCTTCCAGCAGACTGGTCACTTTAAAGGCTCAAATCCCCCCCAGCACAAAAGGCCACAATGCGGTCTATTCTGCCGCACTAAGCTCTCGGCGCTGAGCGCTTCCTGACCGAGGACGGACAGATTCTCCATGAGTGTGAAAAACAAAGTCACACACACACACACACACACAGCTCGTATTGTTCTGAGTGTGACGCGTGTGTGTGTGTGTGTGGGGAAGATTTTAGCTGTCGCACCGTGTGCGCTCTGGTGGACACTGACGGGTCTTTTTGGTTTTGTTTAGTCTGAGAACCGGGTTTAAGGCGTCTGCCCCTCCACGACACTAGGTGGCGATATGTAATATTATTTTAGTTGTATTATTTTTTTATTGAATGGCTGTTTTATGACTTTTTAATTTATTGTGTTGCGTGAACTTTGATATCTTTTCTTTTCTTTATTCTTCTGCACAGCCTGTACATCATAAATAAAAGTGAGATTGGATATTTTACGGCCAACATGTTCTTGTGACATTAATGGAAAAAACGTTGTTTTTAAAGTCTATAAAATTTGAAAAACAACAGCCGTGTTCACAGCTCAGTCTCACAGCAGATTCCCACGACTCGTCTGTTTGTGACAAACAACCTGTTTGTCTCTTTTTATGCAGGTGCTTTTTCTCCTGCAATAAAAAACCCATTAGCTTCACTTCACAACACAGACATTTAGTCTTTTTTAAAAATAAATCTTGTTCTGATTTGGCTGCAGTATATTTTAAAGTAAATCTGTCTGTGAATCATCGGTGTAATTGAGTTTAAAAGGATGTTACACTGCAAAGAACAGATGGAATTAGCGCGTATGGCTCCTTTAAATGTTTAAAGGTGTAGTTCAGGGGTTTTAAAAGTGTGGCTGTGTGGCACTGTGTGCGACCCCTCCTGCTGAAAACCAGTGTGAGGCTCACTCTCAGGGACTACAACATCTACGTCACATGTTCACGTCTTTATTTCACTGTTAGACAGACTTTTCCAACAGGAAACTGAAGTTTGTAAAGCACTCACTCTCCCTCACCAAACCCCATAGAGAGAATCAAATAAAAAAATTAAATAAAAACCAAGACTGAGCCCTGAATTTAAGAAACATAATCATCTCAGAGTCTAAAAAGTGTGGGGCCTAAAATTGAGCCTTGAGGAACACCGCGATTCAACATATAACATTGTTAAATGCTGACGAGTTCTGAACTGACCAAAGTAAAATCGAATAAAGGAGTCGGACAATAAACATGTGTCTATGTGGGCGGAGCCTCTCAGAAAACATCCACTTATTGGACGGTTGCGCTACACCCACGTCGAACGCGACGCAATTTTCTTTCACCAAATCGTCGACATCACGTACGTAGACGTGAAATGAGCTACATATTTAAACTTTAAACAATTTCGCGAGCGCAGTCACACGTGGGACAGAATTGTTCACAGAAGCAACAAGCGTGAGTTTTTCTGATTCAATCGCTCAGAGTTTCTCTCACTTTCACCTTTATTTGTTTATAAGACGGAGGAAAAACAAAACGGGCTGCAACGTTAGCTGACCTGTCTGTGTGTGTGTGTGTGTGTGTGTGTGTGTGTGGTGAGTTAGATTCCTGCAGTGTTTGTTAACATCATGTACATTCTTGTTGTATCAGTGTGTGAGCGTCTGCCTCAGCAGGAACTGATCCTCCACTTATCTCCTCTCTCTACTCCAGAGACAGACAACACAGTCGCGTCTCTCCTCTTCCTCCTCGTCCTCCTCTCTCTCTCTCTTCGCCTACCCAACCTGCAGCTGACTGACCCACGCCGCGTGACAACGTCCTACACTCCCACTGATGTACGGTGTTTCTCACTGTGAGACAGACTTTTCCAACAGGAAACTGAAGTTTGTAAAGCACTCACTCTCCCACACCAAACCTCATAGTGAAAACCAGTGATTTTAGCTCATGGGGACACAGGAGCTGCTGGTCTGCTGCTGCCTCGTGTGGTCACTTTGTGTCACTGAGGTAAATCTGAACCAAGATTTTCAAATGCCGAATTGACAAAATAAGACATTTGAACTTAGTGATGGAGGCAGCAGTGGATCAACAACTCCTGTGTGCTGTGATGTTAAAATCACTGATTTTCTCTATGGGGTTTGGTGTGGGAGAGTGAGTGCTTTACAAACTTCACTTTCCTGTTGGAGAAGTCTGTCTAACAGTGAGATAAAGACGTGAACGTGTTCAACGTGTAGTTATATCACTGACCTCAGGACCAGTCGTCCTCATGGAGAACAAAACCTGGTCTTAAATGCGGCAGAACCTCATTTCTGAGGAACTCTTAAGTTAAGTTAAGGGCTAAGATTTGAACGGTGGTCCTGGGTTAAGGGTTAGTGACACGGCTTTGTTTCATAACTCAGAAAAACAGCTGCACCAGCAAACCTGTGTGTGTGTGTGTGTGTGTGTGTGAAGTGGAAAGTGTGCAGTCATTACTGCATTAAATCACATGAGCCTATAAAATCACTAACAGCCACTTTAGTGCATTCCAGTATGTGTTTGTCCCTTTGTATAAAGTGTGTGTGTGTGTGTGTGTGTGAGAGAGAGTGTCCCTGTGGCATTTTTCCACTTATATTATTATTATTATTATTATATTCGCTTCTTCGTCGTCTTCTTTTATTCCTTTATTAAATACGACGTTAAAGGGGGCAGTGGAAATATATCTGATTGATTCACATCATATTTGCTTGAAAAGAAATGTCCAAAGCAGCCATGTGAGGGCGGCAGAGAGCAGTGGAAGCGTTCAATAATAATATATATAAACATGCATTATTTACATATATGATTTTTTTATAATAGTGTGAGTGTGTGTGTGTGTGTTGATGAAAGTGAGGAGGAATAAGAAGGTTCACGGAGAGGACACACACACACACACACACACACACAGGAGCCCCTGACCTTCTGGTCTACGTTGGCCTTTGTGTCAGTTGTGACCTCTGACCTTTCCTAGACTTTGTGTCGACTGAGGGAATGACTGTCAGGTGTGTGTGTGTGTGTGTGTGTGTGTGTTTGAAGATGAAGCCTAAACAAAGACCACCACCATTCTTAGACCAGAGGCCTCAAACGGATGAAGGGCCTGATAAAATACCAACCAGGGGCCCAAGTGTGTGTGTCTGTGAGTGTGTGTGTGTCTCTGTGTGTGTGTGTGTTTAAAAAAGTTTGAATGACATGTTATTACTGATAACACTGTACTCTAGATTACTCTGATCTGTGGGATCATCCTCCATGTCTCTCTCTCTCACACACACACACGCACACACACACACACGCACACACGCACACACACTTTCACTCACAATAATAAACAGAACTATGTGTTATTTTTTTTACGTTATCACTCATTTCTTTGACTTTAACATGTGACGCAGAAATAAAAAACCGCTGAGTCGTGTGTGTCTCTGTTTCTGATTGACACAGACGGAGGTCGCACTAAATTAAATAAAGCACTGACTTCCTGCACACACACACACACACCTCTGACCTCTGACCTCTGGGCTTTAGCCAGTAGCAGAGGATGTTATTGAAGCTCATGGATTTAATGTGACACAGATATTGAAGATCTCTGTGTGTGTGTGTGTGTGTGTGTCCATGAGAAACAGAACTTCCAGAAGCTTCTAAATGTCACACTAAAGTCTCTTCATCCCCTTTGACAAAGACACAGATGTGAAAGTCGCCGTCTCTTTCTTCTCTTTGCTGCTGTTTCTGGGATGTTTGTGTTCGTGCCACAGTTTTGGCTGCAGGACTTTTATTCAGGTCATGCTGCCATGTTGTGGCACGCCATCCTCCTCCTCCTCCTCCTCCTCCTCCTCCCCCTCCCCCTCCTCCTCCTCCTCCTCCCCCTTCTCCTCCTCCTCCTCTTGTATCATATAGTCTGATATCAGATGGTGTTATAAATGGTTTCATGCATCACATCAGATCATATCTGATCATTGAATCGTTGTCGCTTATAAATCTGCCTGGAAAAAAAGTCATGGAAATAGTTTCTTTGTTTTAGTTTTGATTATTGATTTCTATGATTATTGATTTTATTATTATTGATTTTTTTATTATTGATTCCTGTGATTATTGATGTTTTTATTATTGATTTCTATGATTATTGATGTTTTTATTATTGATTCCTATGATTATTGATTCCTGTGATTATTGATGTTTTTATTATTGATTCCTGTGATTATTGATGTTTTTATTATTGATTTCTATGATTATTGATTTTTTTTATTATTGATGTTTTTATTATTGATGTTTTTATTATTGATTTCTATGATTATTGATGTTTTTATTATTGATTCCTATGATTATTGATTCCTGTGATTATTGATGTTTTTATTATTGATTCCTGTGATTATTGATGTTTTTATTATTGATTTCTATGATTATTGATTTTTTTTATTATTGATGTTTTTATTATTGATGTTTTTATTATTGATTCCTGTGATTATTGATGTTTTTATTATTGATTCCTGTGATTATTGATGTTTTTATTATTGATTTCTATGATTATTTTTTTTTTATTATTGATTCCTGTGATTATTGATGTTTTTATAATTGATTTCTATGATTATTGATTTTTTTTATTATTGATGTTTTCCTGTGATTATTGCTGACTCAATTTCATTGACTGAACATGAACGCATTTTAAAAACATCTGTTTTCCCAGTGACTGTAAAAGAAGATGTTTATTTATGTTGTTTCAACTTTTATTATCGTATTGTTTTCACTTGTTTCTTGTTGGATGAAAACGTCTGGTTTTAATAATGGGGTCACTTTGTTTGTTTGTTTGTTTGTTTGTGTCCCTGCAGCTCACAGCAAACGCTGACTCAGCAGAACTGAGCCATGAGTCACGTGACCCTCGTCTCTATATGATTTACCTACAGTAAGTGTAGGTTTGCGAGTCAGACAGTAATTGTTGTTTAGATTCAGGCTGAAGGGGGCGGGGCTTAAGTGAGAGGATTACAGTTAAAGTGTGAGGTGAGCACACACACACACACGTTTATTCAGTGCAGGACTTAATATTAATCTTTACTAAAAGAAAGAAAATAAAGCAAATGTTTGGCCTCATATTCAAAATTTAAACTTATTCTTTTTTTTTTTTAAAGTTTATTTTAATTTAAATGTTAAAAAAAACAACTGTTGGTGTTTTTTTGAAAAAGCTTTTCTCGTTTCATTTTCTCATCTTTCCCTGTTTTCAAAGTTACCAAACAAATTAAAGTCATTAAGGTGCGGCGTGGTGGAGTGGTGGTTCTCACCGGTGCCTCACAGCCAGCAGGGTTGTCAGTTTGAATCTTTTCCCTCTAAAGTTTGGGAATTTTGGAAATTTTCCAAATTGGAAACTTCCTCAGAATTACAGGAATGAACAGTATTTTTTTTAATAATCACATTCAGGGCGTTAAAATTTTTAACATGACCTGTGGAAACATTTAAGATTAAAAACATTCCTACTCTTCAGCAAAGCGGCGTGGAGGCGTGGCCTCCACAAACCCTTTGATTCACAGCGGGTTCTGATCATATTTGCGAGCAGCTGTGAGATGGAAGTCGCAGATAGGAGCGTGAAGCTGAGCCTCCGGGCTCAGTTCTGTCACAATCAAACCAAAGCTGAAGATTCCGCTCATTAAATGAACCGACAGAGGCTCCTGTGTGTGTGTGTGTGTGTGTGCACTGACACGGCGCTCACCAAACTCACCGCAGTTCTGTGGGATTGTTTTGTTGCCACATAACACAGCGAACACCCTTCACTTACAAACTACACTAGATAATCACACTGATTCATCTGATAATTCTTTAACTGAGATTCTTTTCTGAAAAAATATCAACTATATATATACATATATATGTATATATATATGTTATCTAAGTCTACGATATCTTAAGAACATGTTCACGTCTTTATCTCACTGTTAGACAGACTTTTCCAACAGGAAAGTGAAGTTTGTAAAGCACTCACTCTCCCACACCAAACCCCATAGAGAAAACCAGTGATTTTAACATCACAGCACACAGGAGTCGTTGATCCACTGCTGCCTCCATCACTAAGTTCAAATGTCTTATTTTGTCAATTCGGCATTTGAAAATCTTAGTTCAGATTTACCTCAGTGACACAAAGTGACCACACGAGGCAGCAGTAGACCAGCAGCTCCTGTGTCCCCGCGTGCTAAAATCACTGATTTTCTCTATGGGGTTTGGTGTGGGAGAGTGAGTGGTTTTACAAACTTCAGTTTCCTGTTGGAAAAGTCTGTCTAAAGGTGAGATAAAGACGTGAACATGTGACGTAGATATTGTAGACTTAAACCGACGTGGAGTTTATGAGATAAATCTTTTGTTGTGGCTAAAATGTTTAAAACAGCCTTGTTTTCAGGGATGAAAACCTTCAAGTGTCTCAAACTGTTTCACTCGGCTCAAAAGAATCCTGAACAACAACATGAACTTGTCTAGATATTGATGATTATGATTTATTTGGCTCTTGGCAGGGGAAAGGACTTTAGAAACAGGACATGACGACTCACCCTGCCGCCTTTCTCTGGGTTGCACTTGCATCCTCTGCTGCAGTCCTCACCTGCACACGGCTCATTAAAGTCGGTTCCCTGAAGGAAAAACAGAGGAAGAACTGATGTTACAGCTGATGCTTTGATAATGTATTCAATTACACAAACATCCCAACACTCACACAAACAAAATAAAGGCAGGGAGGAGACACAGATGCTGTATTTATACAATGGATCACTATGAAATAAAGAGAATAAAAGAGGATTCAGCTATAAAAAACCAGCCAACGACGACTGACTCACGTGGAAATGAAGATTCCTAAAAAGCTGCATCAGTGACAGGTCGTTTAAAATGTGAGGAGGATTTAACGCTTCAGACCCAGATAAAGTGTAACTGTAAACCTGACATGCAGCATCAGGTTCTTCTGGTCTTTTTTCCATGTGGTAAAAAAACTTTATTTTATTATAAAGTTTTATTATTATATATATTGTGCGTTTTGTGTTGTGATGTTTTTATCACCTTAGTGTTTATTTTCTGATTTTAGCCAAAAAACAAAACCACTCATTCTCCCACACCAAACCCCATAGAGAAAATCAGTGATTTTAGCTCATGGGGACACAGGAGCTGCTGGTCTACTGCTGCCTCGTGTGGTCACTTTGTGTCACTCAGGTATATGCGAACGAAGGATTTTAAAAGCCGAATTACCAAAATAAGACATGTGAACTTTGTGATGGAGGCAACAGTGGATCGACGACTCCTGTGTGCTGTGACGTCAAAATCACTGGTTTTCTCTATGGGGTTTGGTGTGAGAGAGTGAGTGTTTTACAAACTTCCGTTTCCTGTTGGAAAAGTCAGTCTAACAGTGAGATAAAGACGTGAACATGCTCGGAAGATATCGTAGACGTAAAATGACAAAGATTTTATCACCTGAGTCTTTTGTTAAGAGGCTAAAATAGTTTTTCAATAAAGTAAAAACCTGACTTTTTCTATAAGCTGCATGTATTTGTCACATTTGTCCCTCTCTCTCCTCCTGTGCAGTGAATTGCAGATTAACCTTTCGTTGACTGGTTAGCATTCCTGGGATAACTGCTAAAAAACACCACACTGTGCTTTTTATAAGCCGACGTATGAGTGACATAAGCTCACATATCCCGGGTTCTTAAAACCCTCACGACTCCAAATGCCATCCATTCACACGGGGAGTCCTCTGGGCCGGAGGTGACGGATCACGCGGTGAGCCGTGATATACGTGCGCGTCTTATTAGTCTTTCATACGGCGATGACGCTCTTAAATCTAAACGGTGGTTTCATTAAACGTACACATGCGAGCGGGACCATTCGTTAGCGTGTTTGACTCCCGTGTGAATATATCAACACACTGTCTGTCCGTCTTGGGGGTTAAACGCAAAGGTCGCGGCCGGCATCTCAGCGTGATTATCGGACAAAAGGAGCCGTCGGGGGAGGAGCGAGAGGGACAGACGGGAGGGACAAAAGGGAGTCCACTGGAGTCTGATGGAGACGAAGAAGACAGGAGGGGAGTGGACGGAGGTGAAGGGAGGGGGGGACTTTTTATGTCCAAGTCAAGGTCGAGGTCGAGGCGTCACCTGTGGCTCGTGGTGATTTAATAAAAGCCTGGGAACAACTTCTGCATTTAGAAATATTGATCTGCTCTATGCTGATGACACCAACCTGACGAAAAAGAACTTTCTGGATCAGTGTACGACTATATGTATTATCCCGCTAACAACTAACGGAGCGTAAAGAACAAGAGTATTTTCAAACAATAAAATACAATATATTTGAATGGTTAAATTGATATTTTATTTGCTTCTTAAAAAGTGAAAATATTGACACAAATCTAATTCCACATTGACGAGAAAACGTTGAATAGTAAAACTTCCCAGGATTGTGAGAGAAGTAGTTTTTGTACGCGACACAATAACTTTGTGTGGAATAGAATAAACCTCTTTACTGAAGTGTAACGTGCACAGGTAAATATTCATAAAGAACAAACTCTAGTGTCGTTTACAAGCGTAACAGGAGAGAGAGAGAGAGAGGGAGAGAGGGAGAGAGTGAAGGGGGTGAGAGGTCAGCGGTGCTTTGTTCCCTCTGATCTCCTCAACTCCTCTAATCACAGTGACAGAAGGAGGACAAGTGAGAGTGAGAGCGAGAGAGCTACAACCTCGGGAGGAAATAATGGCAAAATTAGCAGATAATGGAAGTAAAATTAGTTTCAATTCAAATTAAATGGTGAGACTTGAATCTAAGGAACGAATAAAAATGGGAACAGAGACGAACAAAAGTCTTCCTCTGCTCTCGTCTCTGTATCATGTGACACTTTTTATTGCGATATATTATCCCGCTATTGTTCCAGACGCACACCTTTTCCCCCAGGTGCCGCCCAATCGGAGCGAGCCTGTGCCAGATTCTTCACCCGCCATTGTTTCTCCTTTATAATCTGAGCCGGGCGAAGACGGGCGGAGACGGGACCCTCGCGTCCACGCCCACAGTGAACAGTGAAGTACGATACCGCGAAGCCCAGAGCCCGAGGGACAGCGCTCCTGAGACCTGAGAGCGGAGGACGAGTGATGTTTTTGACGTGGTGTCAAAGAGACGTACACACGCGGACAGACGCGCCTGCAGCAGGTCATGTGACTTCGTTTTCACGTTTAAAGACACACGAGGTATTTCTACACCTGCGGGGGAAACCCTTCAAAAGAACTGCGGTGAAAGAAAGTGAACAATGTCCCCACATTCCAACATGTCCTCACTTAAGTCACTGGTCCCCACAACACCTACATTACGTGAACTCTCTCTCACACACACATACACACATATTCAGGGCTTTATGGGCCCCAGAGCAAAATAAGCGCAATATGAGGACTGAGGTTGAAAAAGGAGAGAATAAGGAGAAGCTTAACATCTAACGCAGACAAGTGTGTGTGCGCTTGTATTTATGTCTTTGTGAGGTCCGAGTTACAACCCTTCTTTGTGGGGACATTTTGTCTGGGACCCACAAGTTTAACGTGGTTTTTCAGGGTTAAGACCTGGTTTCAGGTTACTTATGTTTAGCCACTTTGATGGTTAAGGTTGAGGTTGAGGTAAGGGGTAAGGGGTAAGGGGTAAGGGGTAAGGGGTAAGGGGTATGGGGTAAAACCCAAACAAAGGGCTGTCATCGTCGTCATGTGGCTTTTGATTGATCAACACTAGGATGAAAATATGAAAATAAAGCTGGCTTCTGTCCCAAGAAAAGAAGGAGACAAGAAATGAAAGAACAGTTTTGCCTGCATTCTCTCACTGGCGCCACCTATCTCCAAAATAATGTAATACAATATTTGGAGCACATTTTTTTTCCTAATATTTTATTCTCATTCTTTAAGTAGATCCATACTCTCTTGTATCTTTATCATCTTTAATAATGTACTTTTATTGTGAAGTCCATACATTTTATTTTTCATAACCCTTATATTTATTTTTAATCGTTTGTTGTGCTACAAAATGTTTCCACTTTGTTGTATGTATTGACTTATTTATTTGCAGAATAAATTACCCCTTCACTGATTCAACTATTATCCAAAAATATTATAATATCTCTGTTGCATGTTTTTATTACCTCTTTGTGTTTATTTTTAGCCACTAACCAAAACACTCCCACACCAAACCTCATAGAGAAAATCAGTGATTTTAGCTCGCGGTGACACAGGAGCTGCTGGTCTGCTGCTGCCTCGTGTGGTCACTTTGTGTCACTGAGGTATATGTGAACGAAGGATTTCTAATGGCGGATCAACAAAATAAGGTATTTGAACTTAGTGATGGAGGCAGCAGTGGATCAACGACTCCTGTGTGCTGTGATGTTAAAATCACTGGTTTTCTCTATGGGGTTTGGTGTGGGAGAGTGAGTGCTTTACAAACTTCAGTTTCCTGTTGGAAAAGTCTAACAGTGAGATAAAGAAAGAGGAAACTTTTATTAGATATTTAAAATATATATTTCTTAAAAAAGTAAAAATAAAATACTAATACTTTTGGGGGAAACTTAACTTATTATTTTAATTTTTTTTATTTAAATGTATAGTGGATTTCATAATTATTAAAGAATGTAACGCTGCTGCAGGTTTGAATGTCGCGGCGAGAACTTTTACATATTTATTACATACGACCACAGGTGTAACGTGACCGGACAGGCGCGCGCTTCCAATCGTCTGCATGAACTCGACAATAACCTCGACATGCACACACATCATTCTACTTTTTATTCCACTCTGTCATCCGTGCATTACCGCAGCTATGCGTCTTTCAGCTCCAGCTAATCAATCTCCACTGTTTGCTCGTACTTGTCTGTCCAAACACTCGTGATGTGAATGAGGCCTTTACAGAAAAAACAAACAAACCCACTGATTCCTGTCTAAACCTTCGGCTCACGGCCCCGTGTCTGGACTTGCCCGCTCATTCCTATAGGTTCTGCTGATGTTATCCGCGCGATGGTTGAGTCTCGGGTCGCCCGCGGTGCCGTATGCGCTCATGAGCTATGTGGCCGAGACAAGGTGCATGATGGGACATGATAACGCCTGTTTTACTTGCAACGCCTGTTTTACTTGCATCCTTCATGTGTCGCAGATAAGCAGATATAGAAGACGATGAATAGATGTTTGGGTAAAGAGATGCTGGCACTTTGTCCAGAGAGGACAAATGGATGAAAATTAAGTTACCACTGCTTCCCAAAGTGTGTGCTGCTGCCCACTGGTGGGCCTTGGAGGTACTGCAGGTGAGCCTCAGAGTGGGCTTTAAAAAATTCTCTGTGTTAAATGATGTTGTCTCATTTGATTATTCACATTTTAATAATATTAACCTTGGTTTTTCAGTTATGGTCAAAGTAGTAAGAAAATGCGTGTGTGTACTTGAAAAACAACCGTCTTTGTGAGGACTTTTGACGCTGTGGGGACATTTTGTCTGGGACCCACAACTTAAACATGTTTTTTCAGGGTAAATACCTTTGATGGTTAAGGTTCAAAATTGAGACCATGATGACTTAGTATTTAATAGCAAATTATTATAACATTTTACGCATCGTTAATGTCTAAAAAACTGAAAAAACGGACTTCTCAAACCACAGAACCATTCATTTCACAAGTTTGCGCATGGAACCACTTGATATTAAAAGATAGTTAAGCCCACAGGAAACAGAAAATCCTCAAATGGCATTAACGCAATATGGGAAACACTCCTTTCTCTTCACTGATGTCAGATTTAACTACAACAAAAATAAGCAAAACCATCAGTTAACATGAATTCTCACAGCTGAGACTTTGAATAGATCCAGATGCAACTGAATGTGTTTGATCAGTAAATGAACTCCAGAAACAACACTTAATGTTGCTCAGTCAACGATTTCAAAACTAAACTTGACCCTTCGTGCTTTCACTAGTAAGCTGTCCTCACAGGAATCTGTTAGAATCCACACGCCGTCCATCACCATGTCATCACACGGCAACAGCCAATGTTCTCCAACACCTGTCAATCAAACTGGTGAAGACGCTGACTGAGATTCACTGATTGACAGAGTTCCACCTCCGTCTGAACCTGAAGCTCAGGAGCAAACTATAGTTTGAATAATTACATTTTAATATTACTTTAAGACATAAGATTACATATTTTAATAAGTTATAAGTTTTGTATATTGATCCGTGACAGAAAAACAAACAGTGAGTTGGACAGATGGACAGTAAGATGGACGGTGAAGTGGTTCTATATGTCTCGAACCTGCTGTACATGTCAATGGTGAGACAAATTAGATGGACATGGTGGACTGGGGTGGACATTTTGGGACAAGTTTGACTAAGCAGATACACGCAGGAGTAATCAGACTATGGTCCAGGTATGTTAGTCTGACTAAGACAAGCTGGATTTTAGTCGGACTAATGCGTTTACATGACATTTAGAAAACTGGATTATTGCCTTAGTCTGACTAAAATCAGACTTTTAACTTCACGCACTAAACTTCTTGAATCTTGAACTTTGAGGAACGGTTATTTGTAAAAATATAGGAGAAAACTCATTAGCTTGCAGGTTAGCGACATTAGCTCATTGCCACAGTGAGTTTATACTAAATACTAAAAAAACTAAAGGAGTCTCTTTCTTTTCCTCCTTTTATCTCAGTTTATATCTGTTTAACTTTTAACAAGCTGTCCTTCAGGCTCTGTTCTGTGTGACTGGCCTTCATCGCCGTGTCCTTCCTCTTCCTCTGAGGACCATCTGTGACCCTGACATCCACCACTGGAGGCTCAGCAGCTGTGTTTGGGCCTCCAGCCTCTCTTGGTTTACATTCATCTACTGCATGCTGCGTGTGTGTGCACTTTCATGTCACTTCATACAGTTTCACATCTCACACGCACACACACACACACACACGTGTGTTTACACTCGTGTGTGTGTGTGTAGAGTTTTGTGAAGTGACGAGGTTCAACACAGCTGCGGTCAGATTATCTGAAACTCCACTTCAGTCATCGCAGGTGTCTTCAGGAGGTTGTTTTAAATTGAAATATTTGATTTCCGTTCAATAAAAATCACATTGATACGTTTAATCCCAATGAAAGGGTTATACTGCATATTCAAATGTGTATGTGTGTAAAACTGAACATTGAGATTACAGTGTCCCTCAGTAATTGCATTTGGGGATTTTACATAATTAGATATTCAAATATCTCTAATCCTCTCAAAAACGATGTTAATATTGTGGAAATCCAAATGTCAAAGCAATAAAACACACTTTTCCACAGTAAATCAAGTGAGAAAATGCTTTGCTGTCACAATACATAACACAGTGATGCATGAAATGTGACACCAGTGGAAAAATATTAATATATAACATATGAATGGATGAATACAGGACAATTCATTACTGATCGATCGTTTTTTTTATATATTTAAAGCTTTTTTAAATATTTTTGTTGTTGGTAATCTGGTTTAATCTGGTCGAATTAAAAAAGTATGCGACTTCTCCTTAAATGGAGTACATGTACTTTTAGTGTAATGAAAGTGTAAACGTGGTGCGTTTCCCGTGGTTACAGATTCATGACGGAACAGAGAGTTTGAGATTAAACAGGATTAGTCGCCGACCTGCCTCGTCTCGTTCACCCTCTCATCCTCTCCCTCCGAACCGATCTGTCTTTTTTTTTGTCTTCTTCGTGGACATAATTACAGAGGAGAGAGAGAGAGACATTTTTTTGTGTGCAATTTTATCATTTTTTTAAAGAGCAGAGTGAAGTCGGGCGAGAAGGAACACGAGCACAGAGCAGATCGCTGACATGTTTTCACTAATGACACTTGTACAGGTTTTATGTTGTGTTTCCTCGGGGTCTCGTAATTAAATTTCCTTTTTTGAGTTCGGTGTTCCTCAAAAAAAACGACCTAATTTCTTCCATTAACTCATGAATGAATGTGTATTCATCCGCCCGTAAAAATAGTCCCAGACGAACCTGGATTCATGACTTTTATACTCACATAGAAACATTTCTGTAAAATGTTATTTGTTACAAAAGCTCAATTTTATTTTCTATGTTTGTTTTGATTTAGTTTATTGAAAATAAAACGTTTTAACTCCCGTCAAGTTAGAGGACAAATGTGCAGACAGTTTGAAAGGAAGTATAATGGAGGTTGTGACAACGTAACGTAAAGGGAAACTGAATGGTGCAACAAAAGCTAACGTTAGGGAAACTTTTCCACGAGGGGAAACTTTCAGGGAACGTTCCCGAAACTAAAATGTAACGTATGGAATTAGATTTGTGTCAATATTTTGTTTTTTAACAACACTTTCACGAAAATACACTTGTTCTTTTTGTCTTCCCTCAGTGTCCCTCAATGTCTGTCAGTGTCTGTCAGTGTCCCTCAATGTCTGTCAGTGTCCCTCAATGTCTGTCAGTGTCCCTCAATGTCTGTCAGTGTCTGTTAGTGTTCCTCAATGTCTGTCAGTGTCCCTAAATGTCTGTCAGTGTCCCTCAATGTCTGTCAGTGTCCCTCAATGTCTGTCAGTGTCTGTCAGTGTCCCTCAGTATCTGTCATTGTCCGTCAGTGTCCCCCAGTGTCTGTCAGCGTCCCTCAGTATCTGTCAGTGTCCGTCAGTGTCTGTCAGTGTCTGTCAGTGTCCGTCAGTGTCCCTCAGTGTCCCCCAGTGTCCGCCAGTCGTCCGCTCTGGCTCACGTTTCTCCCCAGTGGAGTCCTTCATCCGCTGTGTTTCTAAAACGGTGTCTGGAAATAGACCTTGAGTCTCCGAGTTTAGAACAGAGTGTCACTTTTAAAGTTCACGCAGGGTCAAGAGACGTTTTCAACAAACCCAGACAGAAAAAGATCAGACGCGTGAACGTTTTCCACTGGAACGTGACGTCACCTGACAGCTAAGATACAGATAAATAAAAAATGAAAGAAAGGTCGCAGCCAAAGCACTGTCTGTCCAGACAAGACGAGCAGACAAAGAGCAGGAAGAGAGAAACGCAGCGCGATCAATGAAGCGGCAGAAATACGACGACAATCACACGCAAATTATACGTTGGGAGACATTAACCTTTTATTATCTGCAACTTTAAAATGAAAAATGAAAATGAACTTCCTGACACACCTCGTGTACTCACTGATAATGTACATTTTACACTTCATTTTTTATCTTATTCGTATATATACATATATATTTACATATATATCTATATACATATATATTTACATATATGTATATACATATTTACATATATGTATATACATATACACACAAATATATGTGTATACATATATACACAAATATATGTGTATACATATATAAATATGTATATTTACATATACACACACAAATATATGTATATACATATATAAATACATATATTTGTGTGTATATATGTATATATATACACATATATATATTTACTTTATATTGTGTGTGTCTCATTTCCTCTTATCAGTTGTTTTTGTTATGATGTTGATGGACGTGCAGCGCCATGTTCTGTCTTCAAGGACCCACACAAACTTGACTTATAAACTCACTGTGGCAATGAGCTAATGTCGCTAACCTGCAAGCTAACGAGAAACATGTGAAATGAACAAACAGATTAAAGGGGCATTTCAACTCTAAAAACATCCCGGCTGCAGAATGAAAGTGACGCCATCGTATTAATTCAGAAGAAAAAAAACACACAACAAGTGCTTCTGTACTTTTCTGGGTTTGAGTCCTGAAAAGGCTTGACCTCTGACCTCTGACCTCTGTTAGAGGCAGGAAAAGGTTGCAGCAAACTACAGCACGGACACAGAATATTACATATAACATGAATAAATATGAATATTGTCAAATAATAAGAGTTGTGTTTACAATGTAAACCTGAATATTTACACACACACACACACTCACATACAGGAGGGACTGTGATGGTGATGGTGATGAAGATGATGAAGAGGAAGCGAAAGAACACATGAACAAGAGAAACACCGCAAAACAGGATCCAGTTTCACCTGAGAGAATTCAGGCCTTAGAGCAAAACATAAGGAGGGAAAACGTGTGTGTGTGTGTGTGTGTGTGTGTGTGTGTGTGGTAGTGTGCACGTGTGTGGTAGTGTGTGTGTGTGTGTGTGTGTGTGTGTGTGTGAACAGCAATTACAGCTCCCGTGTTAGAGGCAAGAAATCTGAGATAGAAATAATGTAGAGGAAAAAAATCCATGTCCTGCAGGTAACACACACAAACACACACACACACACACCCATGCACGCAGACAGACACACACACACACACACACACAGACACACACACAGGTGAAATCAGTCTGAAGCTTCAGGGCAGATTAACTTTTCTTTGAAGTGTCAGATCATGTAACAATAAAACACTAATCAATCCGACTGATTCATTCATTCATTCATTCATTCATCTGTCAATGTCACCTTACCTCTTTATTAAGACGTTGATGTTTAATTGAGTCCCAAATAATTTTTTTACTTTGATTTATTGTCGTTTATAAAAGTTTTACGGTGAAACAGGAAAATATAAACATTTCGACAAAGATTCTCCAACCTCAGGTGACCTCAGCGCCGTATCCTCCAAACTACACACAACATGTACACACAACACACACATCTACTAACTACACACAGCGCCTCCTGCTGCCAAGCTGGGACTATATTTAGCTGCTGATGTTTCACAGAAAAAGGTGCAATGCTTCTTTTTTCTTTTGTCGAAGTGGTGTGAACTGAGAGGTAATCTGTGTGTGTGTGTGTGTGTGTGTGTGTGTGTTGAATTCCACACCTGCAGGCTGAATGTAAACACACTCCTGGCTCAGGAAACGCACACTCATGTTCTGTCTCAAGTTTATCATCCATCACTTTTGCTTTCCTTCACTCGTTCATCTCTGATTTCATCCAGCCTCACAGATTATCTCTCTCTGTCACGGAGTCAGCAGATTAAAAGCACCTGTTGACGCTTACATTAAGATTTTAAAGTAAACTGTTGAGTTTGACGTCGGCGTCCTGAGGGACGATCAGTATCTGCTCTGGTCAGCAGGGGGCGCTCATCTTAAAATAATCTCAGGACAATCCACCACAATAACAGTAATTCTGCTGATATTTCACAGATTTTCAACAAAAACAAGATACATCGTTTCACAATAAAATCTTAGCCTAGCCTAGCCTATCTTAGCTCACTTAGCATGACCAGTGGAAACAGCTAGTGTGCAGCTCTTTGTAGTGTGACTCACACAAATGTTTTTTAGGTTTTTTCTGAGATTATATTCCACATGTGGGTACAGTTGGCCGGGTTAGATTACGGCGCACGAGTCTGTAAACAGAGAAGACAAACAGTAACCGTGGCAACGGATGCGTGTCACAACACAAACCCGACTCTGCCCACAGGAAGCAAAACATGCCTTTGAAGCCTTTGATCTCTTTTTTTCTACATATTGTTCCTTTATTACTTCCTAAAAAGGACAAAACTATTCATATATGTAAATTATTTTCATACAAAAATACAGAACTTAACTCTGTATTTATATACTTTTTAACTGTTCATTCATTCATTCATTCATTCATTCATTTCCTGCGACCTCACCCTCTTTAATTGCTCAGTGATTCAGGTCAAACGCGAGCGTCGACCTCAAACCCGATTGATCTCAACTCTATCCGCCTGTCTATGTTTTGGTTTCTGCTGAGTCACTGTTTGTTTTATCGCCTCGTCTCGCCCTCACACACACACACACACACACACGCGCGGATGACGGAGCGTCTGCTGCTCGTTCCGCTGAGTCATCGATTGAGACGATTTGCGATTATTTCATGAAGGCAAAATTTGCAAAATAAAACACCACTTGAATGAATTTTACAAATTTTGACTCCAAAAACGGGCAAATGATTACGATTTTTATCGTTTCTTGCACATGTTATGACTAACGTCGCAATCATATTACACACACACACACACGCACACTAAAAGTGACTCAGCTGCTGTTTTTAATCAGCAGCTGAGTCAATAAACCTGTGCGCTTGTTTTCACCTGTCTGCAGGAGCAGACGGGCGGGGACAGTCTGCATCACATCCTAAAAATCAGTCAAAGAATCACATTGATTAGGATTCCAAAAAAATAGATACTTGTACAAAGGGGGGGGGGGCTGAAGAATTCACTCATTCACTCGTTTCCACAAATTTACTAAACGACTTATTTACGACTAAACTGTAACTCAGTGTAACTTTGTACTGGTGGGAAAACATTCACACAGCCGCAGGGACATAAAAGAACACACACACACACGTGTGTAACCACGGTTACAGGGGAAAATCCTCCCCTCCCCTCCCCTCCCCTGACTCATGTGCTCACTCAGCTCTTAATAAAGCAGCATGTTGAGGTTAAAATATCATCCTGACACTTTTGTTTTCTGTGATCTGATCCAACTCTCTGCCCTCCTCAATGTGTGTGTGTGTGTGAGTGAGAGAGAGAGGGGGGGTGGGGGGCGGAGTCAGGGGGTGGGAGAACAACAGATTTACCTACAGACCATTAGACTTTGACGGGAGCCAGTAAAACATGAAGCTGTGAACGAGTGAAATGAGGAGACAGAGGAATGTTTTCACTGAACTTAGCACACGTTTGAAACTTTGAATCTCACGTTAAAGTTAAGTGGTTACATTAATCATATATCATACAATCATATATATGTATATATACCAACGTATATACAAAAATATTATAAAATCAGGATTATGTCCTCAATTATGTCATTTGTCGTCTCTGTCCACCACCACACTCAACAACGCTCCGCCCCCTCATGTTCATGACTCGTCACGTCACATATTTAAGCGGCTCGCTACGTTTCCATGTGAAAACCCCCCCGCCCCCCCCCCCCAAATATCCGTCACTACATGTCTGTGTCTCTGACATGGAGACGGCAGACGGAGACGCGGTATGTGGACTGGGACACTGAGCGCGATATACGGCCTGGACTGGTTCCACGCTCTCATTAGAAAAGGCTGTTTATATATACATATATATATATATATATATATATATATATATATACTGTATATATGTATATATATATATATATATATATACAGTATACATATATATATATATACGGAGGGAAAACGAGATCACAAGCAGGTGATAAAAGTCTCGATAAAACAGAAGAATTCATTTAAGATCAGTCACATGAAAATTGACAGCAAATTATTTCATAGAAATACATATGATCGGTTGGTCGATAATTCAAAAAAATCTTAAATTTTTCTTAATTAAAAATCTTTCATCATCATGTATATTCAGTTATTTTATATGGGTCTAAAAAGTGTGGGGCCTAAACATGAACCTTGGGGAACACCACCATTCACCACCACAGCTCATTTTTAGCTTGTTAAAAGCTCCAGAACGGAGACTTAAAGAACCTTGAGGTTTTTTTTAAAGAGTAAAAAGTTAAAATTGCGATATTCTTCCTCGTATTCCTCCCGTCTCTGACCCTGAAACAGAAGATGGAGGGCAGAAGGACGGGTGGAATGAAAGCAGAGAAGAGTGGATATCCAGCAGAGTGGATCAGAGTGGATCTGGATCTGGGGGGGGGCAGGAATGTGGTGTTGCCGGTTCCATGGGGTCAGGATCACTGGGTTGCACAGACCTCATACTGTATGAGGAATTCAACCTTCCCAAATGTGGGAATGTGAGGAATTCAAAGGGACGATGAAGGAGCGCTGTTGTCTTTTGATTTTTTTTATAATCACGTTCAGAGATCTGAAGTGAACTCATAAAGTGAACTGTGGTGTTCCACAAGGCTCAAGTTTAGGCCCCACACTTTGAAACTGTTGCTTCTTTTTTTCTCCAGTTTTGAGGTTTCTTTGCAGCTGGATGTTGGAACAGCAACACTTTTCCACTTAAGGAAGGTGTAAATGCAGCTGCCTGACCAAAAGGAGGCGCCCTGTTGCAATGAAATACAAATAAAAAAATACTCTGAGTTACATTTTGTCATTGCAAGGCTGATAACTAACTGTTTACCTCCTTGTAGAAGAATGATATACTGTATGAATACTTTAAAGCACAGTATTTTCTTCTCTTCATTGAGCCACTTTATTTTGGTAAATTTAAAGCTCGGGAGGTGAATTTTTATCATATGATCAAAATTTATATTACTGACGAAGAATTGTGAGTAAGCAGTCTTAAAGTCATAAATGGAACCGTGGTGCTCCACAAGGCTCAAGTTTAGGCCCCACACCTTTGAACTGACTTTCTTTCTCTGCCCATTTATTTTGGTTTATTTTCTGTTGATATGTCAGTGTTTTTAGATTTATATGGAGGACATATAGAAGAACATAGACATGAGATGAAGACAGTTGATACACAGACAGACAGATGGACAGACAGGGCGTCATATCCTGTCCAGGTGAACCTGTGTGTTTGTTTTAGTATCAAACATATGAGCATGTGAATTTCACTCACACAGGTCATTTCCTTTCATTGTGTTACCACTGTATAACATCAAAGCAGGAATGTGTAATATGTATGTATATATATATCTATCTATACGATACATACACTGTATATGTGTCTATATGTTACCTGTAGTACGTGATGTGGATGATTGACAGCTGCACTGACAGTACGTGAGTGGCTCTGGTAAACAGCTGCAGACAGGTCACGACAAACACACACTGTTATATTGGCAAACGGAGACGCCGGAGCTCACGGTCTGTGAGGAGGCGCTGCAGGGACACGCCCGCCTCAGTGTGTGTGTGTGTGTGTGTGTGTGTGTGAGTGTTCTGCACCACAGCCACTGAAAAACGCAAGTGATGCACGCATGGACGTTTGAACCAGAATGTTCTCGAGTTCATTTTTTCACAGTGACTGTTACCAACTATGAAAGCAACACTTTGAACAAATCAGATAGTAGATTGAACTCTGGATTTGCCGTGTTCAAACCCCTTTGATCTAATAACATTTAAACTGTGAGTGCGTCGTGCTGTCAGTGAAGATCGTAAATCATCTTTAAATAATTCAACTCTCTCTAAAACAACAGTGACAAGCGTCATTGGTTGTAAATTCCACGATGACACGTTGGTTCAGCTGTGAAATGATCGCGTGCTCGTGACAGATTTGGCACGACACGGTTTGTGATCGTTTCTATGGAAATAGTCTTTCGCGTTTCGATAACATCAATAAATAAAATCCTCTCGAGACTGTAACACGTGTCCAACCACAGACCATCATCCATCACGACCAGAACGAGGTTAGAGAGAGTTCAACATCACGCTGCCGTTTCTACATGAGCCAGCATGCTAACCAGATAGCACTGAGGGACGCTAGGATGTAATGTTTATTATCCTGTTAGCTAGCGCTAAAAGCAAAACAACTATTTTTCTCTTAAAAAGAGTCTAATGTTGAAATATAATTTAATAAACATTTGTTTATTAAATGGTCAAAGCAGTTAACAACTGACCAATCAACCAACCAAACAACTGAACAATTAACCAAGCAACCGACTGAC
The DNA here is from genome assembly GCF_958295425.1 of Solea solea. Taxonomy (NCBI): domain Eukaryota; kingdom Metazoa; phylum Chordata; class Actinopteri; order Pleuronectiformes; family Soleidae; genus Solea; species Solea solea. The sequence continues at coordinate 2,356,142 of NC_081136.1, forward strand.
TGACCAAACAACTAATTGACAGACTGACCAATCAAACAACTAATCGACTGACTGGCCAACCAAACAACTAATCGACTGACTGGTCAACCAAACAACTAATCGACTGACTGACCAACCAAACAACTAATTGACTGACTGGTCAACCAAACAACTAATCGACTGACTGACCAACCAAACAACTAATTGACTGACTGACCAACCAAAGAAAGAAAATGAAGACGAGGTAAATATTTACACTGAAGACGATGTAAACAGGAAATGCTTTTATTTTTGAACAAATCTGTAAAAAAATCTGTATTAACTGCACATTTATTCTTTATTTGTGATTAAATTCTGAGTTGGAATTCACTTTAATCTGAGATTAAAGACACACAGAGACAGAGAGACCCAGAGATCAGGGGGAGGAGACAGAGGAGGTGGAGTTGATCAGCATCACCCCAGTAATTTACAGCTTTTCATAGAGATGCAAAAGAGCCAATAAATTGAGTTGATGTGAGACCTTTGACCCCTGACTGACTACACACACACACACACACACACACAGAGCGAGAGAGAGAGAGAGAGGGAGAGAGAGAGAGAGAGAGAGAGAGGGAGAAAAGAGAGGAAGAAGGTGTTTCAGCCTTTTCAGACTAATTTAAGTTACTCAGCCCACAGAGGTCAGCGGTGTGTGTGTGTGTTTGTGTGTGTGTGTGTGTTTGTGTGTGTGTGTGTGTGACCTTTGCAGATAAAGACGTGTTAAAACTCTGACAGACACTGACAGAATTACAACTCACTCTTTATCTCCTTTTTTGTCTCTGCACTGACAATAACTCTCTCTCTCTCTCTCTCCTTCTGTCACTCGTTCTCTTCCTGACCTTTGCCCTCATCATCTCTCACTCTGACCGATCCGGTCACATGTCTTTAGTCCTTCAGGTGTCTTCAATGGCCATTTTAAATTGAACTAAATTTAGATCCAAACACATTGAGAGGCGGTTTAAGGATTCATGTGTTCACGAGCTGCATGAATGAGACCTGATGAGAGACTCCGCCTCCTCAGCTGATCTGTCTGCTAAGCATCTGCATGTATATGTTCCTTATGTAGAAAATGAGTTCTATTCCAGCTCTAGTAATAACGAGCATAGCTGCAAAGGAAACCTCAAAATTGGACAGAAAAACAAGAGTCACTTAAAATGCATGGGGTCTAAAGTTGAGCCTTGAGGAACTCCGTAATCAACTTTGAGTTTTTTGATTAATATTAGGTCTGAATTTATCAAGATTTAACGGGTCCAAACTTAGTTTCACTTTCAGTTTTTGTCAGTGAAACCTTCTGCAGAAGAACTTTACTGTTTAGACTAGATTAGATTAGGTTAGATTAGACTAAATTTGGTTAGATTAGACTAGACTTTATTGGGTTGGGAGCAGACCACTGGAAAAAAAACAACACATCTAATAAAGTAGAGATATGACAGGGTGAGTGAGTGAGTGATGAAGAACTGAATTGTAGTGCAAAGTAACAGCTGAACGTGTGTGTGTGTGTGTGTGTGTGTGTGTGGATGCAGATGAAAACATGATGGTGTGGATGTAAAACTCCCCCACTCACACCGTGACAGCAGGCCTTTAAAATGTTAATGCTATTCTCTGCTGAGCTGCGGTTTAAAGCTGCACATGACAATGCACACACACACACACACACACACACACACACACGCATGCGCGCACACACACACACACACACACGCGCATACACACTCTCTCTTTGAGACCCCCGCTGAAGTCTCTGTAGGTCCCAGAGACCCGCGACTCATTTTAAAGCTGCAGCTTCATGTTATTTTAATTATCAGCTAATACGTATACAGTATGTATAATAGTATAATATACCTATATGTATAATAGTATAATATACGTCTACAGTATGTAACCCTTGTGGAATTATTGATTAAATGTTTGGTTCGTAAAATGTAAGAAAATGTCAGCGGCTGAAATGATGGACCATAAATAAACTTGATCAAAATAGATGGCGATTTTCTTTTGAAAAAAAGGAAACAATGTCACCTTTATGCTGTTTTTGCACAATGTGTAGTATGTTTATTGTCATTGTAAAATAATATATTTCCATCACTTTTACATTCAAATGTTATCTTTTACCTTAAAATTTTCCACTCTTATTTATCTTGTATTTGCATTTTTGCTGCTAACTCTTCGCTAACTCCTGCTAATTTAAGGCTTGCGGGAAAAAACGCGATGAAGACGAGGAGAAATCAGGCAGGTTTTTGAGTTTTGAGTTTTTTGAGTTGTAGAAAAGTGTCTGAGGCGTCTCGGGTTACACGCGGACGCTGCCTCAGCCGCTCAGCTCGAGTTACAGCGACGCTCCACGTTATACGCTTAAGCTCAGGTTTGACGGCGGCCGCATGAATGAGAGTATTGTTGACGTGTGGAGTTCAATGAACGAGGGAGAAAATACTTAATTGGTGCCTTTTCTCCCTCAAAGCTGCCACCGGTGACCTCAGAGCGTCAGGTTCCTTTAAATCTGGACTCAGTGGAGTTGGGGAAATAATAACCCAAACTCACCTCTTTCTCAATGTATATGTACATATATATACACATATATACACGTATATGTATATATATACACATATACGTGTATATATATCTTTATCTTTATAGATAATGAACACATTTTGTGCTTTTTAAGTGTGTTTTTTTTTTACTTTCCTCTTGACTGCACATGTCCTTCAGTGAAATCAGTGAACAGATGAACTCCAGAACTTTCTCATTCAAATCTGTGCATGCAACACTGGCATTTTTCAGTGGCTGTTGTGCAGAACACACACACACATGCGCACACACACAAACACACACACACGCCCAGAGGCGGGCGTGTTCATGCAGCTCCTCTGTGAGCTCCCGTGTCTCCGTTTGCCGATATGGCGGCGTGTGTATGTCGTGACCTGTCTGCAGCTGCACATGTTTACCAGAGCCACTCACATACTGTCAGTGCAGCTGTCAATCATCCACATCACGTACATTCACTCACTCACAGATATGAAAGTATGACTGAGCCACAGTCTGAGGAGCATCAAAGGCTGCAGGTAACATCCATCCAGCCAGCCATTATAGACATAATGTAACACAACACATTCCTGCTTTGATGTTACACATGTAAACACAGTGAGAGGAAATGAGCTGTGTGTAAGTGAAATTCACATGATACTAAAACAAACACACAAGTTCACCTGGACAGGAAACTAATATTCTCTGTGGGGCCTAAACTTGAGCCTTGTGGAACACCACAATTCACTTCACTTTAATATTCATCACTGCAAACAACAAATTCTTCATCGGTAAGAAGGGATTTGAACCAATCATGACCTGAGCTTCACATGTACCAAAATAAAATGACAAATAGTTGTAAAATTTGCTTTAAAATCTACTAAAAACCTGAATTAATATCCGTATCCAATTCTTCAACAAGGAGCTAAACAACAATGTATTTGCCTCGTGGTGACAAGCTGGGGGAAGGCAACACATATTTATCTTTATTGATCAATAATTCTATAATAACTTTTGTCTTAATGTAAATAAATGAATCTGGCAGAGAACTAGACTTCTGCTCCACCGCTAGACTTCAGAAAGAGGGAGAGAGAGAGAGAGGGCGCCTCCTATTGGTTGTGCTACAAAGCAACTGCATGAAAAATGTCCCTTCAAAAGGTAAAAGGTCACTGTTCAACTGATTACACCGCAAAGAAACCAAAAAAAGGAAAATGAGTCAAAAACAGAGTTGATCTAAAAGTATGGGACCTAAAACTGAGCCTTGAGGAACTCCACAATTCAACTCATAAGCTTTTAAATGACTATTTATCAAAACTTTCCAAAAACAACTCTCTCATTCTGATAAGATTTAAACTTCTTCTACACATCTTTGAGTTCACCAATCAGACTCCGTTGCATGGAGGTAAACAGCTGATTATTATTAACCTCACACAGCTGATTATAACTCATATTTCAATGGGAGAGGGCGCCCCCTGTTGGGTGTTCTACTAAGCAGCTGTACAAATCCGTCTTTTCAGTTTGTTATTTAAGTATGAGCAACTACTGCCAAAGAAAACCTTAAAAAAAAGTAAGTGAGGTAAAAAAGTGTGGGGCCTACAATGAAACCTTGGGGAACACCTTAAATAAATGTGTTAGTAAGATCGAATTTTAATCATTTAAGGTAAAAAAAAATTATATTTGGTTATAAATGTGTTCGTTATCTCAAAACATTCATGTCGCGGAGATAAGAGTCAACAATCAAATACTCATCTGTGTGCGATTTACAAACACAGTGAGATGAACGTGTGTGTGTGTGTGTGTGCGTGTGTGTGTGTAACAGCTAATCTCCTGTCATAGGTGGATACACCGAGGCCACCCAGGAGGAGCAGTGTGTGTGTGTGTGTGTGTGAAACATCTATAAATCATGTATCACGGTCAGACTTGTAATCATGCAGCTTGTTTATTACCATCTTATCACTTGTTCCAGAAGATTTGTCTTGCCTTAACATGTCCCCCCCGTCCCTCGCCCCCCCCCTACACTAACATACATAAAGAACATACAAAACCTCACTCAGTCAAATTCCTTCCTTTACAAGCACATTAAACTATAAATGTATACCTGAAATGTCAACGAAAACCATAAAACCACTGTTACACCTTCAGACCTCCAGAGAAGAACCACTTCAGTCACGTCTGGGAGCCCAGAGTCGAGCACTCTTCCCTGGACTGCACGATCGAGCTCTGCTCCCTCTTTCCTGTCCTCACGTCTTAAAGATAGATCTGATATGATCATATTAGACCATATTTTTGAACCATTAAAGACAGCTGGAGGTCTTAAAACAAGCGGAAACAACATCTTAATCTGTGAAGAACCTTAATCTGTACCAATAAAACCTTCAATCCAAACAGTCTGACACATGAGGAACTAATGGTTGAGCAGATTTTTTGGATTAAGCGAATCCTGTGACGCTTTCAGAGCCGGATGTATCGAAACAAATGTCAACAAAACCTCAATCCAGACACGTTCCTGATGGTCAACTATAGATTATGTCTGAATTTAATGAGTCTAAATTACTCTGGTCTGCAGATGTTAACACGTCTGACTCAACAAAACCCAGAGAAGGTCCTGAACCGCTGTCTCTGGACATCTTTGGATGCGAGGAGGAAGTTTTCCTTTAAAGCTTGGACGGCGTGAATATGCAGAAACAAAACGACATCTTTTCAGCCGACGTTTGGAGAGTTTTCTCTCACTGAAGGAAGTTCTCAACAGTCTTCTCTGGCCTTCAAGTGGCACATGTCCCCAACAGGACCAGGAAGGATGTGTTTCCACCACCAGGGACTAAATGGACAGTGCTGGGTAGATGTTTGAGCAGCAGACACAGAGGTCTGCAAGAACCTTCTTAGCTTCCAGGTCCATGAAGTCCACACCAAACTTCTCACTGAATCTGACGTTCCAGGAACCAAGAACCAAGAAGGTTCGTGTTCCACTCGGAAAAAGGGGGCAGAAGAACTCCCTTGTTGATATTTTCTGACAATTCTACAGCCATAAAATCAACATAAATCCAGGCAGTGTGATTATCATGATGGTAATCTGAGGGTTAATCTGAGAAAAAACAAGCAGCAGTGAGCCGCGAAGAAAAAGTGAGGAAGAGAGGATTTTTTTTATGCTTTTCATCAGACTTGTATGAGCCTGTTTCTGTTGCTGCTTCAGTGACAGGTAAAAAAGGAATATGTGTGTGTGCGTGTGTGTACTTTAGTGTTACACATGTCACCGTGTAGCCAGCAGCTACACAGAGCGGAGTCCGGTCATCGTCAAAAATCAGAGGGTTTTCCAGGAATGGACAGACGAGAAAAACCAAAGACGGGTCACATGTCTCCGTTTCATTATGCAAATGAGTCGTTATGTAAATGACGACATGTCTCGACGCAGACAAGACCCAAAACAAGTCTTCATCGCGTTTGGTCCCAGAGGGATGAAGATGATGAGGATGTTTGTCTCCGTACACACACACACACACACACTAAACCACACACTAAAAAGCTGTGGTTGGATGTCAGGGAGAGAAACCATAGAGTGAGAGATGTAAATTTAATCCGACACTTCCTTCACTACATGTGGGCGACGGCGGAGAGGAAGAAGAAAGCAAAAACAGCTTTGGAGACATGAAGGACACAGTCTGTCTCTCCTCTCCTTCGACACAAAGACAAGTTAGAAAACAAGAAACAAGAGATTTTAGCCACTCGGCAAGTCTACGACGTCTACGTCCCACATTCACGTCTTTATCTCACTGTTACACAGAGTTTGTAAAAGCACTCACACTCCCACACCAAAGCCCATAGAGAAAATCATTTCTCTATGGGCTTTGGTGTGGGAGAGTGAGTGCTTTACAAACTTCAGTCTCCTGTTGGAAAAGTTTGTCTCACAGTGACATAAAGACGTCATCTTTCAGTGTCGCATCGTCTTTTTGTGTCAGAACTCCTTCAGGAGATGATGATGATGATGATGATGATGATGATGAAGATGATGAGGTCATCCCAGAGTCTGATATGAGTCTGAGCCTCAGGCTTCGGTGTAACTGTATATACGACCGTGTTAGATTTATACAGAGGAGGACGAAGACGACTTCGTTAAAAAGTCGGATGTGATCACAGACGTTAACTCGCTCCACATCGGAGACTCTTTTTTTTTTTCCCACAATCCACTGCCTGCAGGGACGGCGTCGGCGCTCGTCTCTGATCCTCACGAGGACATTTCTGACGAGAGGACGCTTTAATGAGTCTGGGACGAAGCCAGGTCATTTGTCTCTGTCAGGGCAGAGAGAACACTGTGTGTGTGTGTGTGTGTGTGTGTGAGGGGACATTTTCTGGTCCTCACAACTTTTAAAGGTCGCATTAAGACCTGGTTTTAAGGGTAAGGGATTACAGTATGTCAATGCTGTGTCCTCACTAATGTATAAAAACAAGTCTGTGTGTGTTTGTATTTTTGTCTTTGTGGGGACATTTTGTCTGGTCCTCACAACTTTAAAGGTCTTTTTTTGTTCAGACCTGGTTTTAGGGTTAAGGGTAAGGGTAAGGGCATACTAAGGCATAACAACAAGTGTGTGTGTGTGTGTGTGTGTGTGCTGGTATACTTGTCTTTGTGAGGACCAAGAAAAGCGTAAATGTTTTATTTGTTATTATTAGAGAACAAAATACATGTTTTTATGTCATGTCTTTTATTTTGAAATGCGCCTTGACCTCTAAAAAAAGAGCCAATCTTGCATTCCTTTCAAAATAAGAGCCACTGAGCGGCTTTTTACTGCTTTCTTTCTTTTGTTCTTTCTTTTTTTACTCTTATAAAAACAAAATACCCACTTTTTGATATATTTACCACCTATTAAGTTTATAAAATACAAGTTTTTATGTTATTTCTAGTTGTAGTAGTCATTTAGTCGTGGCAACAGGAAGTAGTAGCGATCATTAGCTTCTAAACCTCCTCCTTCTCTCAATAACTCTCATCTCCTCATCCCTCGTTTTTCACCTGGACTCCCTCATTAAACTCCTCCTCCTCCTCCTCCTCCTCCTGAGGAGAATTCCTGTCGTCACAGTAAATCCAGTAAAAGTGTGTTTACTTCTTTAAAAAGAAAAGGTTGAAATTCATTAAACGTCTTTTGTTGACAGTAAAAAAAAGGACAAAAAAAGGGGGCGGGGCTTCTTCGCTGGAGGGAGGGGACACTGATGAGGAGCAGGTGAAGACGAGTGTGTGTGTGTGTTTGAAAAGCGGAGGAATGTGTGTGTGTGTGGGGGGGGCACGTCAATCCTCCACTTTACAAAAAAAATGACAAGGGACGGATGGGTGGATGATGGAAGGAGGGGAAAGAGAGGAAGGAAAGTTGAATACAGTGAGAGGTGATGGGAGGAGGTAAAGTATCCTCCACTCCTCCCTCGCTTCCTTCTTTCCTCCCCTCTCTCCTTTTGTCCTCCTCACATTCCTCCCATCATGAGCCGAGTACAGCTGTCACTTCTCCGCCCCCCCGGGCGAGAATAGAGGGATGGAAACACAAACTCTCCCTCCTTTTCTCCTTGATCCACCCCTCACCCACTCACCCACTCACCCCCACATGTCCCCACACCTTCTCTAACAAACGAGCAGAGAGAGAGAAAATAATCCTTTATGTTTTTACAGCAGTAAAGAAAATCCTGGTAAAAGTCATAAAATGTCTATTAAGTAGTTTTTTTTCCCCTTAAGTGATTCCTGAGATTTTCATTAGAATTAATCGCAAGTTTTATTTTTTTTAAGTGTAAACGTTGTGACAAACAAAGAAACCTGAACAGCATAGTAATGCAACGGGGGCCTAAAGCGGAGCCTTGTGGGACGCCGCGATTCAACGTTGAACGCAAATGAATCCTTTTCAAAGTAAAACAGAGTCGACAACAAAGGCGATAACGCGTATCAGCCATGCTCATCTGGTGGGAGGAGCTAAGGAGATATTTAACGATGTTAACGCCTCACGTTAGCAGTAAAGCAAGTGACTTTAGACAAATGACGTGTTTATTTACGCGGGTTTACATAATCGTCCGTCATAAACATAAACGCAGTAAAGAGAACACACATTCTACAGATAAACGTCCAGCGCACACACACACACACACACAAACTCTCTCCCTCTCTCTCTGGTTTGTATAAACTTTATTCTCGGTCTCTCTCTGCGACACTGGTTTTTCCTGGAAACGTCGGAGACAGAGACATAAAGAGACGTCAAACCTAAACTGAGGAAGTGGACTTAGTGGACCACCAGCGTCCCATGACATGTTTATGGACCCACATGTAAACATGCTGTCTCTTTACTGTGTCACGACAGATGAAAGCATGAATGTAAACGTGAGCTGAAAGTGTTTGAGGCTCAAATCTGAGGGCAGAGACATGGAGGACGAGACGGAGAGTTCCTAGAGTTCCCTATTTTTTTTTTAACATTTTTGTCCCTTGCTGCCAATGCTAATGCTGCTAATGCTGTTTTTTTTTTGGGGGGGGGGGGGGGGGTAATGCTAATGCTGTGGCTAAAGCTAACACTAATGTTAATAATGTCATCAGGATTGATTTGTGTTAGACGTTGAATGGTGGCGTCCTACAAGGCTCTGCTTTAGGCCTCATTCCTTTAAAATAAAATAAAAGTTAATTAAATACACTTTTTTAAAATAAATATCATGGAAATGATCAGTTCTATCTACAGATGAATATTTGTACTTACTATACTACTATAATGATAAAAATAACAAAAGATAAGAAATATCTAAGTACAATTAGGGATTAAGGGTTTTGGCCAAGGGATGAACCCCAACCCTCTGGATGTAGTACGACTTGCTTTAACACTGAATCACAGCTGTGTGAAACAAAAACAACAGCAGTAAAGTGTGAACAGTGGAATAAGGAGTTGATGTTTTTAATCGTGTTCATGTGTTTGTTCGTTTTGATCACGTCGCGTAATTCACGAGATGACGGACGATTTTACTGCTGTCATTGATCAATAACGTGAAAAAGATGTCGCCTACTGCGGCTTTAATGTGGTTCATCACAGTCCGTTTTCATGAGTTCTGAGCGTGATGTAAACGCGACAGAATAGCAATTAAAAGCAGAGATGATTCACATTGAACACATTTAGATCAAATAAAAATAAAGGTTTCTCAGCTGTTAATGTTTAAAAATCACATTTTAAACAGAAACTCTCTTCTCACTCTGCGTCTCTGGTGCTAAATGAACATTAAAGCCCTTTAATCTTCACTAATCCTTTCAAAAATCTGGTTTTAACTCTTTGTTACTGTGGGGAAAAATACCATTTTAGGAGATTAACAGGTCTGTGGAGGAGGTCGGTGTGCGCTCTACACCGACACCGTGGCAACGTGACACATTAACAGTCGTTCGTGCTAGCGCATTTACGTAGCAGCTGGTGGAGCGTTGAGTTCGGACCACACCGAGTCTCAGGAATAAATAAATAAGTAAATAAATAAGTAAATCATAAGTTGAAAGCTGCAGGGACTCACGTCATCAGACAAATCACATGACACAGGCTGTTTACACACAAACTGTCACGCTAACGTCCCACGGTAAACAACGCGCCGCCGCCACACGCCGCCACTTCCTGTGTCTCCAGCAAACTCACTCGGGGTTCACCGCTTGTTTATGAAAACATCCCATAATGCACTGCAGACGTGACTTAAAACGCCCCGCAGATGTAAGCGAGGCCGTCACACACACACACACACACACATGTTTCACACTCGCTTCTTTACTCTGAAGTTAATCTTTAACACTCGATGTTCCCGGTGGTCACTCAAGCGTCCACCAGTGTTTAGTCTGGAAAGTTAATTGTTTGGTTAACGTTAAACTTACTCAGACTTGACTGTTTACTTACACCCCATGGTTCTCAAACTGGGGTGCGTGGACCACTCGAGCTCACTGAGAGACAGACTTTTCCAACAGGAAACTGATGTTTGTAAAGCACTCACTCTCCCACACCAAACCCCATAGAGAAATCCAGTGATTTTAGCTCGCGGGGACACAGGAGCTGCTGGTCTACTGCTGCCTCGTGTGGTCACTTTGTGTCACTGAGGATTGTCTAAATTAACTATTTCAAATTCCAAATTGACAAAATAAGATATTTGAACTTAATGATGGAGGCAGCAGTGGATCAACAACTCCTGTGTGCTGTGATGTTAAAATCACTGGTTTTCTCTATGGGGTTTGGTGTGGGAGAGTGAGTGCTTTACAAACTTCAGTCTGTCTGACAGTGAGATAAAGACGTGAACATGTTCTTAAGTTTGTTTAAAGTCTTTGCGTCACGACTGTCGTGTGAATCCGTTGCGCGCTGTGCTTTTAAAAACAAGCCGTCATCGCTTGTGTAGAATCTGCAGTGAAAACACGAGGACATGCAGACGACGGACAAATGAAAGCTCGTCCTCTTCGTCGTCTGTTATTTTTGTTCCAGTCTCTTAAAGAAAAGCGGGGTGTTAGCGTAGCTTTACACAGCTGCCACACTTCAGCCGTTCACACACTACAGGAGCCTGTTAGGACACGACGCTCGCCCGCTGTCACTCAGACCCTCCACTCTCTCTCTCTCTCTGTGTGTGTGTGTGTGTAGCCATCTCACATCAAACCCCACTGAAATAACGCAGGTCGACCGCGGGGTCAAGTTTCCCGCCGCGCAGCCGTCCATCACTGCGGCGCCACGCAGAGCGACGTAAAGACGACAGGGAAAATATTTACTGAGACGCATGGAAATCTGACATTAAAGCACAAACTGTGGCGATGAAACGACACGTGACGGCGCCGCGCGGGGGTTAAGCGTTCCGCACACGGACCAGCAGGGGTGGACGTGGAGAAACAGGAAGACACTTGGTCACAGCGGGACGAAGACAACGTGAGGATCGCACGGCGCTCAGGGTTTTTATCTGACGTGACGTCAAATAGCGTGAAACACTACGGCTACTTTTATCGTTAATTTCACAGTAAAGCGGTCGGTTTCATTTTTAATCGTGCACATGTTGCTACGAAGTTTGAGCTAAATACCACCTGGTACTGCTAACAGTGGCTAACAGTCCCTACTAACAGTGGCTAACAATAGCTAACAGTGGCTAACAGTGGCTAACAATAGCTAACGGTGGAGTAGACTTAATTTCCGGTTTCCGACATAAATGGAACGCTTGTTCATATTCTGTGCGTTTACTTTGGAAGAGTTAAAGACAGGAAGTTAAGAAAGGTTTTTACACTTTATTTACAGTTTCTTTATGTTGCATTATTTATATATCGTGTGCGGTTGTTCAGAGTTTTGTTGTTAATAAAGATCAGAGCGTCACTCTCTCTCTCACACAAAGCAGGACACGCCCCTCCCTGCAGCTTGACCTTTGACCTCCTCTGTGGAGAGCCTGGGCCGAGTGGAAGGATTGGAATGCTCGATTCAAATGGACGTTCGACATTAGGTCAGTACACGGTGAGAGAGAGAGAGAGAGAGCTGGGCTGTTAAAGGGCAGTTCCACATTTTTTCCACACAGGGTTGATAAATGTGGACTTGACTATTTTCAGTATTTTCAAGTTTAATTAACGCAACATTTACCAGTTTTCTCTCCTCAAATTCATACTTTTACAAAACTGAATTAATGCGTCATCACGACAGCGTTTGAATAAAAACAAAAACAAGTTTTTATTTAATAATTCTGACTCTGGACGGCATTTTTGTTCCTCTCATCAATTTTAATTTTAAAAACACCTGCCGTTTGGAATTCAGTGAGACTTCAGGAGGAGGAGGAGCAGGGGGAGGGGGAGGAGCCTCCGCACTGAGGCGTAAACAACGACCTCATGATGAGAGAGAGTCCTGGGAAAGTGTGTTCAGGAGAAAGGAGGAAGTTTGGCTCGTAAATAGTCGTTGAGTTGTGTTGAAAAAAAGAGGCCGAGGAGACTCTTAAAGGGCGCTTTCACGCGTTTTTCTCGGTCAAATGATGAATAAACTTTAAATCACTGATGCTGCTGTGTGTTTGTGTCATTCACATTCTATTACAGAGTCCAATTTATTAGACTTTTTCAGATCTTTTACTCATAAAGTGTGTGTCAAATTAAATGTGAAAGATAAATGTGGGCCAGCGCAGGGCTTTTATTTTGTTTTTTTTCGGGTTGAAGTGGCCCTTTAACGCGTAATCTGAGATTAACACACTTTAATCTGCTCATTTAAATGAAGAGAATTCAATCGAAATGTTTTTTTTTTGCATTAGGTAAATGAGAAAGTGATTTTTTGCTCTTTTATGTGCAAAATTATCTTATTTTTCCTACTATCATGAATATAATAAGTGAAACACACTTGATTTATTTTGATTCTAATACTGTTTATATTCTTTATCTTGTTATTTATGTACATATATATATATACAGTACATATATATATATAATTACTTCACTTGTCGACATCACTTGTCTAAATTCCTCGAGCCTTCCACAGACTCGTCTTCACCTCACAGAGCGATTTCATCTGCAGACCTCCAGGTAGAGGTCAGAGGTCAGAGGTCATGCACTCCTCCAGGTGTTTGACCCCGACTCAAAACAGCGACTTAAACGTCTTCACCTCAGTTTTACCTCGTTTTATCTGGGCGGCGTCCCCGCACTCGTCAAAGCTCTTTACTTTCACATTAGCGTCGCGAGTCCGGACAAGAGCGCGGCTCCGGAGTTACAGATGACGCCACTTTGCGAGGAATTCTCGGTAATTCAGTAGACGCAATAATGACGGCTGTCACTTTATCGCTAATCGTCCCAAAAGTGTTGTTTTTCATCGACAACAGAGACGCAGAGACGACACACGTCCATGAACCCAGGCCTCTGATGAGGTCACGGAAGGTCACTGAAGGTCACTGAAGGTCACGGCGTGACATTCAAATCCAAAGAACAAGAATCCATGTCCGCTCTTGCCTTTCTGACGAATTCCTGAACATTATGTAATTGTTAAAAGTTAAAGAAGCACGCAAGCCGCATACCTGCCAGCGTACCTCGGTGACCTCTGACCCCCGAGCTCCCAGTCTGACCCCTGAACTCTGTCCGCACAGATGGGATTTAAGGGTTTCTTTGAGGGTTTGTTCCTCTCGTGCGGTTCAGCAGGAGGACGATGACGCCAACTGTGTTATTAAATGTTAGAAGAGCATAGAAGGATACAGAAGGACAGAGGTGAGAGGGTAAGGAGGTGCAGACAGGTGTGTGACCTCTTCAAGAAGCTGCTGTCCTGCGGGGGGACGAGGTCGAGGGAGGGGAGGGCGGAGGGGTGAGGGGGCCGGGGGGTTCGGTATCTATGGCGATGACATGGAATGTTCACGTCGCCCCTGGCAACACTTCATTAGCTGTTAGCCCTCACAGGCTGATGTCGTATATAAGTCCAGACCTGTTCCCTGCTGCTGTCACAGATTCCACACAAATGTCAGCAGAATTCCACACGGATCGGGAAAATCAGGAAAAAGAGGGGTTTGGCCTCGGGGTCAAAGGTTAAACATGAAAAACAGCTCCCGAGTCTTATTTTAAAACATGGAGTCTGGAGCCAGAATGAACACATGACAGATCCAGTGGTAAGATTAAAAAAAATGTAATATTATGAGATTCACTTGGTCATAAATGTGAGAGTGAATGTTGTTTAAAGGTCAACTCGACCTTTAAGGGAAAACTTAATGAGATTATGTTGTGTCCAAAACATCCCAAATCCCACAGACGCTCACAGGAATAATCTCTCTTTAAACAGTGACATCATTGTTTGGGCAAATGTGAGGAAATCTTCAGGTTTGTTCTGAGGTTTGCGGAGAAAAGAAATATCCCCACATCACAGGAGTTCACAGGAGACTTCCGAGTACATCACTAGGACTGAATGACGGTAAGGAACAAAATATCGCAATTTTCTGACGTTATTCACTTACGACGAGCTGCTCTGTCGTGAAGTGTCCAGCAGAGGGCGTCTCTCTCTCTCTTTGGAGTTACTTCGGAATCACAATTGTTTTGCTCGGACACTCACACAGCGACCTCTAGTGGTGATGCGCTGTAACGCCAAACTCTGTAACTTTTACGTAACTTTTTAAATGTCCGCACCTTCAATGCGATCAAAGATACTTTTGCTGCACCAATGAGTGTTTTTCACGATTTTTTTTACAGACAAATTCATCCCTAGGTGAGTAAATGAGTGAATGAGTGAGTGAGTGAGTTTGACAGATTAGTAATATTGTCCAACGTAAATATGGCACAAATTCCTTCACACTGCGGAAACAACGGCAGGCAAAAGAAACCAAACGTTTGGAGTTTGCACACACACAAACACACACACACACACACACACACACAAACACACACACACACGCACATGCACACACACACACAGTCCAGTGACTGTGCTATTTTAGGACGAAGAGAAGCTGCTCAATAAATGTGTGAGAGGGGAACTGAGCTGTGTTGACAAACACACAGACTCCAGTTACACGACACTTACAGCAACAACACACTGCACTCACTCATTCACTCACTCACTCATTCACTTCCCTCTTACATCCATACAAACTTCATGGCCTGGGTTTTGTTTCGCGGCGTAGTTCTGGCACGACAACAGCGGTCTTCCTCCTCATTAGTGACTGTTTTGAGGGCCACAGTGAGAGACGGGGGACGAGCTGAGGTCCTTCACTCTGTGACGAATGAATGGATGACTGAATGAATGATTGACTGGAGCTGAGGGTGTGAGTGCTCACAGTGAAGTAGATGGGAACGGTGCCAGGGGGCGCTGCATGTAACGGTGTGTTTAAGTTCATGTTAAAAGTCAAGACTGGGACAATCATTCACCGTCTCAGTGTCGTGTAAGCACGTTAGTCTGACTAAGATCGCGCGAGTCTTAGTCAGACTAACATATGTGGATAATGTGAGTCATAGTCTGATTACTCCTGCATGTAAACCTGTTAGTCCGACTAAGATCGAGCGAGTCTTAGTCAGATTAACATGTGTGGATAATGTGAGTCATAGTCTGATTACTGCTGCATGTAAACTTGTTAGTCCAACTAAGACCGAGCGAGTCTTAGTCAGACTAACATGTGTGGATAATGTGAGTCATAGTCTGATTACTGCTGCATGTAAACTTGTTAATCCGACTAAGATCGAGCGAGTCTTAGTCAGACTAACATGTTGGTGGACCTCAGACAACACGACAACCACAAGTTGTCCATCTAAATTGTCTCACCATTAACATGTACAGCAGGTACAAGACATACAGAACCGTCCAAAGATGGACGGTGGTCGGTCAAACACGGTCTCAACGGCAGTCACTCAGTCAGGTGTGAGTTATGAGTCACCGATGACTCCCACCGTCAGTGGGTCAACGCAGAGAGATAAGGTTGTTTTATGGACGCGCGCCGGAGGACAGAGTGACCCCGTACCTGGAAACATGTCCTGCGGGAGCTTTAAAAACAGACACAAGTCGCCCATAAACCACATTCTCACTCATAAAGAACCTGAACAGGATTCAGACGGACTCGACCGCTCACTGATGAGGTCTTACATTTCAACCTATCACTCATAAATGTGTCACGTCTGAGGAAGACCACAGGAGGTGGTCTGACCGTCAATGATATCACCAAAGATAACAGTTTGAACCTTTTTGGAACAGACACAGAGAACTCAAGCTAAAATCTATCTGTTTGTGTCCCAACGACCGGCGAGGAGAACGTCCACATGCTAACCTTCTAACTGCAGAGCTCCAAACATGATTCAAGCCATTTTGGAGGTTTTTAACTGCTGAGCATCATATCGACCGATATCTATTGTGTATTTTCTGTATTTTAGGTGTGTTAGGAAAAACTACTGTCCGTTGTCGCGCTGGTACGACGTCGTACACCACATCTGACGGAGCCCGACGGAAGAGTCAATTAAGACTCTAAAATACAACTTGACGTAGAACACAAAGGTCCACCGAGACCCAACAGTCCTCTTACATTCATTCAAGTCTTTAAAGCTCAACCAAAACCAATCCAAAGTTGGACGAACTCTTTCTTTGTCCAAACCTCATCCTTTGCGCCAATTTTCCTGAAAATCCTTGACAGCACAGTCCTGCTAACGGGTGAAAACGTCAGCTCCTGAGTGGAGGTAATAAATAACGAGTGAGTGCTGCTCATCAGCCCTGTCACACATGATGAATGGCTGCTGGTTCAACTGCAGGGCGTGGATGATAGTTTGACGCTCGGCTACAAAACACTGTAAATTACACCAGGCCAATGTGGTATTTTCCCCTCTGGTCAGGCCTAAGAGACAAATTGGGGAGTCTCCGCGATTTACGGCCGTCCACAGTGACAAGTGTTGATTGACAAAGGTTTTCGCTGTGTGTTTATATCACCACCGTGATAGCATCTCACATTTATGCAAATCCAACAGAGGCTTGAAGAAACCTGAAGCGACCTGAAATCCCATAGCACAAGTTCGGGTCGTCACATTTCTTCCCCCCCACCCCCCAACATCAAAAAGGGAGTAAAAGTCTAGTAGCAACAAGACAGAGCAGTATTTTGCAAGCAATGGCTTATCTTTTGATCAGACAAGACGTAAATCTGAGGAGGATTTGTGTTTTAAAGCATTAAATCTACAAGTTATTGCCTTCATAAATGTGTTTGCACATCGTGCAACAATAAGCCGTGGCACTCGCGGAGCCACAGGCAGTGTTTCCTCAAAGCAGCAGCAGCTTCATAATCTCTGGCAGCTGCCAGAACAAAAAAGACGACAAAAAAAAACACACAACACAAACGAGAAATCCAATAAAGAAGTTTGTGGACGAGGCAGAGTTATGCCGTTTGTCAGAGGTTTGGGGAGGAATGGAGGCAGGATGAGGTAAAGTTACCTGCCGTCTGGATTACCTGAGCGACACAGTGAAGGATGAGGGTGAGACAAAGACGTGGAAAAACAGAGCGGAGGTATCACTAATTACAGGGACAGGCAGAGACACAGACACAGGCAGTAATAGCACACAATAACTGACACATGTGATGTGCCAATGATAGTGTTCCTATCACAGCGGGGCATTAGCTGCAGCAGCCCCGGGCTACCACGCACTCATACTGTACTGCACGGTCCGGTCTCCACGGACACGGGGCGTTACAAGGTGGAGAAACCAGGGAATTATGTCAAACATAAGATAAAAATAAAAAGTAAAAAATGAAAGTCCCACAGACAAAACAAACAAAAAGTTAAAGTTAAACTTTACTGGAACAGATTTACACGTATTTCTGTCCACAACAACAATGAGCTGAGATCTACAAAAAAAGACTTTTCACAAAGTAAAAAACTATGTTCAAATGTGAACATTTCCGACTTCTAATGAAAGTATTTTGTGTCCCGATTTGTGTTATATTAGCTCGTCTTCCAATTCCGACGTCACAAACACAAAACTACAAAAAAGCTAACTGGCTAACTAGCGTTAATGCTTTTATTAAAAAAACTTAAGAGTCGCTGTGTAGGAACGTGATTAAAGCTAGCGCTACCATGCTAAAGACAAAGTTAAACAAAAAAAAATGTCTCTGGATGCTAACTAGTCGCTTTTAAAATTCTTAAAGGTTATTTTAAAACAGAGAGAAAACAGTGAATACTTCAGCAACATTAGCTTTAGCCAAGTTTCTCCTTTGAAAGAACAGGGCTGAAATAAGCTAAAACAAATGTCTCTGGATGCTAACTAGCTTCCATTCCTAAAGGGTGAAGTAAATCATTCCACTGAAACAACAGTAAATATTTCACTAACATTAGCTTCAGCCAAGTGTTTCTCCTTTGAAGGTTAAAGTTAGCACTAGCGCACGCTAAAGGCAACGTTAAACAGGATATTAGCGTCAGTTGTTTTGGTTTGGTTAACATTAGCTGCCGGCCACAAACATGCGACACGGCTGTGGAGCCTGGTGTGTAATTAACGTCTCCATTAAAGAGCATTAATGTTCATTTAAAAAGCATAAACACACACACACAGTGTTCCCTGCACAGACATGTGATAATTGCAGCGAGGAATGAAAAGTTTGAGCGTCTAAAGCCAAAGAAAACGTGCAGCATCAAAGAGACGCAGACATTTCAACGTGTCGAGATTCTCCACTTCAAAACAAAGTCAAATTCCTCGCCGGAGTTTTTGTCGCCGTGGTTTTTGTTTTGTTTAGTTTTGTTTAAAAAAAAAAACGGACAGGAAAGAAAGATCGGAACGAAACAGAGAACAACTGACGACAATAATAAGACAAAATCGCCGCAATTGACCTGTCATCATTCAACGCTCAATCATGAGAACTTAACAAAGTTAAGGTGAATGAATGACGCAGTAAAACACCAACAAAGAAGAACTCCTTTCATAACCAGTTTGTTTATGAAGTTTGAGGGAAAAATATGGCTAAAATGTTACATTTTCACCCCAAAACTTTGATTCAAAACAATTCTAATAGAGTTCTCTTTCCATTACGTAGGGCGTTAACTAGTAAGTTAACTAGTTAAGTGACAATATTAGCTTGAACTTGCAGAATTTACATCCGTTATTGAAATGTGCTGAATTTCTCAGTTTGACTTTTATGCTTTTAACCTGGCAAAGAAATGTAAGCTTTTGTTGACGTTGACTCAATTTGTTCAGATTTAACAGCAGAACAAGCTTTTGGCGAAAGCGCGGATGTAAAGAAAAGAGCAACCAGGCGTTTAAAAACGGGACAAAGTACAAAAGGTGAAGACAGAGGAGAAGTGTCTTGGAGGTCTAATCCTTCTGAAGAGGAGAAACAGGCCTGAGGCGAGTGATGGCATTAAGAAGAAGAAGAAGAAGAAGAGGGAGAAGAAGAGACCGGGAACGTCAAACAAGCTACGACAGCTCTCCACCCGACCGAGCATCAGCCAAACACTGCCCCACCTCAACTCCACTCTGACAAAACCCTTCACCAACAACAACCCCCTCACCCCTCACCCTCCACCCTCCAGGGCCCGAAGATAGACAGAATCACCCCCTCCCTCCCTCTCCTCCTGTCTTTTCTCTGCTTCCTCCTCTTCCCTCTAAATCTTCTGTTTTCCCTCGTCCTCCTTTTCAAGCGATGCCAAAAGAAGCGGAAAGACAAAGTGCGACGAGGAGAGAAAATCTGGAGGGCGGGCGGTGGAATGCGAAGCCACCGACTCGGTCGCAAGCCCCCGCCGCCTTTGTGCTGGCTCGACCCTTGACCCCCGGGGTTTCACCGTGACCGATCGCGGGGCAAACTGACAGCGTGTGCTCGGGGTATTGTGTGTGTGTGTGTGTGTGTGTGACGCGGAGGCCGCATGTGTGCAGATGCTGCGCGGCGATACAACCTCCGAGAATCAGACGCTAAAACCGCGAGTAAGAAAGTGATCGCTTTCAGAGATTGCGTCACATTCCTCAGAACTACAGACAGGTCCCAGCAACCTCGGTTACACGTTTACACGGTTACATGTTTACGTGGTTACGCGGTTACATGTTTACATGTTTACGTGGTTACGCGGTTACATGTTTACACGATTACATGGTTACATGGTTACATGGTTACACAGTTACACGGTTACACGTTTACCCAGTTACACGGTTACATATTTACGCGGTTACATGTTTACACGGTTAAATGTTTACGCGTTTACGCGGTTACACGTTTACACGGTAACATGTTCACGCGGTTACATGTTTACGCGGTTACATGTTTACGTGGTTACATGTTTACCCAGTTACACGGTTACATGTTTACGCGGTTACATGTTCACACGGTTACATGTTTACGCGGTTACATGTTTACCCAGTTACATGGTTACATGTTTACGCGGTTACATGTTTACATGTTTACGCAGTTACATGTTTACGCGGTTACATGTTTACCCAGTTACACGGTTACATGTTTACGCGGTTACATGTTTACGCGGTTACATGTTCAAACGGTTACATGTTTACGCGGTTACATGTTTACCCAGTTACATGGTTACATGTTTACCCAGTTACACGGTTACATGTTTACGCGGTTACATGTTTACGCGGTTACATGTTCACACGGTTACATGTTTACGCGGTTACATGTTTACCCAGTTACATGGTTACATGTTTACGCGGTTACATGTTTACGCGGTTACATGTTCACACGGTTACATGTTTACGCGGTTACATGTTTACCCAGTTACATGGTTACATGTTTACGCGGTTACATGTTTACCCTGTTACACGGTTAAATGTTTACGCGGTTACACGTTTACGCGGTTACACGTTACGCGGTTACATGTTTACGCGGTTACACGGTTAAATATTTACACGATTACACGTTTACGCGGTTACACGATTACACGTTTACGCGGTTACACGTTTACGCGGTTACACGTTTACGCGGTTACACGTTTACGCGGTTACACGTTTACGAGGTTACATGTTTACATGGTTACATGTTTACGCGGTTACATGTTTACGAGGTTACATGTTTACACGGTTACATGTTCATTAAACAAACGTCTCTGGATTATCTTTTCTTTCTCTTCCCTGTTCTGACAACAAATGAAACCCAGAGGTCTGTGTTTCTCTGTGAGAGAAGCTGACGACGACGACGACGACGACGACGGGGGTTTTTCCCAGAGGAAAAGTCACGATGCCTTTCATCACACCTGCTCTGCAAACACACACACACACACACACACACAGTTTTATGGGAACATGCAGCAGAAGAACCACACAGGTAGTAGGCGTGGGAGTTAGAACAGCAGGGGCTTTTAACATGCTCTCTGTGGGTTTATAGGTTTCCTAATGCACTCACACACAAAGTGGTTTTAACTTCTCCTTTGGAAGAAAGTGCTGAAATGTGAAGGAAACGAGAAAAGGAGACGAGAGAGGAGACGAGCGAGGAGGATTCTCAGGAATGAAGCTGCTGCTGCTGCTGCTGCTGATGTTACTGCTGCTGCCTCCAAACATCCCAGAACATCCACCAAACACCGCACCTCTAACACGTTCTGCCCCGACAGTCGACTCATAAATCACGTCTGATTAGCGCTGACAGTTTTATTTGATCATCTTCAATCATCTGCTCAATCTTTTTTTTTTTTTTTTACTTATTTTGCTTGTGAATGTTTCTTCTTGTGTTTGCGTGAGTGTTTTGTTTTTGTGAAATGCATGAAGTAAATTATTATTCAGTAAATAGAGACACACGTCCATCTGCAGCCAGAGGCCAGAACGTCCACGGACCGACGTGTACATGCAGAAGTCTCCCGATCCATCAATCCTTCAAACTGATTTTTAATCTTTTCTACTTTAAATACAGTGCACCTGTTGCAGGGCGACGACAGGAATGTTTGACATTTTAATTGAAGTAAGTAAGTCGTTTTTATTTACATTATTTTATATAAACATTCAGAGAAAAGCTTGAAGAATTCACAATTTATTCATTGAATTATAATCGCCTTAATTTAAAAGACACGCGAGAGGAAAGACAGGTGAGAGGAAAGACACGCAAGAGGAAAGACACGCTAGATGAAAGACACGCAAGAGGAAAAACGCGCAAGAGGAAAGACACGCAAGAGGAAAGACACGCGAGAGACACGCAAGAGAAAAGACACGCAAGATGAAAGACACGCGAGAGACGCGCAAGAGGAAAGACACGCAAGAGTAAAGACACGCAAGATGAAAGACACGCGAGATGAAAGACACGCGAGAGACACGTAAGAGGAAAGACACGCGAGAGACATGCAAGATGAAAGACACGCAAGAGTAAAGACACGCGAGAGGAAAGACACACGAGAGGAAAGACACGCAAGGGGAAAGACACGCAAGAGGAAAGACACGCAAGATGAAAGACACGCAAGAGGAAAGACACGCAAGATGAAAGACATGCAAGAGACACGCAAGAGGCAAATCTTGCGTTTTCACAACGAAGCGGTGACAGAGTGAGCGGTGAAGAAGTGAGGAACAAATCAGTCTGGAGGTGAATGACCTCACATGTGGAAAGAAAGAAAGCGAGGGTGAGGGAGGGTGAGGATGGGTGAGGGAGGGTGAGGATGGGTGTAATACTGCGGTCACAAATCAAGCCCTGATCAGTCTCCTCACCTCACTAAGTGTTTCTGGAATGTTTCAGACTTAAAGCACCTGTGGGGAACGAGAGAAGACCTGACAAGTCCTGCCAAGATCTGCAGGAATTCAACTCAGAGAGGAGGAGGAGAAGAAGAAGAGGAGGAGGAGGAGGAGAAGAAGAGGAGGAGGAGGAGAACATGGTCCCTTCATCACAATTATTAAAGTGTCTCTGGATGTTACAGATAAATCAGGTAAATTCAGCTCCTGAAGTTGAAGCCGAAACGATGTTATTTATTTATGAGCTTTTACTTTGACTGATATTGAGATTTCAAGTTCGATTCTGTTTGTTTTAGTGATCATTTTGGACAGAAATGTGTGGGAAACGGTGACAATAAGAGACAATAAGTTCAAAATCAAACACACAACACGCCTGAGTCCAAACCTGCTCAAAGATTCTCTGACTCAAACCTTTAAAACCCGCTGTCGTCTCACACTCCAGCAAAATGAAAACTCATGCAACGGATTCTGCGACACAATCCTCTGCTGTGACCTTTGACCTCCCTCTCCTCCTCCCCCTCTCATTCCTCCTCACCTGCGTGCGATGTTTTCTTTGAGCCAACAGCAGCGTCCGCCGCAACAGACACACGAGACCGGAACCAAACAAAAGCTAAACGGAAGCTAAATGGAAGCTAAACGGAAGCTAACCAAAACCTTGTGAAGACGCGCTAACGTGGAGAGTTATCTGTAGTCTAAAGATTAGCGAACAAGCTCAACACTTTTCACACACATTTTTGTTTTCTAGCTAGTAGCGTTTAGCCTAGTTAGCGATGTCCCTGTGTAGTTTCAGGTGTTAGGCACTTAACTTAGCGAGTACAAAGACTAGCAAACAGGCTAAACCACAGCAAACTTTTATCCTGTTTTTGTAGAATCTGTTGAAAAGTCTGTTAAAGTTACAACAAATTTACACGTGAACATTAATTGTTTTAAATCAGCGACGGCTGTGAAGTATGAGTAGTTTTTGATTTATAGGCGGCGTGATGAGACGAAGCTAAACGTTTTTGTGTTTGACACCAACATAAATCAGGATTAACTTCACTCACAGATTAACAAACGTCTTCACGTCGCCCAGAGTTTAAAATAGAGCTAATGTAACGTTACTGCTCTGTCATTTAGATCCACATCATGATCAAATCACTGTTTGTTCAAACTTGATCTTTACAAACTTCACTTTACTTCTGACGTCTGACTTCATGTACGCCTATTATTTTGATTTAGTTACACGTGTTTAATGATTATCTTGATTAATTGAGTATTTGTTTGGTTCATAAATTGTGTAAAAATATGGTTCAGTGTTTGTCAAACTCTGGAAATGATGATGTCTTTGTTTTTGAATGATTTCTTTGTTTTTTGGGGCAAAAACAGGAAATATTCACATTTAAGAAGCTTAAAAATCACAGAAACTAGGAAATATTCACATTTAAGAAGCTGAAAAATCCCTGAAACTAGAAAATATTCACATTTAAGCTGAAAAATCACTGAAACTAGAAAATATTCACATTTAAGCTGAAAAATCACTGAAACTAGAAAATATTCACATTTAAGAAGCTGAAAAATCACTGAAACTGAATGAATGGATGAATTTAAGTGAGTAACAAACGATTCATGGAGTCATAACCTCCACACGTGCCGATACACAGAAGTTTATCTCGTGTCACTTTGACGGACGCCGTCAGAGACGCGGTTACCGTGGTTACGAGGACACAGACCACCCAATGGAGTCATCTGTCACTCATTCACTCACACACACACAGCAGGGGAGGAGGAGGTGAGAGAGTGAACGAGTGCATTCACAGTCAATCAGTGGCGTTTCATTCACATTCATGTTTCCACCTCACAGGACCGACATTCACGCGTTCATCAAAGTATCGGAAACTGCACCAGCGTGACCTTTGACCTTTCTGCCCCTCACTTCTTCAGCGGACTGTGGTCGTCACACGTCTGATTATTGATTGTCTTAATCTGGTCAATTTATGACATATTATATTTTTATGACAATAAAGACATTAGATTATATTTCACATATATATGAAATTATAGATTAGATTTAAATTAGAAACATGTTTGTTGACTAGATACAAATAAAAAGAGAAACACTGTGACTGCAGGCAGCGTGTGTGGGCGTGGCCTGGCCCTCACTTACATATACATGAAGTGGGCGTGGTTTGAATAGGGAACGAGCTGAGAGAGCGGGTTCACTCGAACATTTAGGGCTTCACTTATTTCACGTATTCACTCCCTCAGGCAACAACAGCAAGTGAAACACGGAGGAAAAAATAAATCACAATCTGCACAGTTTTTAAAGATTAGAATAAAAATAAATATATATATATATGAACTAAGAGATAAATAAAGTCAAATGTGAGGGAAACATGAGCAGCTTCTGCGTTTAAATGTCACTTCAACACAACAACACAGCGTGAATGAGTGAGTGAGTGAATGAGAGAGACTTACTGCGTGCGCAGATCTGAGCAGCAACACTGCGACTGCGAACACACACAACCTGCAGAAACACACACACACACACACACACAGACACACACAGCAGCGGTGAGTCAGGTAACTGTTACCCGGAGTTGAGTCGCTGTGAGGCGGCGTCACAGTCTCCAGAGCTCCGCTCACAACCGTGATGACGGAACAGTTTTTACACTTAAAGACAAACTTTTGTTACTTAGTTCACTTTGAGACTCACCTGAGCTTCATGTTGTTGTCAATGAAGAAGAAGAAGATGAAGATTAAGAAGAAGAAGAAGAAGCTCGTTCTTCTGTCTTCGGATCACTGAGGCTCACGCGCGCTCATCTACTGCTCCAAATAAAACCCGCACCAGAACCAGAACCTGAACCTGCACCAGCACCAGCCTCCTGTTCATCTGCGCGCAAACACACACACACACACACACACATAAAGTAGTTCCACAGAGACACGGAGACACGCAGGGACAGACACAGAGACAGACACGGGGACACACAGAGTTGTAATCGGGATTATTTTGGAGTCTCGCACTCACCAAAGTCTCGTGGTTGAAGTCGTTGCTGCCGCTGCTGCGATTCTTCAGCTTCAAACTTCAAAACTGCGGCGCAGCAGAGCAGAGGAGGAGGGGGAGGAGCCAGCCACTGTCACTCAAACCCAACCCCCCCCCCGCGCGTGTGTGTGTCTCATT
This sequence comes from Solea solea, assembly GCF_958295425.1. Taxonomy (NCBI): domain Eukaryota; kingdom Metazoa; phylum Chordata; class Actinopteri; order Pleuronectiformes; family Soleidae; genus Solea; species Solea solea. The sequence goes on from NC_081136.1 coordinate 2,381,867, forward strand.
CACACACACACACACACACACTGAAATCTAACATTTATCACATTCACACGAGAAAGAAAAGAAAAAATAAAGTCACTTTTTAACATAAATGATTTCAACATTATCACATCACACGTTAAAAAGTGAGTTTTTAAGTATTTTTTAAACAATCCCTCATAAAAGTTGTTTATTTGTGTCGTTTTTATTGTTTTTTCTCACACGTTTTTATATGTTATTTGTTTTGATGCACTTTGTTTCAGCTGCTGTTGTTTATAAATAAAGTTGGGTTGGATTGGATAAAACCCGAGTATTTTTTTACACATTCCTCAATGAGAAGCTCCTCAAAACAACTATCGATGACTTTGGTTGATTTTGATATTATTACAATCAAAAAAGAATCTTAAACAGAAACAGGAAGAGGGTTCTTTTCAGGAAATTTGCAAAAAAAATGTCTGTAAAAGTTCTGAGAAAGTTTTTCGTAAAAACTTTGAACAAAATATCTGGAAACGTTTGGATTAAATTTGTGAAACACACACATTTGGACAAATATTAGTAAGATTGTTTTATATTAAGATAACTTTTTTTTATTTTTCTCACATATGTTGTCATCTGTAATCTGAAAATATCTGGGATTAAACAATAATCTGCAGGCAACATTGTCAGTGCATCACTTTTCTCAGATTAGAAACTTCTTTTAAAACCTTTTTCTGTTTCAACCCTGAGAAGAATTCTGTGTGTGTGTGTGTGTGTGAGTGTGAGACAGGAGTCAGGGAGAATATTTAACCTTTAATAATCTGGCAGGAATGTAACGTGTCCGGGCCTATAGAACATGTCAAATAAAGCTTTAATGCCAAACCTTTTTTTTCTGCAGCCTCAGGCGCGGAGTTTCGGATTGAAGACAGGCGCACGAGACACTGTGTCCTTCCGCCACTGCCGGGTCCTAACATCCTCCTATCACTGCACAATAATCCGCGAATAATCTGATTATTCCGAGTGAAAGGGCGGGAGGTGCTGGTCTGCGGTTGCTATAGAGACATTCCTGTGCGCAAAAAAGTTTCCAAACGGCCAGTGCGCGCGGACTTGTCCAGTGCGGTGAAGGTGCAACTCGGGGGGTGACGATCAGTGCGCGAGGAAGTAGATCCGGCTGAGCAGGTCTGGAAGTGGAGAGGAGGAAAAGTTCGAGAGAGAGAAGCAGAGAGGAGAAGAGAGGAGCAGAGAGAGCAGAGAGAGCGCGAGGACAAGAAGAAGAAGAAGAAGAAGAAGAAGAAGAGTGAAGTTTCTTCTTCTTCTCTGCAGCTGCGCGACTCTGTCATGATCTCAGAGAAGAACCAGAGCCACAACCAGAACCAGAACCACAGAGCAGTCCGTTGAAATAAAGAAGAAGCGCAGCGAGCGTCGGATCCTCGTCTGATTCAACATGAACCTGCGACTCTTCATCGTCCTCTGTGTCGCGGTGCGACACGCACACTCTGCGGTAAGTGCGGCGACTTTACACTTTTCTGCGCACAGTCACCGATCACAGTTAGGACCGGGACCGGAGCGGGACCGGAGCGGGACCGGGTCTGGACTCCGGCTCCTCCAAACAGAGAAGCTGCTTCATAACAGACACTGATCATAATAAACTAATAATAATAATAATAATAATAATAATAAGCGTGTGATTCAGTGTCTCTGTGGAGTTTGGACTCAGTTTGTGTCCTGATCCGGTTCTGACTCTCAGGACATGAAGAACCTGGATCAGGACCTGATTTTAACACAAACTGAAGCAACGTGACACTGTTTAGTTTTTTGTTCCAGATTATTTGATTTAATCTCCACGTTTATTCTGCAGACACACACACACACACACACACACACACTCTTTAATGTGTGTTTCCAGAATCTTTGACATTTGCAGGAATAAACTTTACTGAACTTTCCTTTAACAGTGGAGCTCTGTCAGTGTGTGTGTGTGTGTGCGCGCGTCCTCATGTCATATTCAAACAGGTTGAATATTCATAAGTACATTAATTATTCATCAGCACTGCTCAAGCGCCGATTCTCTTGACTCCGCCCATAGACACACACTTTGGGGCGTGTCCAATCGAGCAGCTACAGTATGTATAAGTGTGTGTGTGTGTGTGTGTGTGACATGAGGACCTTTGTCCACCAGACACGGGACAATATGGACATGTCCTTTAATCATAATCATACTTTATCAGATTTGGACAAAAATTTGCAAAATTTGGACAAAAATGTGCACAAATTTGGACAAAAGTGAAGACATTTCAGACAAATGTGTCCGCATTTTGTAAAAAAAACAAATACGTCGCAGAAACACAAGAAATAATGTTTCAAAAAAGAACTCGATAAGGAATTAAAATAATCACGAGGGTCCTGGGATGACATGGAGGATGCAGCGCCCCCTTGTGGCCCTCCAGAATAAACCACTGCGACTGTATGTTGGCGATTTCGACATGAAAAGTGATGTTTTTGCTTACCTCAGAGTGCTGCCCCCTGCTGGTCACTGAAACCTACGTCAGTTTTGTTCAGTTTCCTGAACGACAGAGACACAGATGAACACATGAGGGCACAAGTGTTAAAGAACAAATGATTTGTTACCATGGAGACGTGGGGGGTGTCTCTCTGTGTTATCACTGCTCTGACCACTGAGGCCCCCTAGTGGAAGACATGGGTATGACACGCCCACGCCTCACCTCTAAAACTCCACCCTTCTTTTTTAACGTTTATGTCCAAATTTGACCTCTGACCTAATGTTGGAGTCCATCAAACTATATGTTATGTCACAAATTAAGTTAATTCAACAACTCTATTTAATTTTGAGTTAATTATTTGTGAATAATTTTTATTTTTTTTTTAAAGTTAAACTAAACTGGTAACACATACATTTAACTAGTTAGTTCAATGAACTGTGTTAGTGATAAACGGTACTAGTACTGTAATTGTGATAAACTGTGTTCTGTCACTGCTGTGTAAGTTGAAGTTTAAAGTTCAATTGAAGCCATTTATGTTTTTTAAAAGTCACATTTTTTCAGTGTACTGCAAAAATATTGAATATATACATATATACATATATATAACTTTATATATATATATATATATATATATATATATATTTATTCTAACTTTAGTTTGTAGCTATAACACACCTGTACTTTAGGTCACCTTTAAAATCTACTTATCACAAACTCATGCACGTGCAGACAGTGTGTGTGTGTGTGTGTGTGTGTGTGTGTCCACTCAGTCAGGTGAGGGAGTTCAGGTGTAACATAAACCTGCAGGTTTTCTCTTTGAAACACCGCAACAACCACAAAAACACACACACACACAGTTTAGGGAAACCCTGTGCTGTGTGTGTGTGTGTGTGTGTGTGTGTGTGTGTGTGTGTCCAGCCATAACATCCTCCGATAAACATCTCATATCCACTGAAAGAGTGGGAGGAGCTTGTGTCACAGTCAAAACGTCTCGTCTGTCTTAAAATCGTCTGTGATCATTTTCCTCGAGTCACGACACTGAAAAAACCCAACATTATGTTTTAAATAATACTTAAAAGATTCAAAGAGACTTAAAAAGTTTACACACAAATGAAGTTGTTTTAAACTAAAGTTTAAATCAAATTCATACAATTCATTAACTTTATTCTGAAGGAAATTGTGTTTATATAACTCTAACTTTATTTTGAAGGGAATTGTGTTCATACAAACCAAAGTTAATGAGTTATATGAACAAAATGTCATGTGACTAGTTAACTGTTAGCAACAGTTACCTGACTTACCAACAACTCTGTGTGTGTGTGTGTGTTTGTGTGTGTGTGCGTGTGTGCTAACACTTTAGTGTCAGTGAGGAAAAACAGTTTGACTAAAGTCACTGAGAAACAACAACAAACTGTTTAGAGAACTAATCACACACACACACACACACATGCACATTTGAAGTACTGCTAGTAAAAGATGCAGTAATATCAGAGCAACTGTGTACAAGTACTAGTTGCAGTAGCAGCATCATAGTACAAGTAGACGACAGTATTCAAAGAGTTTTACTGTTTGAGTTGTTCAATAGTTACAATAGTGCAGCAGTAGTAGTAGTAGTCGTCATAGTATTCATACAGTTTTGACTGAAGCAGTATTTTAAATAGTACTGCAGTCAAAGCAACAGTTGTGCAGTAGCAGTTGTTGTTGTCAGTAGTAATACTAGTAAAGATGTAGTAGTAGGAGCAGCAGTGAGTACTGTGGTAGTATAATGCAGCACTAGAACTACCTGTAGTAGTAGCTGTAGTAGTAAAAGTAGAAGTACTAGTGGCATCAGAAAAAGTAGTAGTACTCTTGAGTAGTTTTAGTAGTAATACTAGTAAAGATGTAGTAGTTTTAGTAGCACAGTAGAAACAAAACTGTAGTAGCAGCAAACGTAGCATTAGCTTTAGCTGTAGCATCAACAGTAGTGGTTGTAGTAAGTAGTAATCGTTGTATTTTTGTAGTACAAGCAGTAGTTTTAGTATTAGCGGAGGAAGATGATAAAGTATTTATTTGTAATATTTTATTGGTCAATAAGATACTAAAACTATAAGAGCAGCTAAAGTATGACTAGCATTAGCTTTAGCTGTAGTGTCGGTGGTATCTTTGTAGTACTACGAAGTACATTTTGCAGTATTAAAGTCGCAGTAAGAGTCAAAGTGAAGAGAAATCCTAGTATTTAGTGGTTCATTTGACGTAAATCCACTCTTTGACGGTCGTTTTAAGAGGATCAGCAGCAGAAGACGACGTCAAAGGACATTTATAAGCTTTTATTCTTCAATAAAAGACAAAAGTGTCTCTGTATTTCTTCTCTGTCTCGGTCCCTCACACTCAGACGTCCCCGTCTTTGTCTTCTGTCCGGTGCTAAGAGCAAAGTAAACGCCGTGTGTTTATCAGGGACGTCCTTATTGACTCTGAGGGGGCTTTAAAGGTCAAAGGTCTCCCGTCTGTCCGTCCTCGTCCAGGCCTTAACCAGCAGGTGATTCTGACCCCCTACCCCCCAGTGGTGGGAGGTTAAAGTGCAGCATGTTTGTTCGCAGACTGTTGAGATTAAAGCGGAACTCTTTGTGGATTAAGTTACAGATTAAAAGTCTTGGATTATCCTATGTTTCCTAACTTTATTTTATTGGCCATTTTAACCCCAACATCTGCTGGAGTTATTTTTAACCAGGACTGGACCTGAACCAGAACTAACCACAAGCTTTTCTTCCCATGTCCGAACACAAGTTCTGCATGTGGCGCGGTTTTGGATTATGAAGCGAGAACTTGTGTTTATTGTTCATTAGAGACGGGGAAGAGCATCTCTGTGTGTGTGTGTGTGTGTGTGTGTGTGTGTGTGTGAGGCAGTAATCCAGCAGGCTACCTGACAAGTCCGCCTCCACAGAACACAGTCACAGGACGTTCTTCCTCCTCCTCCTCCTCCGTCTTCCTGACCTCTTTTCCCCCTCAGAGAACATCAGACTTCGTTGTATTTGTTTTTCTGAGAAATTCACAGGACAAAAAGTTAAAAAACGAGACGTGATGTGCTTTCAGAAGACAAATCAATAAAGACGGACGGAAGAGGAGTTATTGAAAAAACAAAATGAGAAAATAAAGATCGGGTGATATTGCCCCCCCCCCCCCCCCGCCACACCCCCCCTGAGCGGAGACATTTATTGTTCTGCATTCTTTCTGTCTTTGTCTCCGAGGAGACGACGGAGAGAAGACTCCGTCTGATGTGTCTGAGATCAGCCGACGTCTCCTGCTGCTTCTTGTCTTACCTGGAAGCTCCCTCACGCCACACAGTCGTGTGTTTCACACAGTCGCGTGTTTCACACAGTCGCGTGTTTCACACACGTCGGTCTATCACTCTGCACCTTTTCATTACTTCACCTCTCTCTCTCTCTCCTCTGTGTCTTCTCTCACGCTGTGAAACTCTGAAATCACTTAAACTCATCTTAAATTAAGATAATCCTCATTTGCTCTTAAATGTGACGGAACATGTTTTTTTTGACTGATTCACTGTGCTTTTATTGTGAAATATGGGTCATTCCATATCAAAACAACAACTTTTATTTTGAAATATCACCACAAATATCTTTTTTTTTGCAATATTCGTCAGTATTTGAAGTACTAGTACAAGTAGACGAGAGTATTCAAAGAGTTTTACTGTTGGTACACGAGTATCATTGGTTAAATACTGCAGAAATGATGTATGATGCAGTACATCATGTTATAGTAGTTGCTGTAGTACTAGCAGTGGTACCACTAAAGTAACGCTTTTGCAATACTTGTTAAAGTAGTATTTTAACAGTGTAGTACTAGCAGTAGTAGTAAAAGCAGTGAAAAGTATACATGTGTTGTAGTTTTGCAGTAATATTAGTCAAAGTGGTATTTTCAGTTGTTCAATAGCTACAATAGTGCAGTAGTAGTAGTTGCTATTGTAATACTAGTAAATATGTAGTAGTAGTTTTAGTACTACAGTAGAAACAAACCTGTAGTAGCAGCAAAAGCAGCATTAGCTGTAGCATCGATAGTAGCGGTTGTAGTGTAAGTAGGTAGCAAACATAGTATTTTTAAATAGGAAAGCAGTAAAAGCAACAGTTGTGCAGTAATAGTAGTTGTTGTTAGTAGTAATACTAGTAAAGATGTAGTAGCAGCAGCAGTGAGTACTGTGGTAGTATACAGTAATGCATCACTAGAAGTATCTGTAGTAGTAGTAAGTATAGTGGCATCAGAAGAGAAGTGGTACTTTTGAGTAGTTCCAGTATTAATACTAGTAAAGATGTAGTAGTTTTAGTAGTTTAATAAAAACAAACCTGTAGTAGCAGCAAAAGTACCATTAGCATTAGCTTTAGTTGTGGCATCAACAGTAGCAGTTGTAGTATAAGTAGTTAGTAATTGTAGTATTTTTGTAGCGCAAGCAGTAGTTTTAGCATTAGCAGGGGAAGATGATAAAGTATGATTAGCATTAGCTTTAGCTGTAGTGTCAGTGGTATCTTTGTAGTATAGTTGTTTTCTAGTTTAACTTTCAGACTTTCTTTGGTTTCCTACAAAAACAAACATTCAGTTTTAAATTTTTTTAACCACGTCATTTTGATCAAAACGTCGCGTTTTTTCCTCGGCTCGTTGGTTAGCGGAGGAGACGCCGTTCGCCCTTTAAGAGTGACGTTTTTATGAGAAATCGCTCGATTCTTTCACGTCTGTCATCAAAGATGGATAAAAAGAGTTTTATAAACGGTTTATGTGGCGCTTCAGTGTAGCGTAGCATGTAGCCTAACACACACACACACACACACAGTGTAGGAGGAACATCTGCTTATCTCTTCTTCACTGTTTTTCCTCCACGCACTCGCTCTCTTTTCTTCCCTCACTACTTCTAATGCTCTCTCTTCCACCTCGGGCACCTGTTTCTGTCATCACACTGAGGAGGAGGAAGTTAGGGCTTCCCCAACCAACACATGGAAGAATGTGTGTGTGTGTGTGTGGGAATACACTGCTGTTTTACAGATAATGTTATATAGAGTTGCAATATTATCTGTAATATACTCATTCAGACAGAGTTTCACTCCGACGACGTCTCCTCCTCTTCCTCAGAAGCTGGACTGCATGATGGTACAGAGACTGTCGAGCTGTGAGCGCCCCCTACAGTGAGAACTACAGCAAAACAGAGACGAGTTTCTCACTGTTAGACAGACTTTTGTAAAAAGCACTCACTCTCCCACACCAAAGCCCATAGAGAAAACCAGTGATTTTAACGTCACAGCACACAGGAGTTGTTGATCCACTGCTGCCTCCATCACTAAGTTCAAATGTCTTATTTTGTCAATTTGGCTTTTGAAATTCTTCGTTATGATTTAAATCAGTGACACAAAGTGACCACACGAGGCAGCAGCAGACCAGCAGCTCCTGTGTCCCCGCAAGCTAAAATCGCTGATTTTCTCTATGGGGTTTGGTGTGGGAGAGTGAGTGCTTTACAAACTTCAGTTTCCCTGGTTAAGTGGATAAAATCTGTTGTTTTCTTTGGTGTTCTTACTGAGAGTCAGCCGTGTGTGTGTGTGTGTGTGTGTGTCTCAGGCTGGTTCTCAGCAGCAGGTGGCGCTCACAGCACAGACCGTTTTACTGCGTCTCTCCAGCAGATCATATTCCTGATAACTTGTACTGTATATACAGCAGCTACAAACACTGTGTGTGTGTGTGTGTGTGTGTGTGTGTGTGTGTGTGTGTGTGTGTGTTCCTCAGGTGGAGCTTGATCTCAGTTAATCTCAGGTCAATGTGCCAGTTGGTATGTGGCTAAGCCCTTAGCATGCAGTCCAGGGATAATGTGTGTGTGTGTGTGTGTGAGAAGAATGATCACATGAGTTTTTTGATGATGGAGTGAGTTCAGACTGAAATTGAATGAGATTGAACTGAAAAAACGATGAGACGTGAATCTTTCATTCACGTCTGTGTGTGTGTGTGTGTGTGTGTGCGTCTGTGTGTGTGTGTGTGTGTGTGCACGGCATTCCTCGTCTCCTTCAGACAAAAAGACAAACACTGGTCAGAACAACAGGAAATATCAGACGTGTGTCACAGAAGTAGAAGAAGAAGAATCTCAGAGTCTCTGAATTTAACTCATTAGTGAAGATTTAAAGATAATAATTTAAATGAATTGAATTTAAAATAATCCAGATTATTTTTGCTGTTAGAACTCTAAATCTTGAGGAAACAGAACTGAGCTCTGCACAGTTTACCTCCACCGCTACTGCCCCCATGTGGTCAAGATGTGGAAGTGCAGATCTACAATGACGTCATAATAAAGGAGTTCATTGAGTTCGTTTTTAATCATAATTCAATTAATTTAATCTTCCAATCAATAAGGATTTATAAATAAACACAAACTACACTTCAGTTTAAGACGATTTATACAAATAATTATAATACAGTTTTTCAGAAAGTGAATAAACTCTGGATTTTATTTTTAATCAGTTTTTAAAATAAGAATTAATTTATTCAGAATTTATAAACTCTGAATGAATGTGTTAATGTTTATAAACTTAAAGAACAACTGAAACGTCGTCGCTTTCTTTATGACGTCATTGTGACATCATCAAACTCAACATACGCTCCCTCATCACCTCCTTGCATCCTCTCCTTCCTGCCTCCCTCATCACCTCCTTGTTTCCTTTCCTTCCTGCGTCCCTCATCACCTTATTGTTTCCTTTCCTTCCTCCCTCCCTCATCACCTCCTTGTTTCCTTTCCTTCCTGCCTCCCTCATCACCTCCTTGTTTCCTTTCCTTCCTTCCTGCCTACTCTCACCTTGTTTCCTTTCCTTCCTTCCTGCCTACTCTCACCTCCTCCCTCATATCCTACTTTGTTTCCTTACCTCCCTGCTTCCTCATCACCTCCTTGTTTCCTTTCCTTCCTGCCTCCCTCATCACCTCCTTGTTTCCTTTCCTTCCTTCCTGCCTACTCTCACCTTGTTTCCTTTCCTTCCTTCCTGCCTACTCTCACCTCCTCCCTCATCACCACCTCACTCCCTCATCTCCTACTTTGTTTCCTTACCTCCCTGCTTCCTCATCACCTCCCTGCCTCCTCCCTCCTTGCCTCCTCTCTCCTCCTCCTCAGGCAGTAGCTCTGATGCTGGTATTCAGCTGCCGCTCCCTCTCTAATTTCTCGTTGCCTGGAGTCACAAAGAGACGAGTGGTGATGTTAGAGAGAGAGGACGAGTCTGAACCTGTGCTCTGCAGGGCGGGGTGAGGGTGGGGGTGAGGGTGAGGTTGAGGGTGGGGGTGGGGTTGAGGGTGGGGCAGGAATCCTGTATATGCGACGTGTAAATTACACCAACAATGATCTGACAGCAGACTGAGAAGAGACCTGAAAATGATTTGTGCTCGGGGAATTATTTCATTATTTAAAGGTGTTGACGTTTTTGCATTGACGTTAATCACACGTTGCCTTCATCTTCCCTGCAGCAATTTGTCAAAAAGGAGTGACTTTTGTTCTCCGACATGATTTATCTGTGGAGGAAGTGGCTCCAAAAGAAATCAATTAATTATTGTTATTTTTTAAACCTTGGCACGCGAGATTGTTTTGAGATCTGACGACGTCTCCACCTCTGATTGTGTGAACATGTTTGCGTATCTGGAGGGCAGGAATTCCCAGAACTGCCTCAAAGTGTGAGAGACGACGCTGTTTAAGCTGATTATTGATCAATAATTCCATAATCTGTCATTTTGATAAAAACCCAATAAAACTTCAAATTATAAAAAAAAAAATCCGTAACTTAGTGATGTTGAGAGAAGGAGAGTGCACCTCCTAAATCTGTGAAGAAAAAGAGTCAAAAAGAGAGTGGGTTAAAAAGTGAGGGGCCTAAAACAGCCTTGTGGAACACCACAATTCATCTTAATAGTTTTAGATGAAAACTTATCACTGCTTACAAAGTACTCTCTGACTGTATGACTGACAAAAAATGAAAACCTGTTGAACTCACCAAAATAAAATATAACAGTCTAAAAAGGAAACACATGGGGCCTAAAACTGAGCCGTGTGGAACACCACAATTCAACTGTGTGATAAGATTTGAACCAACCAGATAAAAAAGAGCCAACAACCTGCTGAGCTCTTGACTTACCAAAATAAAATCACAAGCGTCTAAAAGGGAAACACATGAGGCCTAAAACTGAGCCGTGGGGAACACCACAATTCACCTTATAGTTTTTAGAATCACATAAGTAAATGGTTACAAAGGAAAGAGCCCCTCCAAAATAAAATCGTGTAAAATAATTAAAGCGTCAAACACAAAAACAATTTGTAAATGTGGGCAGAGCCTCTCAGAGAGGCGTGTCCCTGTGAATCGCTGTCCTCCAGATGTGTCACTCATGTTTTATCAGAACAAATGAAGCGTGTCGCCGTTTGTTGTGATTCAGTGGAAGATGAAGGGGAACAGAGAGAGAGGGAGATGAATGAGTGAATTTGAGGGTGAGGTGTGTTTTCACAGATGTATGGAAGCGGAGGGAGAGCGAGTGTTTATTTCTCCCTGAGCTCTAACACGCGTGTGTTTACGATGATGAACGTGAATCTGTGTATATACAACTCACGTACAGATGACCTCTGACCTCTGCAACAGAAACGGTTCCCACGTTGTACATTCTATTATATATATTTTAAAAAGAAATTTGTTCAAGGGAAGAAAATAAACATTAATGTGTAAAATGATCTCAAAAAGTGATGATTTCTGCTGAATTCTCACTTAAGAGTTGCTGAAATAATTAAAGTCAGACTTAATTCATCAGTTTCTCCTGTTTTTAAAAGTCCACATCACTTGTAGTTTTCTTCTTAATCGTTTCCTACCATCAAAGGGTTTATTTACGGTCCTGGTCAATCATCAGATTCCGCTTTTGTGCCTCAAATTCCCCAGGAAACGTTTCGTCTCCAGTCTGATTTTGAAAATGTTCACCTGCACGTTTGCTGTGAACCGCTTTTACGCAGTTTAATGCGAACGACACTCGTCACTTTGTGAGGAACAAAACCTCTGCTCGACGATATGAGATAAACCTGGAGAAGCTTTGAAAAAAGTGGAACCAGAGGGTGGTTCCTCAGGCGCCCTGAAGCGCTGCCTGCAGGTGTCGCACTGCTTGAAACCGCCGAGGTCAACGTTCATCAGAGCGCGACAGGAAAAATGTGTTGAGAAGAAAGAGAAGGAGTAGAATTCCTGGACAGACGCCGTGGTGCGACTCAGGGTTCACCAGTCAGGGGTGAAGGGGTGAGGATGAAGGGGTGACTCAGTGGGGGGTCTTCCTCTTCCAAAGAGCCGGTGATTTAAAACACACACACTTTGGTCTTTTGGTCTCAGGGCGTCAGAACCTTGAAGTCGTTAAAGTCCAGCAGCGATGAAAGGGATCAGAGGTTTGACGGCGAGGCTCGGGGCCTGGAACGCCGCTCGCCAGAACAGGATAAACACACACACACTGTAACACATGATTGAGAACACACACACAGAGATGCTGAGTCATAAAACGAAAGCCGATTTTTGAAGATCAAGAAAAAGAAAGAAAAGGAGGAGCTCTTATGGAAACAACGTGAAAGTTGCCCCCCCCCCCGACACCTGCACAGACAGATGTTCCTTCAACGAATAGAGAGAGAACAGTGCCGACCACCGAGCACAGAAATCCATTCAATTCCGACATAAACCACAAGCGTATCCGTCTACCGACCCAAGTGTATCTAGAACGTGACGTAATGCTCCTTTAACGGTTGTGGTAACATTAGGACACACACACGTACGTGATGTGTGTGTGTGTGTGTCATGGCTGCCTCAAAAGAAATTAGAAATCTAAGAAAAAACAGCCACTGATGTTGTTTAAAAAAAGCGGAATCGTGTGTAAAGCTTTACGCCGACGATTCACTCGTTTATGTAAAAGAACCCAGAAGATGCTTTAAAAGGGCTTTTTTTCAGGGTTAAGACCTGGTTTTAGGGTAAGACATGGGTTAAGGGTTGAGGTTAAAGTAGGGTTAAGGGGCTGGAGAATGTGTGATGTCCGCGATGTGTCCTCACTAAGATAAAAAAACAAGTTTGTGTGTGTATGTTTAATCATCAGTCTGTGATGAGCGGGGGGAATTCCAGTCTCGCCAGTCTAATCCTCGGGTACATGCCTTCCGCTCGCTGCTCCTCACCCTGTCCTCACCCTGTCCTCACCCCCCTGCTCTTCCATGACTCACCCTGAACTTCTCCCTCTCTCTCTCTCTCGTTATTAATGCAGGTGATTTTATTTCTTCATAACGGTGATTGTTTCTCTAAATTTTGAACTTGTCCTTCACGATGCTACATGGTTAGCTTCTTTATCATTAAAGGTGTTTGGGAATCAGATGCTAGTGATGCTAACCTGCTAGCATTTTGTTTGTTGTTCGCCCACTGATTCTAAAGCTAAGCTAGAAGAAATTTAACATAAAAACATTAATATTGGTGGGACAACAAGGAGCTGGTACTAGTTAAGTTCTGGTTCTTGATAACCAGACCTGAGTAATTTAGGACTTTGAAATCAACATGATTTCATGAATGGACGACAGTGTTAATTAAAAGTGTTCATTTCTATATTTGCCTGTTATTTCGTGTACTGTATGAACTTTGAGCAGCATCGGGTCCAGACCTGTCAGGTCCAGGTCTATGGGTCCAGTCCTATTTGTCTAGGCCCATCTGGTCCAGGCCTGTCAGGTCCAGGTGTCACAGATCAGGCTCAGCCTCACCTTCACCTCAGGCCTGAGTCTGAAGTTAATCATAATATATTTTATGATAGAAATGAGACGTTGAAGGATCCAGACAGAAGGAGTGGAGCACATATCTGTGACTCACTGACCTTAAAATAAGTGGATTAAATTCTGCTGCAGGGAGAGAGAGACAGAGAGACACAGAGAGAGAGAGAGAGAGACACAGAGAGAGAGACACACAGAGAGAGCGACACTCTCTAGATTTGATTGCTGTAAAATTGTCAGTAATTTTCTTTCCAACATAACTTTCACTTTCCATTATTTATTCAAAGGAATTACGTCACTGAGACATGCCGGTAAATCTCGTCTGTGATTGGACGCTGAAGTCCTGAGGTTCTAGTGTAATGACATATGATCACATGATCACATGATGACAGGATGATATGATCACATGATGACAGGATTATATAATGACAGGATTGATATGATATGACAAAAGGAACATGGTCACATGATGACAGGATGAAAGGATGACATGATGAAAGGGTGACATCACATGATGAAAGGATGACATGATCACATGATGAAAGGATGGCGATCACATGATGACATGATCATAGGATGAAAGGATGACAACAAAGTTGACAGACGATTTCTATCGTAGAGTTTGAAGCAGATTTGTCGCAATAATGCGATGAATGGCAGAGATTCTGGTCAGTTACCAGGTGCCAAAGAGAGCGACACGGAGCTTTAAAAAGGATAAAGTGCATGTTTGGGGAAAAAAGGGAAGAGAAGAGAGGACGGATGAAAGTGAATGAGAGAGAGAGGGAGGGAGAGAGCTGCAGGTCTGGGCGTGAGAGCAGACTATTGAGCTGAACCAGACCAGAGGCTAATCTGGAGATCCAGGGCTTGTAAAAACACACACACACACACACACAGATGTATTCAGGCGTGTGTGTGTGTTAATGACGCCCTCTTGTTCTGATAAAGATTTTAAATGTCCCGTGTTCACAGCTCAGTTGTTCGTCTCTAAAACTCAGCGTGTTCTCTTTCCCTCTGACCCGCGCGGGAATCAAACCCTCAACCTCTGCCTTGCGTCAGCGGCCTCTGAACTGCACAGGAAGTCCAAACAGGACGGCACTGTCAGTCTGCGGTTAACACCTGGTTTATGATGAGCGTGAACACACACACACACACACACACACACTGGAATGTGACACTCTTCAGTCTGCTTATGATTCACGCTCAGTGAGCGCCCCCTGCTGCGTAGGACCAGCATGACACAAAACACTGATTTTAACAAAAGACACCAAAGCAAATAAAGACTGAACTCTATTCTTTTAGAAAGCTGTGACAATCCTGAGTCACTCTCCCACACCAAACCCCATAGAGAAAATCAGTGATTTTAGCTCGCGGGGACACAGGAGCTGCTGGTCCGCTGCTGGTCCGCTGCTGCCTCGTGTGGTCACTTTGTGTCACTGAGATAAATCTGAACAGAGGATTTTTGATGCCGAATTTTACAAAATAAGACATTTGAGTTTAGTGACGGAGGCAGCAGTGAATTGATGACTCCTGTGTGCTGTGATGGTAAAATCACTGATTTTCTCTATGGGGTTTGGTGTGGCAGAGTGAGTGGTTTAGAAACTCCAGTTCCCTGTTGGAAAATTCCGTCTCACAGTGAGATAAAGACGTAAATATCGTAGACTTCAACTGATTTTATGACACAAGTCTTTTGTGATGTGGATAAAATCTGTTTGTCTGTACAGAAAAGTGCTGACTCGCCTTCTTCCCTCTCTCTGTTTCTCACACTCTGTCTCTCTCATCTGTGTCAACAAGCATGGGAAACATCCACCAGCAGCCTGGCACTCCCTCCATCCATCCCTCCTTCTATCCCTCCTCCCCCACACTTTTCTCCTTCTTCTCCAAACTTTGCTGAGAAAAAAGCGAGGCGTGTTTTTTTGCGAACGCGTTCGTTTGGGATTTGAAACAATGAAATAATCTGGTGTTGTTGTCGCGCGCTGACCTTGGACCGTCACCAAACAAACCTCACGGTCAAACGCGCGTTTCCTCCTCTGTGGGAACACGCACTCTCCTGCCACCTGCGCTGATGGAGCGCCACCTCGTGGTTGAAAACGATGACACACACAGAATCCTCTGGCATCATTTTTTGCACATTTATAAAAGCTGCTCCACATACAGACATTTGTGCTGATGTTGAAGGCTTTTTCTTGCCTTAAATATTCATACTTTATAACGATTTAAAGACAGAGACGAGGATGGGAGGTGAAAATGATCCCCGGCTAGACTCAAATGTTCACAATTCAACGTGTTTTTCTGCTTCTCCAACTTTTATCATGATAATAATTGTTTATAATGACTGATTTGAACACCTTTTGTTATATTATTGTTACTGCCCCAGTCCCCTATTTGATATTTAATGTCAAAATGTAGTAAACGTGTGTTTCTGTCTTTGATCTGCAGGCCTGTAACGGATGTGCAGGATCTAAATGTGACTGCAGAGGAGTGAAAGGAGACAAGGTAAGTTTCAGGCAACACCAACATTATATTATAATACAATTTCATATATGTCTATGTGATATTTGCATGATTTTAGACCTTGATGTGCTAAAAAACTCCTAAAATCTCAGTCGGTCTCTCCTACACCAAACCTCATAGAGAAAATCAGTGATTTTAGCTCACAGGGACACAGGAGCTGCTGGTCTACTGCTGCCTCGTGTGGTCACTTTGTGTCACTGATTTAAATCTAAACAAAGGATTTTAAATGCAGAATTTCACAAATTAAGACGTTTGAACTTAGTGATGAAGGCAGCAGTGGATCAACAACTCCTGTGTGCTGTGATGTTAAAATCACTGTTTTTCTCTATGGGGTTTGGTGTGGGAGAGCGAGTGTTTTTTTTTTTTGTTTATATTAATATTTGTGTCATGTGACTTTTTCCCCACTGATGGTTTCGTGTGTCTGTGCATCATTCGCAGGGTGAACGGGGTTTCCCGGGTCTCACCGGACAACCAGGGGTGCCAGGTTTCCCCGGACCTGAGGGACCAATCGGAGGCAGAGGAGAGAAGGTGGGCGGAGCTAATCATCTAAAACTATTTCCGACTCTCGCCTGAATTTCACTGAAACAAACTATACTTAAAATATGTTCGCCCAAATATGTTGCTGTAATGATTTTAATCCCATTTTAACTATAATCTAATCTAATCTGATTTTGTGTCTGTGGTTTTTCAGGGCAGTGATGGACCTCAAGGACCTGGAGGTCCAAAAGGAATTAGAGTAAGTTTTATCACATTTGTCCCAATGTTGTTTGTAATGTCGTCTCCTGACCAGCAGGCGTCTCTGTTTCCTCCGTCTCTGACCTGTTCTGCTTTTTCTAACAGGGTCCTCCTGGATTACCAGGATTCCCAGGAACTCCAGGACTTCCTGTGAGTTTCTTTTTCTTTCCGGCTTTTATCACCAATGTTGTTGTTGTTGTTGTTGTTTACGTGAACTCACACGTTTGTTTTCTGGGTGTCAGGGTCTGCCGGGTCAGGACGGACCTCCGGGCCCGAGAGGAGTGGGGGGCTGCAACGGGACAAAGGTAGACTCCGACGGAAACAAAGGAATGCACCCAACGAGATGTTCGCTAACTTTTTAATAATGAAACCTTCTTCTTGTTGTTGTTGTTGTCAGGGTGAACGAGGTTACCCCGGGGCAGGAGGAATTCCCGGAACGCCGGGATTATTGGTGAGTCGACCGCGGAAGTTTTCATTGCAAAACATCGGCAACAATTTCGGGATTTGATTTCTTCACTGAACGTTTGTTTTTGTCTTCTGTTCATCACAGGGTCCACCGGGTCTGCCCGGGCCAAAGGTAACGCACAGACACACAAACAGACACACAGACACACAAACAGACACACTGACAGACACACAAACAGACAGACAGACACACAAACACATAAAGATGTTTGTTGAGTTGTGTTTTCCATAACTTATAACTCGTTCCGTTAGTAAAACAAACATTTCAGTCGTGTTTTTTGGAAACGATAGTAAAACTAAACCCCGCCCCTGGTCTGAGGCTGACACCGCCCAGTGCCTGATTTCGGAAACCTACAAAAAGTGGGCAGGGGGTTATCAGATTGCTCTGTGTAGTTCATTCATACGGCTGTCTTGAATATAGCAATCAGAAAATAGTATTTCTTGTTGCCGGGTAAATACACAGGTTGCAGAATGGAACTTTGTGTAACATTTTGTTTTTGTTCTGACTTAAAATCAGTTGTAACTTTAAAAAAAAACAACAACTAAACTGTTAAACCTGTTGTAAATTATGGAGATTTTTTTTGGGATTAGACATGAAAACATTTACTCACAGAAGTCAGACGTCTTTTCTCTCGTCAAACCATGTGGTGTTTGATTCGTCCACAGGGAGACCCAGGTGACATCATCTCCACCAATCGGTTTGGACAGAAAGGAGGACTGGGATTACCGGGATTACCAGGAGCTCCTGTAAATTCATGTCAACATTTTAAAAACATTTCAACAATTTTTTTTGATAATAAAAAGCACATTAATAACATGTTGTTGACGTAAACAGGGATTACCAGGTCCTCCTGGATTACAAGGTCCAAGTGGTCCTCCAGGACCCACAGGATACGAGGTAAAACCACATCAGATGGTTTTATTTATTTATTTATTTATTTTCAGCTGTAAAAACTGTGAGAAACTAAGTTGTTTGTGTTGTTTTTCAGGGTCGTCCAGGTCCTCCGGGTTCTCCTGGACCGAAGGTCAGTTCATTTTAAATATTGTATTCACGTTCACTAATCGCACGTTCACTTTGTCTTAGGCTAACTTTTGTTCGTGTTCATGTGTTCACACATATTCGTGCGTGAATGTTTGTTGTTTCCAGCTCAGCTCAGACTCAAACACACCAGTGTCACACTCAGACCCTTGAGTACAAAAAATGTCCCATTGCAAAAACACATGCAAACGTTCATTTTTCATCACTTCCATTAAAACATGATACGTGCATTTTATTATATTAAGTGATAATTTTGACTACTCTCCACCAGATGGCACCATAGAGAGAAAAAAAACATGTTATTTCCACTAGATGGCGCTGTCACAAATGTTGCTACACAAACATTTTTACTTTTCATGAAGTAAATTGAAATTTAAAATCTAAAAAATTCAAGTAGAATGAAGTGAACATGTTAGAAATAATTTAAATTCACTAAATGCACTAATAATTCCATCACAGTCACTGATTTTGAAAAATCATCAGAAATGTTGACAAACATTTTTTTTTTTTTTATCATTTGGACCATAAAAGATGACATTTTCTTCTTCTTTTTTTGTCTTTGCAGGGAAACATGGGTTTGAACTTCCAAGGACCCAAAGGAGATAAGGTTCAGTGACAAGTCCAACAAACGCCGCCTGTCCTTCACCTTCTGTTTATCTCTGTGTTCCTTCAAACTGATTTTGTTTGTGTGTTGTTTGTGTGTGAGCACAGGGTGAACAGGGTTTAGCGGGACCTCCTGGTCCTCCAGGTCAGGTGGGAGAGCAGCAGCGACCGCCAGTGCACGTGATTCAGAGAGGAGACAAGGTAAGAGTTTGTTGATTCCCAGGATTGTAATTTCACAGGAAATTACAGATAAGATGAATATAAAGTAACAAAAACGATCAAAAACCCAAACGAAACGCAAAACCAAGAAATATGAACCAAAAAAGAAGAAATGTCACAAATTCACCAACATGATTTACTTTGATTATGTTTCTTCAAAAAACATCTAACGTGATTCTTGTTGGAAATGCAGCAGTTTCACCACCAGAGGGCAGATTTAAAGCTGCACAATAAATTGAGACAATGTGTGATGTTGGCCACAAGATGTCAGTAGAACACAAAAATCTGTGTATTCACAAAATGTGAAATATAAATGTGTATTTTTTTTTTTTGCTGATATTTATTCACATTTTCGTCTCTCATGTCACAGATGTATGACATTTAAGTTTGACCTTTTTTCTTCTCACCTGCAGGGAGACCCTGGACCTCCAGGCCCCCGAGGTGATCCAGGTTTTCCAGGCACTCCTGTGAGTAAATAATAAAAACAAAAGAGTCAGTTTTCGATTAAATGTAGAAAAGTTCAGTGATGAGTGAGAGAAGATCCTGGTTTCACGCGTTGTCTTCTTGTTACAGGGTCCCTCTGGTGGTCAGAAAGGAGAAAAGGGTGAACTGGGCGAAGCAGGAAAACGAGTGAGCACAATTATGTTTATGTTTATGACAACAAAAACATGGACTGCAGTGCAGCAGTTCCTTGACCTCACTTTTGAATCCTTGAATTCTGATGCATCTGGCTCATTTACGGAGGGTGCAAATCAACAAAATGGAAGCCCAAAATTCATAAAAGGCCGACTTCCTGTTGAGTTGTGGCCATGGTTGCGGTCGACTTTTTTGTTCGTCTTGGTCTATAACATCATCCCACCAAGTTTCGGGAAATTCGGTGGAACCCACGCACGCTGAAGTCACAGGGCACTTCCTGTTTCGGGGCGGATGGGGGAAATTCACAGAGGGTTGAGGGTTGAGGCCATGGTTACGGTCGAAATTTTTGTCCGCCCCTGCCATTCGTGGTTCAGTCCCTAAAAAAATGACCTCATAGCTGTTAAACTCACAAAGGCTGAAGTACAAAAGTAAAAAAGTACTAAATATTATAAAACTGACTCGTTTTCACTGAGATTCTGAATTTAAGCATTTTCTTTGCTTTCTTTTTTTTTACAGGGAAAATCAGGCAAAGACGGCGACCCTGGTCCTCCAGGTTTCCCCGTGAGTTCTGTTCACATAGAAGACGTTTGTTTGTTTTTTTATTTAAATAATGTTCATTCACTTGTATAAAACACATGGTTCTCTTTCAGGGCGGCAAAGGAGACCAAGGTTCTCCAGGTGTTCCAGGCAGAGATGGAGAAAGAGTAGGTTCATATATGTATACATCATTTTCAAATTACATCCACTTAAAAATCAAACCCAATTAAATGTTTTGATTTTAGGGTCTAAAAGGAGATCGTGGATATCCAGGTCCACCAGGAGTGGTGAGTATTTATTTATTTATTTATTCATTCATTCATTCATTCATTCAAACAAAGAAAAACTGTAATGTAACTATGCAGCCATAAAAAAGATCCATTACATTAAAAACAAAACAACAAAAAATAATGATTTCTTAAAGAACTCATTCCCTCGTCCTAACAATGACAAAGTTAGTTAACTGACCATTTTCTGACTACTAGGTGGTCCCATTTCTGCGACAGATTGAGCCAAAAAATATTAAATGTAATGTAGTGTCTTTTGTACTAAGTTTAATATTTGTATAAATAATTCAAAATAAAAAAGATTGGTCAGAATTACACATTAAATAGAGTGTTTTGGTGGTGCACCCCATTCTTCTGACCCCTAGATAGAGCCATTTCTTCTTTTTTTTAATATATATATGTATGTACATATATACATGTATATATATATATATATATATATATATATATATATATATATATATATATACACATACATATATACATGTACATATGTATGTATTTTTGAGTGTATTTTATTTCATAACTTAAAAATAGAGAATGTTTTTTGTGGACTTTTTTTCTTTCTTTGCGTCCGCAGGTGATCGGTGGTCAGACCGGCGGTCGCGTCGGTGATAAAGGTGAACCCGGTTTCCCGGGATCCCCCGGACTTAAAGGAGATCGAGGACCAGGAGGTAAAAGCGATAAAACAGAACCGCGGATTCTGACGCAACAAGTGACAAAAAACAACTGACGTTGAATTGTTTAAATTAAACGATAGCAAAGCTGTGAACCAGCCTAGAAGCTAGCATGGCTACTTTTAATAGGAAAGGTGAGCAAATGTTTGCTAACGAGCTAATGCTAAAAGACCGCTTGTCTGTCAATTCATATTTCTGTGTGTATGTATTTTCCTTGTTCTTACAGAATATTTGGCATATTTAAACATTAATGACATTAAACCTGGTATTTAATGTCTTTTAATTGAGGTCATTTGTCCACAAAATAAAGAAAAAATGTCTCGTTGTTGCCTGAGTTGAGTTTACTAACATGCAACTTTCTTAATTTACTGTAAATTAATATTTATTAGAAGTCATTTGGTCGATCTTGAAAAGATTAACGACTAAAATAATTGTTAGCTGCAGCTCAAAACTCTACTATTTATCTAACAATGTTCTTTTAAACATGTAAAACTAATCAAAACTTGACAGAAACAAGTTAACTTCATGCTAAACCGTTTCCTCTCGTCCCTCTAAGGTTTAACTGGACCTCCCGGATCACCAGGACTCCCAGCCATCGGCGGCAGCGGTCAGCCTGGAACCCCTGGCTACCCCGGAGAGAGAGGTCAGAAGGGAGACAGTGGCGACCCAGGCATCGCTCTGCCGGGACCGCCGGGACGTCCAGGAACACCCGGTCTACAGGGTCAACAAGGACCTCCTGGACCTCCGGGCTTTTCCACCGGACAGAACTGCGTCGGTGGAGAACCCGGACGCCCTGGTGTGCAGGGAGAGCGAGGTTACCCGGGAGAGAGGGGGCAGAAAGGTGAGAGACTGTGAAGATCTGGACTGAAGTGTGAACGTCATGTTAACTGATGTTTATAAAATTGATGATGATAATAATAATAATAATAATAATAATAATAATGATGATGATGTTGTAGGTACGAAAGGCGACACCTGTGTGAACTGCTTTGGTGGAACCAGCCCAATTCCAGGACCACAAGGACCAACTGGACCAGCCGGACTCCCTGGTAATTATCCAAAACTTTTGCATTTGAGTTCTAGATATTTTGTTAATGAAATGTATGTAATGTATGTAATTTGATAGTTAATATGTTCAGTTAGCTGGAACGCAAGGAAGAACGGATTTTAACAGTTTAATAAAAAGACTTGTGTAATAAAATCTACGTCAGTTTAAGTCTACGTATCTACGTCACATGTTCACGTTTAACTCTCACTTTTCCAACAGAAAACTGAAGTTTGTAAAGCACTCGTTCTCCCACACCAAACCCCATAGAGGTTTGGTGTGGAGTTGTTGATCCGCTGCTGCCTCCATCACTAAGTTCAAATGTCTTATTTTGTCACTTCAGCATTAAAAATCCTGCATTTTGATTTACCTCAGTGACACAAAGTGACCAGACGAGGCAGCAGTAGACCAGCAGCTCCTGTGTCCCGGCGAGCTAAAATCACTGATTTTCTTTGTAATACTTCCAGGCCACCGTACTATCCCTTTAACAACTTGGTCAAACAGGAAAACAACAGTTAAAAAAAGAAAGTATTTTCTCTGATAAATAAAAATAGAATCACACAATTCAGACCAGAAAAACTTCACCCGAATGAAACAAGAAAAACACAGTAAAGCGGCCAAACGCAGACGTCCAGGCCTAGATTATTCAGATTAAATATTTAGATAAATAGAAGGGAAGAGATTTACGGGAAAGAAAAATCCTTACCGTCGAGGAACCCGGAGTGTAGCACTGGGAAATCCAATGAGCCAACGAGACACAGGTGAGAGAGACAAACACAGACAGGAAGTCACACCACAGCAGGCAATGAAGCAAAGTCCTTTCAAAATAAAATGGGAATCACAGGGGAAAAAAGAAGATAATTACAGTTTTAAAGCCATGAGTAATCATTGTCTTTAGATTTACAGTATATTATTTAATTATCCTTTGTGACTGAATATGACACTAACTCTGATCGTCAGGAATTCCCGGCAGCGCAGGAACCAAAGGAGACAGAGGATATCCGGGATCACCTGGTCCTCTCGGCCAACCTGTGAGTCACCTTATATAACCATTCATTTTAATGTTTCATTTCATGTTTTAACCTAATCATACATTGTAAGTTTTATTAATTATAAAAAAATTTGGGGCCCTTTAAAGTGTCTCAATTACATAGTTTGTCCACCAGAGGGCACTGACATACATTACAATCCTTAAATAACCTCTAATGTTTAAAAAAAAAAAAAAAAAAAAAAGCAGCTAAATCTTTTCTATATCCTTTTGGTTCCAGGGTTCCCCCGGTTCTCAAGGTTCTCCAGGGTTCCCAGGAGAGAAGGGAGACCCAGGTGATGCCATCACAGTCAGTGGTGTAAGGGGGGAAAAGGGTGACTCTGGTTTCCCTGGATCACCTGGTCTACCAGGTCTGGATGGTCGCCCTGGACGTGACGGACAGCCTGGACTTCCTGGGCCCAAAGGAACTCCTGTAGGTGGCTTTACTCACATGTGCAGAGGTAAAGATTCCACCATGGCTCAGTTCTTCACTACCTGTGACTGTGTTTGACAGGGACCGCTGGTGGCGAAAGGAGAACGAGGAGTCCCTGGTGAGTCAGGTGCTCCTGGTATTCCAGGGGACAGGGGTCCCCCAGGTTCCCCCGGCTTTGGACCTCCAGGGGCCTCAGGAGATAAAGGTGTCCAGGGTGTCTCTGGAAGACCTGGAGCTCCTGGTTTTCCAGGTAAGAGGATCACTTTTGGTTTTATCTAATTTATGATGATAATCCATATGGCAAACTGATTTCCCACTGATTCAAGGGCATTTGCTCAAAGAAGCCTCACCGCACATGGCCACCAATTTCTTGAGGAAAGTTCTATAGTTGATACAGAATCATGCTGACTGATTTAGCTCAACCCATATCTCAAAATCTATAATAAAACAACACGGGAAGAATGACCACTTTAGACCTGCTCAAAGATGTAAGTCAACAATTCATCCTCTTACCTCTGACTTCTGTTTCTCTCCATGCAGGTACTAAAGGTGAACCAGGCCTGACGGTGGCAGAGAAAGGATTACCAGGACCAAGAGGACTGGATGGCGAGTCTGGATTGCCCGGTTCACCAGGTTTACACTCCTCATCTAGGCCATACTCACATGAACAGCTAAGATAAGGTGTATCTGTATCTGATTGGTTTTGTTTATTCCATTCTTTATTATCAGGTAGCCCAGGTACACCAGGACAGCCTGGTTTTCCTGGTACACCAGGGGCAAAGGGTGACCCTGGACTCCCAGGCATTGGACTTCCTGGGCAACCGGGTACTAAAGGTCAGGACAATCACAGATTCTACCGTCTTCCTTCTTGATCTGTTCAGCACTTCCTATGTCTATCTCCTCTGCCACACAAACTGTTGTACTTAGCTCTTATCAATTTTTCTTCTTCTTGCCTTGTTGCCTTCAACTCTTCCCTCATCCACATTCTTACCGTTTCTCTTCCAGGATTCCCAGGTATTCCTGGACAGCCAGGATCTCCTGGTGGATCTGGTAGACCAGGAGTCGATGGACTCCCTGGCCAGTCTGGAATTCCGGGACCTAAGGTAAGCAGATAGAAGGACAGACAGAATATATACTACAGTGATACCAATGGGGAATTAATTATGGAAACTCAGAAGGTAGATGATATCCATTTGGCTTCTTGTGAACATGTGTGTTTTTGACAGGGTGAGCCTGGCTTTGGACTTCCTGGCCCATCTGGTTTACCAGGAGTTCCTGGATCTAAAGGTTTCCCTGGACCAAAGGGAGATTCTGGTTACCCTGGCGGCCCTGGTTCACCTGGAAGATCTGGACTAGATGGTGGACCAGGATCAAAAGGTATTCAGTCATTCTGGAACTGATGTAATGGGGTTGAATTGGGACCACAAAAGACAAGTCTCAATCTTCTTTTCTTAGGTGAACCTGGTACTCCTGGCATCCCTGGAGCTCGTGGTCTACCTGGAAGCCCCTCCATTGGTTCGTTGGGTACCCCAGGCGCTCCTGGACCTCCAGGCCCAGTAGGACCACCAGGTAAGATGCATAGGTTTAGATAAGAGTAAATTTCCCTAACACAGAACAACACCTCATGTAATTACTGATACCGACCACTTTATCTTCATTAGGGGACAGTTTGGAAGAGGAAAATGTTAGCAAAGCATGAATACGCTAGCAGAGTTTGAAAACAGTTCAGCATCCAGAGGCTGAAGTCTTTTTGTAACGGTTACAGGTTACCCTGGATCAAATGGACAGAAGGGAGACCCAGGCCCCCCAGGTCTTGATATCCCAGGTTTTCCAGGAGAAAGAGGGACTCCTGGTATTCCTGGTTCTCCAGGACCTGTCGGAACCCCTGGACCTCCTGGGGGACCTGGACGGGATGGCCTGTCTGGACTGCCAGGTATAATATCTCTGTTAACCTTAATTATGTTGTATTAAGGGTGATTAGTTGACGAAATAAATACAAGTTAATATTACTTAAGTAACCATCTTATATCACTGATCTCTGCGAGATGTCAGAATAACAAGATAGCTTTTTGTCTGCTAGCAAAAATGTTTTCAAACATTTTGTCATTGCTAGATCTGTATGTGCTTATGTATCCACATAGCTTCGTAGCTAGCGTTCTAAATGACCAATTACTTACTGTGCTGATTAGCTCGCTGATGGTTTATATTTGACTAGGTAGCCAGTTTGATGGTTATCTGAATGTCTTTAAGTGCTTCTTAGAGTCTTAGGTTTATTGAATAACTAACCTTCTGCTAAAGCTAAGTGATATTTAGGGTTCGAGCAACTGGGTTGCAAGAACCCTATTGTAATCGTAAGGATTATTCTTCTTCTTCCGCCCGCCAAATGAATCGCGTTTTTGATTCATTTGGCGAATTGAATTTATTGATTGATGATGGGTAGTTGCTGAAGACGACTATGTTGCTGAAAACAATACATTTTGAAAACAGCGCCTCCTGATGGTGGTAGAAAATACTAAAAAAACAAACTGTTACAACTTTGCCAATCCTGGTCCGATCTGAACCAAACTTGCTCAGATTGATGATAGTCCGGCCCAGAACAAATCTATATGAAAATATTCCATGTCAAAATCAGCGCCCCCTGGTGACAGCAGACAAAATTACACATACAGTTTGTCATGCTGCTCTAACAGGGATTGTTGTATCCACTTGAAACTTGATATGTGAGACATCAGACCCGCCCTGAACATGCCTGTTAAGGATGACCTCCCTACAGGAAGTAGAATACCCGAAACAGGAAGTAAAGTCTAACATTGTCCGATCCGCACGAAACTTGATATGTGAGTCAAGGGACCTTCCCTGAACACGTTTATGGACACACCTTTCACCCAACAGGAAGTTGGCCATTTGAAACAGGAAGTGCCCTTTTAACTGGGTTGTACATTGTCCAATCCGCAAGAAACTTGATATGTGAGTCAAAGGACCTTCCCTGAACACGTTTACGGACACGCCTTTCACCCAACAGGAAGTCGGTAATTTTAAACAGGAAACGCCATCTGACTTTGCACAGGGACGCCGCTAAAAATAACTAGTACCGCAAGTGGTTAATGAACGGGAGATGAGCTAGAGGACTCACGCAGCGACGTGGGCGCACAGAGACTCGCAAGCCCTCAAGCTCGAACCCGTTCATTACCGCTTGCGGTACTAGTTTGTTTTGTTTTTAATATCTATCCATTATTTTTGCTAATGCTTTTTTTCTGAACGGGTGCAGGTCAGAAAGGAGACATGGGTTCAATGGGATCTCCAGGACCATCTGGAGGACCAGGAGGCCCAGGAGGACCAGGGGGCCCTGGAAATAAGGGTATGAGCACCCTCACACTCCATATTTCTCACATAGTCTCCCACAGAGGAACCACAACATTATGGTTCTGATTTCCACATCTTTCTTCTACAGGTGAACCTGGATTCCCAGGAAGAGACGGATCACCCGGTGGTCCTGGCCTTAAAGGAGAGAGGGGTGACAATGGTGTTCAGGGACCTCCAGGTTTGTCTGTGACACCAATAACCACAAAAGGTGACAAAGGAGACTCAGGACTACCAGGTAAAACTAAACCGACATCTTCAATTGATTTTGAATTTGTCTTAGGTTACCAAATAATATTTCATCATAATAATAATATTTCAAGATATAACACATACATGTGCTTGTGTGTGTTTGTGTTCTTCAGGGGCACCAGGTTTTCCAGGTCAGAAAGGCATTTCTGGTCTTCCTGGGGATCCTGGCCTGCCAGGGTCAGATGGTCGCCCTGGACTCCCAGGACCATCAGGTATAGATCTGAATCTAACACATACTCAGTAATGCTAAGTGGTGTTTTGAAAAAGATCTATAATGTACCATATCCCTTGATTTCAGGTCCTAAGGGAGATCCTGGTATACCAGGAGGCCCAGGCAGCCCTGGAGGACCAGGAGCAAAAGGCAGCATGGGAGAAATGGGATTTCCAGGTTGGTTTAAATGTTGCATAGCTCTTTATTTTTGATTCTCCAATTTAGTTGTTGGGGACTGAACTTGTATAGTGTATAACAATGTTGACATGGTTTTGATATGAGTTTAAATAAAATGCCTTGATCATGTCTCAGGACCATCAGGGCAGAAGGGTCTATCGGGTCAATCAGGGAGGTCAGGACCATCAGGACAGCCAGGATCACCAGGTTTTCCTGGAGCCAAAGGTGAACCAGGGTCTGCTGGGGTTGGACCACCTGGAATAGCTGGACAAAAGGTACAGAAGTCGATCATTCAAAAAAAATGTGTACAGGTTCCCACTTACTCACGTCATGTTTTTGATAGGGTGAGCCAGGCCAGTCAGGGTTCCCAGGAAGTCCAGGACTCAAGGGAGGTCCAGGATCATCTGGTCTCCCAGGTTTACCAGGAGGACCAGGTCCCAAAGGAGATCCTGGCCTCCCAGGATTCCAAGGTAGGTTCAAGTCTAGAGATGTTCACACATGATATTAAATGTCAGTGACTGAACATTGACCACCTTCTCTATGTGTTTGCCTGTCAGGTTCTCCTGGTATCCCAGGTCCCAAGGGTCTCGATGGTGGACCAGGTGCACCAGGTCTCAATGGAGCTCCTGGTAGACCAGGAGAGTCTAGCCGACCAGGATCACCAGGTTTGTCAGGAGAGAAGGGTCAGGCAGGTCGTGACGGTATCCCAGGGCCTGCTGGAATCAAAGGAGAGCCAGGTGAGTCCAGTGAGCTTATAAAGAGGAAATAAATCATTTTACAGTTAATTTTTTTATTTGATTCATGTTACCTCTGTGTCATTTCCTCTGCAGGGCTTCCTGGTTTTGGTGGTCCTGGTCCTTCTGGGCTTCCTGGGTTGCCAGGTGAGTTACAGCCCATTCTCTCTAATGATGCCTAGTACTTGCTCATTGTGTGAACTGTTGAGTTTCTCTGATCTCGATAACGTTGTCTATGTACAGTGCTTTGAGATAATGTATGTTGTGATTCAGCGCTATGCAAATAAGAATGAATTGAATTGAATTGAATTGTCCCTGTACCAAGAAAACAAATTGTACTCTCAATTTCTGTTCAGGTGCTAAGGGAGACCCAGGTCTTCCTGGTCCCTCTGGGAGTCCTGGTTTCCCTGGTTCTAAAGGAGATGCTGGCTTTCCTGGAAACCCAGGTTCTCCAGGAAACATTGGTCCTCCTGGGCCTCAAGGACTGGCTCTGCAGGGCCCTAAAGGACAATCAGGTCCCCCTGGACCACCTGGAAGAGCAGGTAAAGCACGCCAGTATCGTACTGTGTACTGTGAGAATGTGCTGCCTGGTTTTCTAACAGACTCTGTCGGAGTCGTAGACAAAGTGCCGGTTGGTGTTCTAAGTCTTACAGTAGTTACGCTGAAATTTAAAGGCCTTTCTTTTTACAGTCACATCTGCCTGAGACACAGAGATTCACTCTTCCTGAAAACATGGCTGCCAAATGAATTAATAATTAAGGTTTCTCTATGGGGTTTGGTGTGGGAGAGTGAGTGCTTTTACAAACTTCAGTTTCCTGTTGGAAAAATCTGTCTGACAGTGAGATAAAGACGTGAACATGTCCGTAAGATATCGTAGACTTAAACTGATGTGGATTTTATGAGCTAAAGTCGTTGTTTTCTCTTCGGTCCACACTTGCGGCCATTTTGTTTTCGCAGAGCTTGAGCCTCTCTGGTGGTTCTCAGTGCAGGTGGTGCTCACAACTCAGAGACATTGTGGCGATTATGTGTGAGCACATCATACAACCACTCTTTAAAAAAATTAAAACCGTGTGGAATTCATTTTTCCAGGAAAACCAGGCAGCAAATAGCAGAAACTGCACTTTTGTCACTTTTGTTGATTTGCATGTTAAAAATAGACATACACACACACACACACACACATTGTATGCCTTCTCACGAGGAAATGTCGGGAGTCACTGACCACGCCCTCATCCATCCACCCGCCCTCACGACTCCTCACCCCCTCCACCCTCGTCCCTCCCTCCCCCTCATCTCACAGCAGAGGGAATCTGTAATCCATTCATTTCTCCACAGCTTTGATGCACTGTCACCGGTGTGTGTGTGTGTGTGTGTGAGTGTGTGTGAGAGACTCATGATTGTGTGTGTTCACGTGTTAATGTCACATGACGTCATTTTCCCAGAAATGTCGGTGTGAAACAGTCGAGCCTGAGACAAACTCACAAAACTCACGTTTTTTAATTTATGAATCTGTCTCGTTCTCTCCATCCACGCTCATGACCTTTGACCTTTCCTCCGTGATCTGCTGTTATTCTCAGGCCTCGTAAACGCAAACAAACATCACGTGTGAGCGTTGTGTGTTTGTGTCAGGCTTGTTTCATTTTTTGTGGGTTTTATTTTTTTGTTTGTTTATTTTTGTCACAACAATCAGTCGTCTGCACGTCACCGTCTGTCTCGAAACACACAGACACACACAGACACACACAGAGCTGGAGCGAGTGGTCAGCGCTGATTGGCCCCTGTAAACCTGCTCGTTTAAACCTCCCT
Source organism: Solea solea (assembly GCF_958295425.1). Lineage (NCBI taxonomy): Eukaryota > Metazoa > Chordata > Actinopteri > Pleuronectiformes > Soleidae > Solea > Solea solea. The sequence continues at coordinate 2,411,821 of NC_081136.1, forward strand.
ATTGTTCATTTTGAGTCCGCGTTAATAATATAAATATTTGGCCAGTTTTTTTGCTCCATGTTTGGTCTCCACCACCGGCTAACAACACAAAATTGTCGTGTTTTTCTCAAACGCTGACCACACGATGGCGCTGTGTGGCACAAACAAAACACCCGAGTCACGTTCGTGAGTGGAAGGGTAAAAAAAAAACAAAAAACAAAAACACTGATACTGATGATGTCAACATTTTAACTCCTGTTTCCTGTGGCTTGGCCCCACCCACACATGGTGTGGCCCCGCCTCTTGGCATGATGACATATGCGTCCGGCCTCCACAGGTCCCTCAGGTCAGATGGACAAGTCCACATTCTTCTGCATGATTGGTTTTTTTTTTTATAAACAGAAACGTTAAATTTCACTTCCTGGTTCTTGGGGAACACTTTTGTATTATTATTTTTAATCTTAATCTTAATCTGACACTTTATTCTCTCCCTTCCTTCTGCACTCTGATGTTTACGTAATCCACCTTTAACAAGTGAGCACCTTTCAAAAAATATATATACAGTATAAATTTATTTGGTTTTATGATTAAAAAAAAACTAAGTTTAACTCACCTGAGATTTTAAACCTGTCACCATTAGCATGAACACATGAACACATGAATAATACACAGAACTAACTCACCAGTGTTTTTAATTCTATGTCGTGTTTAAATTCAATCATTTAAGTTTAAAATATTACCAATAAAGTTTAACAGAGTTGACACTGAGGTCACGCGGTGAAAATATTTCATTTGAATTAAGTTTTAATCATCGTTTAGGACAATAAACTTTTAATGTATTGTATTTTTTTATTCTTTAATGTGAAAATACTATGTTGAAAAATCTAATTTACACATAAACACAGATTTATGATCTTTAATGTAATTTGAATAATTTATATTGTATTATTATTGTAAATGTATACATTACTATGGTTTATTTTTTAAACAAATTGTGTGTATTTAATGTTAATTAACATGTTTAATACCTTTTAATGAATTCATTGAATTCTATTCATTGTTACTTGTGTTTTTCCAGGTATGAAAACAAAATTCCACCTTTTAAACAAGGTTTTATGATTTGTTTTTATATAAAAACGTTGCATTTTTTGCAGGAAATAGATTGACTGTTAATCCCAAAGTTAAAGTGGTGACTTTGTGCGACGTGACCTCAGTGGTTCAAACCTCTTTTTGAGATTTAATTCACATTTCACTTCAGAAAATTATATGTAGTAAAATTATATTTATATCCCATAAACAGACGGATGAGAATGTTTTTCTTTCTTCTGTTTAAACATCGTCTTCTTGTTTTTTTGCCTTCGCTTCGTCAACCTCCCACGATTCCGTATTACTGTGGAATTCTGGGAATCCACAGGTCCTGCAGGTTAGACTCTAGTGGTTTGATGGTTTTTATGACTTTTGCTTGTCGGTGAACGAGCGTTTGTTCGTGTTTGTGTTAGAGACTTTTTTTTTCCTCGACAGGAAACAACGGAGGCTTCACGTTTTCACAAATATATAAATCTGTTTATGAAGAGTTTCATTCTGAGTCTGTTTCACTTATTCACACTGATATTGGTCCTGATTATCGGCCGTTACTTATCAATCCCTTTATTGGTACTAGTCCATATATTACAATACGTATACGACGTTAAAAAGGATAAAAAGTTTTTCAGTTTACGTGTTTTTATGAGCTTTAGCTGTTTTTCTGTACGTAGTCAAACTTATATCAAATATCCAGACGTCCACGTCTGAAAAACGGCTCAAGAAACGAATCATCAACAAAATTTGTCTTTATTTTTGGAATGAAACTCTTCAAAAAAATTAATAAGTTTGTGTATTCATGTTTAAACAAGCTTTGTTTTTGTAGTTTGTTGTTATTGTATGTTTTGAAATAAAGTTAACCCCAACCCAGGAAAAAAAAATGGAAATGAAACTGTTTCCAGTCAAACTTAAATATAGATATGATTGCTGAATGTTTTCTCCTCTTTTATTCTGTAACTGACCTTTGATCCCTGTGGCATTTGCGTCTCAAGGTCCTCAGGGTCCCCAGGGTACACGTGGACCAGCAGGAAGTGGCGGCGTCAAGGGAGAGAAGGGTATTTCCGGCGCTCCAGGTCAGCCGGGCTTCCCGGGACAGAAGGGAGAGTTCGGTACTCCAGGATTCCCTGTAAGATTTCATTTTCCTTTACTGAGCTAAATGTGCTGTGAGCGTCCCCTACTGCACCAAGAACCACTATGAGACAAGTCTATGATATCTTCAGAACATGTTCACATCTTTATCTAGAAAACCTTCTCTGTGCCATAGGCTGGTTCTCAGCAGCAGGGGGCGCTCATAGCACAGCTCAGTACTTCAACCAGAAACCTGAACCTGCTGGGATGTAAAAATATGCTCCTGTTTCTCACCAGGGTCCTTCTGGTCTTCCTGGCAGTACTGGTATAAAAGGAGACATTGGTCTGCCTGGTGTTCCTGGATTCCCCGGTTAGTCCACAATCCTGGACCAGCATCTCCTCAGTCCTCTCTTTACGCCATAAATATTTTATCAATACATCATCAATTTCTTTCTTCTTCTTTACCAGGACCAAAGGGAGACTCAGGTCTCCCTGGTGGAAATGGTCTTCCAGGAGCACCTGGAGACGAGGGACAGCGTGGTGAGTGACCACACTGATCAAGTATGAAGTTTCACTTTACTTGATATCCATATTAAACATGAATTATTCCCCAATGTTACCTTTGACCTCTAGGCCTTCCTGGTGACCCTGGCATACCTTCAGCTCCCTATGTTGTGAAGGGGGAGCAGGGACCTCCTGGTCCTCCAGGCCTGCTTGGTCCTCGTGGACCACCTGGTGCTTCTGGACGTGAAGGACTCCCAGGTGAGTCAACACAGTCTTTTACAGGACTTGAAAACAGACACAAAACAGTCAGGTTTTAATTTCAACATCATTCCTGCAGTAACACACAGCTGACTCAAGGGGGAGCCCTTTGTACACTGCTGCTCATTTATAACCTCTTCCAAAATCCCCCTGCCTAACCTGTTGGTGTAGCTCCAAATTTACAGTGTGTAATGTTTTTTTTTATTCTTCTTGTGTTAGGTCAGCCCGGAAACCCTGGAGACCCTGGTCTGGAAGGTCCTCCAGGATTTAGCGGCCCATCTGGTAGGAAGGGAGATCCTGGACCCGCTGGTCAGCCCGGTACGTTCTTTTATGTTGTTGACTTAAGGGTCTTGCTACCATCTAGCGGCTGAAATTCACAGATTAATAAGAGTTACATAATTAGAAACATAAGCCTACAGTAGGTCCCATTTCAAATCTGTGCTTCATATTGTCTCAGGTCAGCGTGGCTTCCCTGGTCCTCCTGGTTCAGATGGTCCTCAAGGATCTCCTGGTGTTCCAGGAACGGCCTCTGCAGCCCATGGATTCCTCGTCACCCGACATAGCCAGAGTCAGGAAGTTCCCTTCTGTCCTGATGGAACAAGCCCCATCTATGACGGATACTCCCTGCTGTACGTGCAGGGCAACGAGAGAGCTCATGGACAAGACCTTGGTATGGAAGGGCTTTGATTAATTCTTTGATAATTCCCGGGAACAGGTTGGGAGGATTTTTGAGATGGAAAAAAGTGGTTTTGAAGATGTATTTGACTTGGATCCATCCAAGGGTGGCCGGGTTAGCAGCTCTAGGGGGCTCCAGACTTCCCTTTCCCTGGCCACGAACCAAGCCCAACCTTCTGAGAAAACCCATTTTGGCTGCTTGTACCTGCGATAGAAGTTGTTTCATAAATGTTGCCTAACGTCTCTCTCCGTCTTGTCCTTCAGGCTCGGCGGGCAGTTGTCTGCGCAGGTTCACCACCATGCCCTTCATGTTCTGCAACATCAACAACGTCTGCAATTTCGCTTCCCGCAACGACTACTCCTACTGGCTGTCCACTCCTGAGCCCATGACAATGTCCATGGCCCCCATCACCGGAGAGGGTATCAAGCCTTACATCAGCAGGTAACGAAAGGCCGATGGACGACATACGGAGGGAGGGAGGTACGGATGGTCGGACGAAGAACAAGATGTTTGGGATTAAATTTGACATATCTGTGTGTCCAGGTGTGCAGTGTGTGAAGCTCCTGCCATGGTGATCGCAGTCCACAGTCAGACCATCCAAATTCCTTCATGCCCGACACGATGGGATACTCTGTGGATAGGATACTCCTTCATGATGGTAGGCCATTTTGCATATTACTGTTAGCTGTTACCATAGCTTTGTTATTTAATCCGACTCTAATTAAGTGCGGTTAAAAACCAGGTCTACTGAGGTACAGGTTGGCAAGTAAAAGGTCCAAACTCTTGAAAGACATCCAACAAAAACCAGTAACACAATCAGGACATGTCCAAAGAACTTTAAGACCATAAAGTGTCAAAATCCAAATCCAGACTGAATCTAAAACTGTTATGTTAAGTACATAAATCTCTCTCGTCTTTTGTCCTCAGCACACCAGTGCGGGAGCAGAAGGCTCCGGTCAGGCCCTGGCCTCCCCCGGCTCCTGCCTGGAGGAGTTCCGCAGCGCCCCCTTCATCGAGTGCCACGGCAGAGGGACGTGCAACTACTACGGCAACTCCTACTCCTTCTGGCTGGCGACTGTAGAACAATCTGAGATGTTCAGGTACGGAGGCACATGGCGCAGCGCTAATGTAGCAAAGGATTGTATTTCCACTGCCCCCTAGTGGCCTAAATTTCATTATGCATTAAGTGGCATTTCTTTGTGTTACTGTGGTCACTGGATCTCATGTGTTTATGTACACTAAAGGCTAAGCACAAAAACTCACTTTCTGCCTCGCATTTTCTCGCATTTCTTCTCTTGAGTATATATCGGTATTTCCATTTGTGTCATGTCTCTGAACTTGTTTTAACCTTTGACCTCTACAGGAAGCCTCAGTCGGAGACCCTGAAGGCAGGGAACCTACGAACCCGCGTCAGCCGCTGCGTGGTCTGCATGAAGAGGACGTAACGGCACCCGGTGATGAGCCCGCCCACTTTTCCCAGGGAGTCAAACATGATTGGACGACGAGGGAGACAAGTAGTAGTAGTAGTAGTAGGAGGGGGGAGGGTGGTGGTGTTGGTTGCCAAGGCGACAAGGTGGAATTCCAATGGTGCGTTGTCTTCCGAAAGAGGAAAACAAAAACAAAAAAAACAACCTTTGACTTTAACAATGGTGCTACTGTGCGACACAGCTTAAAAAAACCTGACGCAAAACAAATCTTTACATTCAGCCTTTGTCTTTCTTAAGAAGTACCTCAGAAATTATAATATAAATATATATCTATCTTCACTTAAAGGTGCCATGACGGACGTGTGACAGCAAAAGTGCTTCTTTCCCCCCACTCTTTTCCCTTCTTTTTTTTAGAGGATCATTCGTCGTTGTTCGTGGGATGTAACGCTATTGGAATCTCGCAATCCGATAAAACCCTGGTACGATATTTGCCACAGTACTGCGATCGCGATTGAGCCGCGTGAAGCAGCCGGCGAAGTCAAAGCTCCACTGTGTAAGAGTTAGCGACATCTAGTGGTGAGACTGCAGACGGCAACAAATTCACCCCTTCTTCTTTTTCTTTTTGAGAACTATGGGGGCCTTCACAGAAATATGGCGGCCTCCGTAAGCCGAGGCCCACGCCCTATGAGAACCAAACCACTTTTTATTTTGACGCGATTATTTCCGCCAATAATCGTGTCTAAATGTTACGCGGTTGGATTTTTGAATAATTTTCAAGCGGCGGAGTGCAAAGGATTGTGGGTACTTCCTCCGCTCTGCTTCACTACAGCTGATACGAAACACGCCATATGTTTTTTTTGTTCTCAGGATAACGTGAAAATGACGATAACTTTTCATCCCGTTTTTTAGTTGTTTTTTTCTTTGTCGGTGCAACAAATGCGCGACTGTTTGTTCACTCATTCATTCATTCATTCACTCACCATTGCTGCATTTTTGTTCTGTTTTTTTTTTCTTCGTGGAAAACGAGGACTGGATTGTTACCAAATCGGCACTTTGACTTCGGAACATCCAACAATGCGATGCACTGATGACAAACTTTTCCTTAACGAGACTCTCTCTCTCTCGCTCTTTCGTTACCTGTGGTGGTACTAACTCTCCCGGCTTTAGCCCCGCCCCCTAACCCGCCAGCTTTCCTTTCCTTCATGTTTTTATTTTTTTATGTAAGTAAAACATTGTGTATATTGTGTAAAACACCTTCTGTTCTTAGCATGTTAGGTTTTCGGGTCAGTACCAGTTTTTTTTTTTTTTTTAAATGATTCCAGATTACACACACGCAAACACTCATTCATTCATTCATTCACTCATTCACATGACTGCTTCACTCACACTCACCAGCTCATATTGTACAAAGTAAGGCTTTTATGAATGAAACAGTATTTTATATATAATAAATATATATTTGAAAAAAAAGAGGAGTAAAAGGTATATTTTTCGGGCTGTGTCGCAGGGGTGGGTGGGGGGGGGGGTCATTGTTCACATTTCACCGCCGAAATAAAAGCCACGTAACTACTGAGCATAGACGAGTTCCCTCAAACCCGACAGCCTTGTACGATATTAACGATCGCTTTCACCTTTTTTTGTATTCCATTTGTAGAATTATTAATATCGATAACAATAAAGATAAATGTGGACGTGACATAAAAGTGGGATTTGCCTGTAGGTTTTTTTATGTGGATTATTAAAAAAAACATGTTTTGTTTTTGTTTGTTTGGAACATTTCCAGGTGCTGGGCTTTACTGTAAAACACCTGAGGCTTTGTGGGAGGAGTTTTACTTTTTACACCCCAAAAAAAAAAATCCTTGAAAATCCACTTTTCATTTGAATTTGTCTCCAAAATGGGTTCATGTGTTCACTCTGGATCATTTGAATCAGGTGTTAAAGTGCTCCTGATGTACTGTACGTCTACAAGAGCTGTTTGTGGGGGAGGGAGGGAGGGAGGGAGGGAGGGGGAGGCGTGTGTGTGCTGGGGGAGGTCCTGTGATTTTATTGTTGTTGGTTTTTTTTGTTTTTTAGAAACTGCTATCATGAATTCTAATTTTATCAAACTGGGTTACAATTTAAAGCAAATGTGTATTAATTTCTTTTTTTGTTTTTTTTTTCCATGTTATATTATCCAGAAGTTGTTATAAACTTTTAAGACTGAAATAAATATGATGTCCAAAGTGTCGTCTCCTGGAAACATCTCACTGTTAGACTGTTAGTCCAGCAGGAAACTCAAGTTTGTAAAACCAATCAGTGATTTTAGCTCTTGGGGACACAGGAGCTGCTGGTCCACTGCTGCCTCGTGTGGTCACTTTGTGTCACTGAAGTAAATCTGAACCAAGGATTTTTAATGCCGGATTTTACAAAATAAGATGTTTGAACTCAGTGATGGAGGCAGCAGTGGATCAACAACTCCTGTGTGCTGTGATGTTTAAATCACAGATTTTCTCTATGGGGTTTGGTGTGGGAGAGTGAGTGCTTAACAAACATCAGCTTTTGTCAATTAATTCATAAATACTCTTAAAAATACTACTTAGAATGAACAAATCCAAGTAAAATATTGTATGTCTCTCATTGAAAAGCTGCTCATTCAGAAAACAGGTGAAGTTGTGATTATTCAGAATCTTTAACCCTAAAATCTTACAACAGACTCTCACAGAGTCACAGTGTGTTACAGCCAGAGACCAGCAGGTGGCGGCATCACTGCACAGAGTCACAGGACACTCATGAGTGCAATGAGAAAAAAAAAACCCACATGGATTCAGTAAAAAGGTTGTCTGTGAATCAGAGAAACATTTTAAATTCCCTCCACATTCAGGTTGAGCAGCAGGGGGCGCTCACAGCACAGACAGCCACACGTTTTAGATTTGAATCCTCCTGCTGAGACCTGCTGCTCTTTTGTCTGAGTTTGAGACACTGCTGCTGGAGCCTGTGAGGATCACGTCAGTCCATCCCATTACCAAAGACGTGGATTACATGTTCCCGAGCTAAAGGGACCAAGGTGTCCTGCCAAAGTGTCCTTAAGCAAGACACAGAGTCCTGGGAGTCAGAGAGCAGCAGCTGCACTCTCGCACACCAAACCCCATAGAGAAAATCAGGGATTTTAACGTCACAGCACACGGGAGTCGTTGATCTACTGCTGCCTCCATCACTTAAGTTCAAATTAATTTTTTTGTGAATACGACTTTTGAAATCCTTCGTTATGATTTACGTCAGTGACACAAAGTGACCACAGGAGGCAGCAGCAGACCAGCAGCTCCTGTGTCCCCGCCAGCTAAAATCACTGATTTTCTCTATGAGGTTAGACAGACATTTATAATAAGGGGAGGAGGAGCAGGAGGATAGCGAGGAGGAGGAGGAGGAGCAGCAGAGGGAGGCCGCACTCCTGTCAGTGAAGACAGATGCTGCTGTGAGCGCCAACCAGGTCACGCCCCCTGCTGGGTGACATGGAAATAAGAAACCATGAGGTGAAACTCTGACGCATCCTCCTGTGTGTGTGTGTGTGTGTATGTGTGTGTGTGTGCTCATGTACAACACTGGGTGTTGTTTTGAAACTCTACCATCAGTCCACGTCCACAGTGGTCACTGGTTCCACTAATGAAACTCTAGTGGGTCACATACTGGTGTTGAAAGGTCTGCCTGGTCCTCTACACACATACATACACACACACACATCTGAACCATCTGAAGCAGTTCCTGCCTCATTAGGACCAGGTTTTGGTCTCCATGAGGAAGACTGGTCCTGACAAGGTCAGTGTTTATTTTGCCACAGTTACGTCGTCTGTGCGATTAAAGGTCGCGTTGTCACAGGAAACGCCTCGTTACTTAAAGGTCACATGACATTTGAGTCAGGGAACAATAACAATGTCACACTCTGATAATCAGCTCATCAAATCTCCCTCTGGTGGCCATATTAGGAGCTGCAGCTGCTGCTTTCCAGGAACACACTGAGGTCACTCACACACACACACACACACACACACACTGATTTAAACGATATTATATTATTTATATTTAATATTCTCTTTCATTTTATTAAATACCTTTACATTTGATTAGTGTGAAAACTGCTGTGTCATCATTTGATGGTTTGGTTTAGTTAACTGGTTGAGTTCTGTGGTAGAATAGAACAGCTCTAGTTAAACAAGACTGGCTTCAATGAATCATCAGCAGATTATCATTAAAAACAAAGGTTTTAGTTAACCTGGCGAAGCAGTTAGTTAACCTGGTTAATTAGTTAATCTGGTCAAACAGTCAGTTAACCTGGTCAAACAGTTAGTTAACCTGGTTGAACAGTCAAACAAATTGGTTGACAGTTAGTTCATCTGGTCGAACAGTTAGTTCATCTGGTTAATTAGTTAACCTGGCCAAGCAGTTAGTTAACCTGGTTAATTAGTTTAATCTGGTCGAGCAGTCAGTTAACCTGGTCAAACAGTTAGTCAACCTGGTTGAACAGTTAATCTGGTCAAACAATCTGGTTGACAGTTATTTAATCTGGTTGACAGTTAATCTTGTCAAACAGTTAGTTAATCTGGTCAAACAGTTGGTTAACCTGGTCAAACAGTTAGTTAATTCGGTCGAACAGTTAGTTAACCTGGTCAAACAGTTGGTTAACCTGGTCAAACAGTTAGTTAATCTGGTCAAACAGTTATTTAATTTGGTCTAAGCAGTTAGTTAACCTGGTCAAACGGTTGGTTAACCTGGTCAAACAGTTAGTTAATCTGGTCAAACAGTTAGTTAACCTGGTCAAACAGTTATTTAATTTGGTCTAAGCAGTTAGTTAACCTGGTCAAACGGTTGGTTAACCTGGTCAAACAGTTAGTTAATCTGGTCAAACAGTTAGTTAACCTGGTCAAACAGTTAGTTAATCTGGTTGAACAGTAAATTAATCTCAGGCTGTGTATTTTTCAGCTTTTATCTTCAAAACACTGACGTCAAACTTAGTAAACACAGATAAATGTCAGAGTTTGACTCACAAGTTTACCAAACAAAGAAAAACAGTTTTCTTTTCAAACGCTGTTTGTGCTTTGGTTCAGAATCAGATGAGCTGATCTGACCACTCCTTCGTTAACTCACAGGTTTTCACCACTAACTGACATTTGCGTCAAAGTGCAGTCGAGCCAAAGACGAATGTGACACTGAGACATGTGAGACACAGATGACGTCCAGTCCACGCTGGTGACGCCATCATCGCCTCCAAGTGACTGAGCAGCAGAATTCTTTCAATCTTATTTATAGCCTGTGAATCAGAAGTGCCCAAGGGGCGTGGCTCACACTGACCACACCCACCTGTTCCCTCTTATCAGCTGTGTGTTGCTGTCACGACCTGAGAGTGTTTTCAGTCACATGATCACGTCTCAATCTCCAGGTTAGACTTTTCCAACAGGAAACTGAAGTTTGTAAAAACCACTCACTCTCCCACACCAAACCCCATAGAGAAAATCAGTGATTTTAACGTCACAGCACACAGGAGCTGTTGATCCACTGCTGTCTGCATCACTAAGTTCAAATGTCTTATTTTGTCACTTCGGCATTTGAAAAACTTTGTTCCGATTTACCTCAGTGACGCAAAGTGACCACACGAGGCAGCAGAGGACCAGCAGTGAGCTAAAATCACTGATTTTCTCTATGAGGTTTGGTGTGGGAGAGTGAGTGCTTTTACAAACGTCAGTTTCCTCCTCTGCTCTGCGAGCGAGCCTCTGTGTCTGTAGCTGGTTCTTCGCAGCAGGGGGCGCTCACAGCACAGTCAGGTCATGACTACATGTGTCAGTACCTCATATAACCAGGTCGTCTTATTCAGATTATAGTAAATGGAAATTGTAGAATTTGGTCAGTTGTGTACGCTGTGTGTGTGTGTGTGTGTGTGTGTGATGAAAACACTCACTCTCAGCTGACGTGGACTTTGGCTTGTTTTGACAGTTGGACTTTAGCTGAGCCGCTCGGTCACCTGAGCAGAATAAACAGCTCGTGTCATCGTCCGAAAACCAGTCGTCTGAAAAAAGAGTCTCAGGATCGAGGAAACAAAAATGATTATTGACAGATACACGTCTTTTTTTTTTTCCAAAGGTCAACAAATCACATGATTGATGAGGAAAAACAGCACTTTTTTACATTTGTTTCTTCAATTTTTGTGTGTTTATGATTTACAACCAAACAATAATCTCACTAAAACTAAAACTACACATAAAACCTGTTAATATTTGAATTCATTTTTAAATTGACCTACAGTCAAAATTGGGCACTAAAACCATTGTCCTGACATCAATGAATGAATGAATGAATGAATGAAGAGTACATAATTAAAGCGTTGTTCGCAGTATAGGATCTGGTTTTACTCTCAAAATGTCAGCATTTAAAAACCATTAAAACATATTTCATAGCTTCAGCTGAGTCATGTTTTGTTTCTATCGCTGAGTCATGATTCCTCATCTGCCCCTGCTTTCCTTTAAATGCTAAGTTTGAGGAAAACAGCTAGCATTTAGGAATCCTTAAAGTCTAACTTAGCCGCTACCTTGATGTCCTCAAAACCTCCAAAAGGTGAAGTGAGAAGGCTAACATTAGCTCACTTAACTAATGTTGAAGCTGAACGGCACAAACTGTAAAAACAATAAGCTAAATATGTAGCAGTTAGCATAAGCTAGGTGGGTAGGTTTTAGGAATAAAAAGCTAACATTTACAAATTCTTATAGAATAAAACTTTGACAATATGCTAAAAATGTAACAGGTTAGCCGTTAGCTTGCTGTCCTGTGTCTCTAAGACTGAAGTGAGAATGCTAACATTAGCTTACTCACCTTGTAAAGGCACCAACTGTAATACCAGTTGGGGTTTGGTGTGGGAGAGTGAGTGCTTTACACAGTGACACAATATCACATACATTTCAAAAGACCGGCATGTTTTTCCACAAAATAAAGACAGAGGAGACCACGTTGTTTACATGAACACATTTTTATTGCAATAGCTCTATCGAAAGCAAAAAAGTTTTGATAAATATAAACACTATGCCGATGCTCAACTGGCCTCCGAGTGCCCTCCGGCCCCGCCCCTTTCCCCTCCGCAAGGAAACGAGAGAAAGGAGGAACTAAAACAAAAAAAACAAAAAAAGGGGGAGGGGGCAACTCGCGAGGCGCTGATCATAACATGAAAAAAGCGACAACTTGAGTTTTTCCCGTATTTACAGATTTATTTCCATTTTCCGCCACGGTTTTCTCTCTCTCCTTTTTTTTGTCATTCTTTTTTTGTATATAAGACGCACGTCGCTGAAAAATAATGCACATACGAAGGACACGCGCCGACGCGCTCTCGCTCGTGTAAAGCTAATAAACAACAGCATTCAACTGGGAAAATAAGAACGCGGGGGATAGGCGGTGGCGGCGGCGGCGGCGGGGGGGTAGAGTCGCGAGATTTAGCCCCGCAACAAACATCATCGTCGTCGTCACTGTCGTCGTAAAGTTGGCCATGTCCGACTGTTCACTGTACTACACAGCAGCAAATAAACTGTAATATAGTTACAAAAAATAAACATTAGGCAGAGGTCGCGACCCCACGTCTTTATACAAATAACTGCAAAAATGCCTTTGTACTCTTAAAAAAAATACTACACTCGTTTTGATTTGTTTTTGCAGAGAAACGTCGCCCAAAATAAAACCAATAATAAAAAAAAAATTAAAATAAGATGATTATTTTTACACCCCTCCCTGTAAACTAAAAATGAAATAAAAAACAAATTAATAGGAAAAAAAGAAACGCTTGCATAATGATGCAGTACCCTACGTCTTCTCTGCCAGGATTATATACGTTTATATTCATATTTTTATATATATATATATTTATATATATATATGCAGGTCTAACGTGTGTCTGCCCTCAACGAGACACAAAATAATAATAATAATAATAATACTAATAATGATAATAATTCATAAAAACAGCTGATTTTCAACGTCAGAACCAGTAACGTTCAGTTTCTTTGAGGTCGAACCGTTGCCAAAACAAAACACGGATTCTGCGTTAAATAAATTTGAATCCCAAAAATGCGACGAAGAACTGGAACACGCGAGAGGGGAGCGAACGCGAGAAATTAGATTTGGAAAAATCCTGCGAAAAACACTCGAGACTAAATCTACGAAACAAATGCGTCTCAGATCCGTCGTGTTTCAGCAGGAAGTTTTTGAAAAAATCGTTAGATAGCATTTGGCAAACGTTTATTACGTCGGAGGAGGCGGAGATTCTGAATTTTGCGATAAATTACTCCATTTTCACCCTCTCATATCGCCGCAAGGAGTCGAACAAATGATTACATGAGACTAAGAAGAGTCGCGATTGTCAAAAACATTCGTACAACACAATTTAAGAGAATAATTCCAGATTCTTTTTTTTTTTTTTTGAACGTGTGAAACAGCGGCGACTTTCCGGCAGGGAAACGTCCGATAAACACAGATATGAAGTCGCGGCCGAGGCGTTCAGTGAACGCGTGAAAAGCGGACGTACGGATTTTAAAACGGCGCAATCGCCGTCTTCTCCGCACGTGTCAAAATTAAAAAAACAACAACTAAGGAAGCAGATTAAAACACCAGATGAATTAATGAATTAACGAATGAATACTGAAAGAAACGCGATGAAATTCCGAGGAACGATGTCAGCGTCGGTCACATTTTCTCTCGTGCGGTTGATCGGTCGCAGAAACGATAAAATATAAGCCGATGAGTTTGTTTCAGTGTGAGAGGAGACGCCGGCGAACACTGTGTGCATGTGTGTGTCTATGTGCGTGTCTGTGTGTGTGTGTGTGTAACAGGTCAAGTATGTCCACCTGGGGCCACAGCTCACATTACTGGAAACCTCTGTACGTCACCGAGAGTCAGTGAAGAACACCCCGGCCTGTGTGTGTGTGTGTGTGTGTGAAGACCGTCGCTGAAACGGTGACTTCGGTGTGTGTGTGTAACGAGAGACCCCATGTGACCATGACATGTGTCCTCATGATATACAGGTGTGTGTGTGATTCATGTGTTCACATCCCAGTGTCGACGTCTTTGTGCTTTTTACGTTTCACAGCGTTGTCATCGTTGTTTTTGTGAAGACGTTTTATTTGTTATTTCTCTTCTTCCGGCTAACGCTAACCTGAACTGTGCTACGGACCACGAGAGGTAACGATGTATAACTGATTACAATTTCAAAAAAACAAAACAAAACAAAACAAACAACAACAACAACAAACAAATGATTGAGCGGCGTCCGGGGCGGTAAAATGTGGTCAGGCCACAGCAGCCGAGTTTCCCCGAAAACCACCACAGCCGCCGCGCGTTTGTAAACGTGCGAATTTCAGTTCGGTATTTTCGTTACGCTGTTAGCGTTGTCAGCTAGCAACGTAAGAAATGTAGCGACAGAGTTTGCAAAATTTGGATTAAATTGAATTGAAACACAGAATGAAAAATATTAGCGACATCAAAAGACATAAGCTAGGCTAGGCTAGCTCACCGTTTCCATGCTAACCAGCTGACACTAAAAATAAACACGGAGCCTCACATTTACGACGCCTTTTCCCTGCGAAAGAGACGCAAACAAAGAAATGTTGTTGGATAAAAATAATTAATAATAATTATAATAAAATAAAGAAAATGAAATGAGTGGAGCCGCCGCAGCAGCAGCAGCAGCAGAGCGGGAAAACATCGACGAGCCGCGGCAGCGAAGTCTCTCCGAAAAACTCAAACTATTCTTACTTTTTTAAAAGAAAAGTTCAACATTTTGTGGGGGAACATTTTACATTGACATTATTACATGAAACTAATGTTTCACAGTCAGATGTGTATGTGGCACGTTAGCTTAGCGACGAAGAGTTAAAAAAAACAAACAGCTAGCTCAGCTCCTGACATGAAGTGTAAAAAAACCCCAACAAATTAATTGTTGTTTTTTTTCAATCGAAACAAAAGATAAAATGATTACGAGCTAACGTAAGAGACGGAGGTAGTCTAGCTGTTTCCACGGTAACCAGCACATGGATGTAGTGTAGAGATACGACATTTTCTCTTTCAAGTGAGTCCGTTTAACGTAAACGTCGGCGGAATTAAGACGCGTGGGTGTTTTGTTTTTTTCCCGCTCTGCTCAGAACCATCAAAACTAAAGAAATGTCTGAATATTGCAACAAATAATAAATAATATGTGCTGTAAAAAGTAAGGATGTAGGTCAGGTTTGTCTGGTTGAGTTCGTACACTGGCACCGTACCGTTTGTTTGTTTGTTCGTCCGTTAAAAACAAAAACAAAAAAGTGAGACCCGGGTGCAAAACGGAAAAAAGAAAACGGGATGGCGTTCACGATAATCACCGTACGGTACCGCAGAGAGGATGGATTACAGCGAGGAAAACAGGTCGAAATAATCATAAAAGAATAATAAAAGATCAAAAATAATGTTTAAGTTGAACGCGACATTAACGTTTCTACATCAGTACCATAATAATAATAATAATAATAATAATAATGATGATAATAATGCCTTTGTTTAGCATTTCAGCCTCCCTTTACTGTCAGAACACCGTACCATTCTGCCCCTGCAGTCACTGACACTGAACACTAGAGGGCGAAGCAGCGCACACTGGCAGCACTGATTCTTAGGGGGGGTCGTAAGAATAAAAAAAAGGACAGGATATATGTGTGTATATATAAATATATATACACGTATATACGTATATATATATACGTATATAAGTGTATATATATACGTATATATATACATACGTATATACATATATATGTATATATATATATGTATATATATACGTATATATATACATACGTATATACATATATATGTATATATATATATGTATATATATACATATATGTATATATATGTATATATATACATATATATATATATATGTATACATATATATATATACACACACACACACACACACATATATGTATATATGATGAAATACAAAAAAAAAAACCAAGCAAGCGTTTCTGTCGTGGTGTTTGTTTCTCTGCGTCGAGAAGGAAGATGCTCAGCTGCTCAGTCCAGTCTGGGTGAAGGTCAGAGGTCACAGGCAGAGTCATGTGCCACGAGCAGAGAGATGAAGACGAGGAGGAGGAGGAGGAGGAGGAGGGAACCTCTGACGTCCTCGCTCAGTCTGAGAGACAAAATAAAGACAGAGAGAGACACACGTTAAAAAAAAAGAAAATCACATCAGTGGTAAAGTGAAAACATGAATGCAGTGTCAGAGTGAGTGCTTTTTATTAGCCTAGCCTTAGTGAGCGCTCACGGTCATCAAACGACACTCAAACAAAAACCGGAACTATCACCGTCATTAATATCCAATGTGATTATTGACATTTGATAAAAGTAAAAAAAAAAAAAAATTGATTTGCACACGATGTAAATAATGTTGAACTGCGGTAAAAACAGGAAGTTAAAATGACGGCGAGTTTGAGCGAAAGAGAAGAAAACTATTCTAAATTATATTTGCCTGATGTGACCCACACACACACACACACACACACACACACACACACAGGTTTTTTACATCATTAGTTGTTTGTTTAGTTAGTTGTCGGCTTCTTTAATATGAATATTTCCTGCTTTCTTTGCTCCATAAAAACAAAGAAATCAGTCAAACTCAATCACTTCCAGAGTTTGACAAAACATTTTATGACCCGAACAACTAAAAAAATAAAATATGAACACAACAATAACAACAGAGCTCAGCTGCTGTTATTGTTGTGAGTGTGTGGAAGCTTTTTGGACGACGTCTCTGGAGCGAGTGGGAGGACAAAATCTGTTTGTCTGGTCAATAAGTGAGCGCGGACGTGAACTTTGGATTCAGCTGGCCTTCCAGCCCACACACACACACACACACACACACACACTCTCTCTGGACTGTCAGGTTGGCTGTTTTGGTGCAGCCCGGTGGCCCCAGATGACCGGAGCGATGGCCGGCGTCCAGCTGGGTTATTCCACTGAGAGCGAGGCTTTGTCTGAACCAACAATGAGCAGCACACGCCACAATACAGATGCTTTGACAGGGGGCACTGCTGGAATGCTGCTGCGCTGTCTGTTCACCACACACACACACACGCAGACAGACAGACAGACAAGTGGACAGAGGGACAGACAGGCCAGCGAAGAGGAGGAGCCACAGAGCGTGCACACGCGGCGCAGTCCAAAATATGATCTGAACAAACAAATCATAGCCAGAGACAAACAGACCAACCTGGCAACCAAGAGAACAGAACAAGACCAAAATACGACCGATGAAAGGATCAATCGGACACGCAGTGAGACGCAACGACAAAACGCAACCTTCACAGACTGAAAACACTTCCCGTCTGACATTTTTAATTATACGACTCAAGACAAAACAAATATTCTCAAGTTTGTGAAACCACTCACTCTCCCACACCAAACCCCATAGAGAAAATCAGTGATTTTAGCTCGCGGGGACACAGGAGCTGCTGGTCCACTGCTGCCTCGTGTGGTCACTTTGTGTCACGGAGGTAACTCCTGTGTGCTGTGATGTTAAAATCACTCGTTTTCTCTATGGGGTTTGGTGTGGGAGAGTGAGTGCTTTACAAACTTCGGTTTCCTGTTGGAAAAGTCTGTCTCACAGTGAGATAAAGACGCGAACATGTGACGTAGACGTCTTAGATCTTTGATCACATCAGAGTATTTTGTTAAAGTGGTTTAAATCTGTTTTTCCCTTGTGTTTCCACAGAGTGAGCCTCTGTGTTCTGAGGCTGGTTCTGAGCAGCAGGGGGCGCTCACAGCGCACACAACACTCACCATGTGTCAACATGCAGTTGAAAAACATGAACTATCACTTTAAATATCGGGGAGAGAGAGAGAGAGCGAGAGAGAGCGAGAGAGAGAGAGAGAGAGAGAGAGAGAGCGAGAGAGAGAGAGAGAGAGAGAGAGAGAGAGAGAGAGAGAGAGAGAGAGAGAGAGAGAGAGAGAGAGAGAGAGAGAGAGAGGTCTCTGGGTTTCTCTTCAGTCCAGACGTGGACTTTGATCAAAACAAAGCTCTTAGGACACAAGCCCGACTGACCTGAACTGACCTCAGCTAAACACACACAGTGTTTTTATGACATGTGTGTAACACCTGTATTAGTGAACAGCTTGTTGTGTCGCTGTAACACAGGTGTTCTGTCTCTGCGTCTCACAACAGCTCTGACTCGTCCTAAAACACTTAGTTTAGTCCAGGATGACATCGTAAAATCTGCTTCTTTAAATACTGAAACCCAAAGAAATTCTACTGAAATTTGAATTTATATCAGTCGTTAATTTGTGTTCGTGTTTAGAAAGATAAACATCAGAAATAAATGAAGTACCTTAATCTGACTATTCTGGGAAATGTATTTAGATTACTTCATATGGTGTAATCAGATTAGTTCGGTGTATGTATTCAGATTACCATGCTGGATGAAAACAGATTACTGAGGGAGTTAAAATCAGATTAATTCAGCAGGTGCAATCCGACTGTTTTTGTGAACGCTTTCAAATGATTTCAGTGGTTTTTAATCAGATTATTTTGGCGCATCTAATTCAGTTACTTTAGTGCAATGATCAGATTATGTGAGTGGGCACAATCAGATTATTGTAGTGAATGTATTCAGATTACCTTGCCGGGTGAAAACAGATTACCTCGGCTGTTTATTTCATATGATAGGGAAATGTATTCAGATTACTTCAGGTGACACAAGCAGATTATTCTGGGAAATGTATTCAGATTTCAGATTACTTCAGTGGACACAATATGATTATTCTAGTCAACGTCTTCATATTACTTCAGTGGACACAATCAGATTATTTAAGTCAATGTATTTAGATTACCATGCTGGATGAAAACAGATTACTGAGGGAGTTAAAATCAGATTACTTCAGCAGGTGCAATCAGACTGTTTTTGTTAACACTTTCAAATGAATTCAGTGGTTTAATCAGATTATTTCAGTGCATCTAATTCAGTTACTTTAGTACTATAATCAGATTATGTCAGTAGGCGCAATCAGACTATTTCTGTTTGTTTACCCGATCAGATTAATTCAGTGGTCCAATTATTTCAGGTTATTTTAGCGGGTGTATTCAGAGTACATAGCCATACGTAATCAGATTACTTCTGCATTTAAAATCACATTGACTATAAAAAAATATGGTTTCATTCTGATATAACACAAATAATTGAAGACACACACACAGACACACGGGGGGGGGGGGGGGGGTCCTGTTACCAGCAGCGTTCCTCACATCAGTCCATAAATTCATGTCAGTCTGTAAATAGAGCTGTAAATATAGACGTGGAGGTGGGAACGAGAGAGGAAAGGGCAGCCTCGCGCCACCTCACTCTCCCCCTGATCACTCTGCCTCACACGCTGCCTCACCCTTTACCACCTCATCACCACTCTGCCGTCACTTGGGGGAGAAAGTTTCCCACCGCAGTCACTTCCTCCACCCATCACACACCCATCGACACCTGCCGTAAAACTAATTACAAACTAGAACAAATTCACATTTAAGAAGCTGAAAACTGGTTAGAAATATATATATATATATATACATACATATACATACACACACACAAAAGAAACTCTTCTGAAACTTTAAACCTAAAAAAAATCATTGATCATTAGTAAACTTATCTGCAGCTGCTCTGATTCTGTGATTGTTTCATTTTAAACCTGAAGATTTGCTGCTTTTCTTCGTCTTTAATTAAAGTTAATTCAAATGTAACGCGTGCTCGCTCATAAGCAGACGTTATGTCACGAGGAGGAGGAGTTAAACTTCCACATTTGATTCATGCGAGATTGTCAAACATTCTTTGACAGCTGAACTCTCGCTCTCTCCTCTCTCTCTCTGACGATCCAGGTGTCTCTCGACCACCGCAGCTGACAGGAAGTGCATTCCTGACTGATGATGATGCGTTTCCTCTCAGCGCAGCGGTGTGCCGTGACACGCCGCCGCTGCAATTACAGAGCCACATCAAAGACTGCCATGACTCAGCACAAACACACACACACACACACACACACGCACACACACACACACTCTACCTTGCATCTCTGTTCAACAACATGATAAACAAATGAGTC
The DNA here is from genome assembly GCF_958295425.1 of Solea solea. Classification (NCBI taxonomy): domain Eukaryota; kingdom Metazoa; phylum Chordata; class Actinopteri; order Pleuronectiformes; family Soleidae; genus Solea; species Solea solea. The sequence goes on from NC_081136.1 coordinate 2,431,930, forward strand.
AGTCGCTGCTTGTGGAGAATCCTGACTCATGCTCTCTCTCTCTCTCTCTCTCACACACACACACAGAAGTGAGAGCAAAGCGGTGAGGAGAGTGTGTGAGGGAGAATGAGTGGGTGAAGGAGACAGGAGATGAAAGAGGAAGTGAAAACATCCCTTTTTCCCCTGGTTTTCTTCCTCGAACGCGACGTCTAAAAACCTCACAGTCTGAATTCAAACCAGTTTCTGTGATTTTTCAGCTTCTTAAAAGTGAATATTTTCTAGTTTCTTTGCTTCATAAAAACAAAGAAATCATTCAAATTGAATCCTCTTTGGGGAACAAAAACAAAAGAGGCTGGAGAACATCATCATATTCAGAGTTTGAAAAACACTGATCGACATTTTCAAGTCAACCATAATTAGTCGTACCTCATTCAAGTCACACACCACGAAATATTAGGTTTCCTACAGCGACAATAATCGTCCATTGCAGCCCGAACATCTATAAAATGTGCCGTATGTCACAATAACAACGTGTTGTTTTGGGATCTCGGTGCTGCCACGTCTCGCAACAAGCTGCTTTGTTTTGCTCTGAAGAGACGCACAAAAACGTGTCTGAAGTGACGGCAAAGACAAAGCTCAGAGTTAAAGCACACAAACGCCCACACGAGTTCACCCACTGTGCGTCTCCGGTACATGCTGACACAAAGGAACGAGCCGCACATGCTCAGACAGGCTCGCACGGATGCCGGCAGCTACAAAGACAGCAAGACGCAGCCTCTCTTTCAGACACGATTCAGTCCAAACTTGACCTCAGATAAACCTCTGTTCATTCACACACAGAGACCTCAACATGAACCACACAGTGGTGCCACTTCCTGTTACAGTCGAGACTTCCAACAACTCCCCGGACCGACACCTTCAAAGACAAACGCCTCGTCAGGAGGATCACAGAGACTGGATCAGAAATAGACTCCCGCGCTCGTGTGAGCGGTGAATTCATGCAACTACGAGGCTAATAATAGCAAAACAGTAACTCTGGGTTATTTTAGATTTCAGCCAGGAAAGAAAAAAAGAACCCCCTCACACTTCATCACACTATCGCACTCGTTTTTATGCACAAACATAAAGGAAAGAACAATGTTTCTCTTTCACACGTCGACTCGCTGCTGCTGCTGCAGATTTTGCTGCCAGTTATGAAGATGAAAGTTAAAAAAAAGAGACTTTAAACAATGGATGTAAAGTGATGTGGGAGACAAGACAGCTGCACAACATCGTCAAAGTATCGGGTAGAGATTATACTGGACATATATTCTGCCCCAAAAACAAAGTCAAACCGCAACTATTTGACCTTTTTTGAGTCTGAAGACTTAATATTTTCATCCGCAAATTAAGATTTCTGGTCACAAATTCCACCTTAATCAAATTATTTCAGTGTTTTTAAACATCAAACCATTTCTGTAAACAAATTCAGACACAGATGTTTAATGACTCACCCTTTGTCGTCGTGGCGATTCCGTCACATTTGGTGAAGTCTATACTGGCGTAGGCGCCGTTCTCGGGCAGAGGCACAGTCCCCACCGCCGCCACTGAGCTCCCGTTGCTGCTGCTGGCTCCCACGTTGCTGGCGTCCTCCCTCAGCTCCAGGGCGATGTAGTTGAGGCCGTTCTGGTAGCCCACCGACATGTTCCTGCACATCCTACCGGCCCCAGACCCCGAGGAAGAGGACGAGGAGGAAGAGGCTGAGGTCCCGGGAGTGGCCCCCATTTCCATGGCTCTTGTCGGAGCGTGGAGAGTCGGCAAGTCTCCCACACCCTCTACAGACATCCACACACTGTCAAAGGATGCAGAGCTGGCCCACCTGGAAGCCTGACCCTCTGTTTGGTACGATCCGTTGGAGGCTGTGGGGTTCAGAGTGGGGTGGGCGGCGGAGGACAAGGGTCCGAGGCCTCCTCCAGAGGGAGTCGAATTAGAGGAGGAAGTGGAGGAGAACGTCTCTGAGCTGTGTCTCCTCCGGCCCTGGGGGTCAGGTCGAACCACCTTGGGCTCCAGCGGCTGCGTCGGTGTCCGTCCTGGGCTTGACGGAGGGAGGGGAGGGGAAATGGATGAAGGTGAGGCAGAGGGGGTGTGGCCATAACGTCCTTCTATAACACACAGGTGCTGCAGCATCGCCGTGGGGCTCGTTTGTGTCCGCTCGCCTCTGCTGAGGTTAAACGTCATGTCTGTGTAGTCTTCGCCCATCGACCTCCAGTGACCTCCAGCGGGGACTCCAGAGGAGGCGGGATTGTTAGCCAGCGGTCTGATGTAGCTGGGGGGGTTCCACGGGGCGACGAGGCTGGGTCTGGGCGACTGTTTTTTACCCGCACATTCAGCGGTGTCCTGCTGATCAGCCTCAACCTCCACGCTCATGTAGTCCTGGTGGGTTTGGGGCTGTGGGGGGGAGTGGCAGTGGTCAGCGGAGGGCAGAGAAGGTGCTTCATCCTGGGCAGAGTAAGGGTAGGCGGGGGGCTGCTGTTGGTGGGGGTAGTGCTCACCAAACTCTATGTTGATATACTCTCCAGGACTGGAAGGTCTCTCAGACGAGCTGGCAGAGGCGGGGACTGACGTGGAGGTGCCTGCAGATGGCGTGGAGGACTCACTCAGCCGCAGTGGACCGTGGAAACTCCTTCTACCTAAAGGGAGGCGGTTCGGCCTGGCGGCGCGCCTGTCAACCATCGCCGCAGTTGTGTGATGAGCTCCATACGGTGGCGGTGGATGAGAAGGCGTGGAGGTGCTACTTCCTCCCCCGCCCCTCCTCTCTGGAGTTGATAATGAAGCTGTGGCAACTGATGAATAGACTGGTTTGGCAGGAGAACTCATAGGAACATACTCCCCATACTCCTTCTCATCCCTCTCTCTGGTGGGAGCCTTGTAGGAGCGAGGGAGGGAGAAATAGGGGCTGTAAGACTTCGGGGTGCTCTCGGGTGTGCCAGGCGTGAAATATCCGCTGCTCCCTTCGTTTGAGAGCTGGCGGCTCCCACTGTTGCTATATGACATGTCCATATACTCTCCATTCTCGGGTCTTTCTGCTATACTGTCCCCTGCACTGGCACCTGCCAGACTGGAGCTGCTGTGAGGACTGGGAGAAACCTGCACAGGGGAGGGGGAGCTGCCACTGGCACCGGGGAGCATCATCATGTAACCGTGGGAGTCAGTGGAGGAGGACTGAGGGTGGGCTGCACGTGCTGCCAAAGCCGGGCTGTGAAACTGAGGGGAGTGGGAGACGTGGTGGGAGTAAGAGCCGGGTTGCATAGGCATGTAGTCAGGGGGAGTGTCCCGAGGTGACGCAGCCACGCCACACAACATGGGCATGTAGCCGCTGTCTTCCTTGGCAGAGGAGGAGGAGGAAAGAGGGGGGCGCTCGCTGCTGCTACTGGCCTCTGTCCGGGAAAGCGTGGAGGGACGGCTCTGCTGGCTGTGCTCGGAGCAGGAGCTGTAGTCAGAGCGCAGCGAGGAAGAGGAGGAGGATGGCCCGCCTCGCAGCAGCCCGCTGCCAAACGGCAACACTACGTCCGACTCCTCGTCTAGTGAAAAGTTGGTCTGTGTCATTTTCTGGTAAACTGCTACTCCAGAACCACCAGTTGCACCACCGGCGGGTCTGGTGAAGGAATGCGTCCTCCTCCTTAATGACGACGACGCTGATGAAGAGAAGCGCTCCTCTTCTGCAACTGACGAGCTCTCGTCTCGCGGCGTGTCAGCACCGCTGGCGTTACTGGACCCGCCGCTGGTGCCAAACACCTCCCGGTTCCAGCCCATGGCCATGTAATCGTTCAGACAGTTCTCCTCCCTGATTGGCGGCGTGTTGCCCAGGGAGTCTGGCGTGTTACTCCGCACACGGAAGTACCGGAAATCACCGGGGCTGGAGCCGTACTCGTCTGATGAGTTGAAGCCGCCGTCAGACGGGGAGCCACATATCGAGGCGCTAGACGGGCGCGTGAGAGTGTCAGAGACGGAGCCGTGGCCGCTGCTGGAGGAGACACTCACTGGACTGGTGGTTGAGGGGAAGTGGGAGACTGGGAGAGAGGCGGAGCGGGCGTGATAAGTGGACGACGACCCCGGGATGGCTCTGACGTAGCGGCTGCCGCCTGTATTCGTGCCAGCATTTCCTGTGGAGACACCACCACCTCCACTGCTGCCTCCGCCGCCTTCGTGACGAGCGTGATGAGCACGTGCTGAGCCGAGATGCACCAGACTTCCTGTGGCAGAGCGGAACGGCCGGTTCATCGTCCCTTCGCCCTCACTAGACGTACGAAAGCGATAACCGCTCGCCCCGGAGCTCTTACTTGAGGGTGGCGTCCCCACCACCGACTCTGTCCTCGACCGACGCTGTAGTCCAGTCTGGCTTGGCGGCAGGTTCCCCAGGTGGCGCCGCGTAGTGATAAACGGCATGGGGTTGGAGCCTGATGACTGACTTTTGCTCCTCGGTCGAAACTCTGCAAAAGCCTTCAGGGCTTTCATAGTCTCCAGGATGGTCTCGTGCATGTTCTGTGCCACAACAGAGTCGTCCACCTGCATCCAGATCTCCCCCGGCCCGATGGAGGAGGAGCGGCCCACCTCGATGAAGAAGAAGCTTTCCGAGTGTCCGCAGCGCCTGATGTTCATAAGCTGGAGGTTCACACAGGGCGTTTCAGAGTTCAACTTGACCAGGTGGAGCGTTTTAGTGGACAAACATAACCGATATACACCCGTGAGGTTTTTGGTCTGACCCAGTCCTTTAGGTTTCACGTTCACCTGCCACACCTCTTTGAAAACAGTACCGGGAGTGACTGTACCGTACCCATCGTCCAGATCATCTGAATCCAGGTGACCTTTTTTGCCCTCACTCATCAGCTCGCTGACAGCTACGTACCAGTCTTCCTGCTCCTGCTCGTTTTCAGCCACAATAGCAAAGTACTCGTCCTTGGTGTAAAGAGCAATGAGGTGTTTGCTTTTAGAATCCGCCCTTTTGTTCACAGTAAAACACTGGTACAGGTAAATAACCCTCTTCGGGGGCGACGGGGCTACCGCTCCACCGCTCGCGGTGGCCGCGGCGGCCGCAGCAGCGGCAGCAGAGCGCAGGCTGCTCCTGAATTTCTTCTCGCTGTCGTAGTACTCCAGACGGCTCGGGCCCAGGTGGCTGGCGGCCCGGAGCACGAAAAACCTCTTATGTCCATGTTTCTGCTTTCTCAGGTAGCCACATTTGCGAATATCATCCGCAACGTCCAAGGCGTTGGCGACGTTAACAGCCGCGTAGACATGGCTGCTGGAGGCGGGGGAAGCGGCGGGGTCCTCGGTGTGTACCTGGCTGGAGGAGGAGGCTTTCCTGCCCGGGGACTCTGCCATGTTCTCCCCGGACAGATGCGGCTGCTGTTGCTGGTGCAGCTGGTAGTGATGGTGGAGGAGGTGGTTGGAGGGCGGTAAATGTTGATGGAAGCGAGAACCTCCTCCTCCTCCTCCTACACCGCTGCTGCCGCCGCCGCCGATATTAATTAACGGGGAAGAAGGGGGTTCCCCGACCGAGCCGTCGTCTCCGTTGGCGGCCGCAGGTTTGTCCCTCTGCTGCGTCTCCACCATCAACATGGCTGCCTTTCCTTCCTGGTAGTTCGTGAAATTTGCCATCACACAGCTCCAATCAAAGGTCACCAGTTACCAGCAGGCTAATCCGCGCGGACCTGGAGCCCATTCTTGTTGCGGGGGACGAGCTCCCGAGTCCGGCTAGGCCAGCTAACGTTGACGGCTCAGATTTACAATCCTCACGCACATACACAAACACGCACCGGCTTTGTTATTCCACCAGGAAGAAGGCGAAAAAGAACACACCAGCCTCGTAATCCTTTCAGCGGCGAGGCGGGAACTCCGGCGCGAGCTTGTTTTTTTTTTTTCACGATATAAAGCCCACGGAGCGCGACATGGCCACGCTCAGCCGTGTCTCTGTGCCCGGGTTAGCTCGGTTAGCTCTCCGCTCTGTGCTCCGCCTGTACACACATCTCTACGGGCCAGAGCACAAACAACACGTGACCCCCTGCGTCACACGCGGAGCAGGAGGCACAAAGACGCACACGCGGCCTCTGATTCGCTCGTCACCGTGACTGACGTGTCATGACAGGCGCGCGGGCCAATGACTCGCGGGTGTCGGCGCTATTGCGTCACCGGCCGCCGCCAATGGCCGCGGTGAGGTTAAAAATAGGCGGTGACTCTGCGGAACATGTCTGGAGTCTGTTGTTAAGGTTTTCACAGCGAATGTTTACGAGCAGAAAACTGATCTGAGACCTGGAGAGGAGCCACAGAGACCCCTACAGGCGGACTCTGTCTCTGTGGACCAGACCAGACCGGAGGACACTTTTAGACTTTACCTTTTTCTGAATCGAACACGTCATTATTAAACCAAAACACTATTTTATATGACCTGAGTGAATTTGATAATAAAATATTTATATATATATATATATATATATATATATCAGAAACAGAATCAGAATACTTTATTGATCCCCGAGGGGAAATTCTTGTGTTGCAGCCGCTTCTATTCAAAGAACATGAAACAAGGATAGAAATATATAAGAATAGTAAAGAATGAACAAGAGTAAACGTAAAGCTAAAGTAAACTTAAACATACATATATGAACCCTTATAATTTATTTGTTATCATTTATTCTGATATTTCTGACATTACTGCGCTGTTCTTTATTGCACATTTGCATTACCATATCTACAGGTCACATACTGTATTTCTATGGTCAGAACATTTCAAGGGGAAACAATAATCAGAATTATGTATTATTTCTTCTGAGAATTCTGACTTGAAAGTCTTCAAAGTCAAAAAATGTTCCCCTCCATAATTCAGACTTTAATCTCAGAAATCTGGCTTTCTTATATTTAGTATTTTGGTGAAACGCTTGGAACATGACAATAAGTCATAAATAATCAATAATCAATTCTCCGCGACACAAACATTGTCCTTTACACTATGGTGAAAATATGATGAAAAAAACACATGATTTGATGATTTTCTGATGTCTGCATTTGAACAGAAACAAATATTAACGCTTAAACTACAACTGGAGCTGCCGCCTCATGAGCTAAACACGCAGAATACAAATAACAGCCGAGACTTTTATTTACATAGACATTTGGTAACAGATTATAATTAAAAGAAAGACTAAATGCAGCAGCTTCACACCAAACAGCCCAGAGGAAGAAATAATGATAGAGTGATAGAGATAATCATCAAAATACCTAATATCGGGCCCCAGAAAAAACGCCTGGGCCGATAAGTGTTTGACACCTCGTGCTCATAGATTAGTGTCGTCGTGATGTGTGATGTGAAGGAGCTGAGACTCGCTGCAGTCCCGGTCATGTGAGAACCCTCTGGTGAGTTTGGTCTGCGGCCAGCGACAGTGTCAGCGGGGGTCACTCGGCCGCAGTGACCTCACACGGCCTGTTTCCTCTCTGCGAAAACCAAACTCAGGTGGCGAAACTGAGGTTGAGCGATATTAACGACCGCAGCTGTGGGAGCGAGCGTGCACATGTGCAGCAGCAGCAGCAGCAGCAGTGATTATGGAAACAGTGATCGAGTCATGAAGGAGGAGAGGACTCCCTCCGTCTTTTCCCAATGGAGAAAGACTCTGCAGAGAAAACCACGCTGCTGCTGCTGCTGCTGCTGCTGCCTCCACCACACTTTTATCCCCTGCACCTTCAGTATCATGTGTGGGATCATGTGCATAGTGCAGCTGGCCTCAGCGGGAATCAGACCCTCAACTCTGGCAGAGAGTTTGACGCTGCTAGAGCCACGGGGCCACCTGTCCGTGTCCAACTCTGAGCGTGTCACCGTAAACCAGCACCGAAGCAAACGGCTTATCGATGCTGGATATAAATATAACTCACTCACTTTTTGAGGCACCCTTTGCCTCCGCCAAGAAGAAAATAAATCTCACATATTCTCACAAATTGTAACTTTAAATGCTTTGATTTTTGTGCATTTTGTGCAGAAACGCTGCAACTGCAATGTTTGTTGCAGGCCGGGTAAGCCCTGGACTCTGTGCTGATGTGTTCTGGCTGGGCCTCTTATCTTCCATTTGAAGTTTTGTGTAGATTGGTCAATGTATGGCAACATAACGGGTCACTTCCTGTCTGGGAAGAACTACTTCCTGTGTGCAGGTTATGGCTTGCAGACGTGTTCAGGCCCGGTCCCTGGTCTCACCTATGAAGTTTGGAGCCAATCGGTCAATGTACGGGCAAGTGACAGGGCACTTCCTGTTTCAGGAGACCTACTTCCTGTGTGCAGGTCATGGCTTGCAGACATGCACAATAACAATAGGTCCTCGCACCACTGTGTGAGTGCTCGGGCCCTAATTAACATAAACTCCAGGTAGAAGGTCACGTGATTGAAATAACAGACACATGAGATTAAAACAGCCTTGTTTTTGGCAAATTTTGTGAAATCACTTATCAATCAATTGTTTTGTAAAATTCGGCTTTCAAAAACGTTCAGATTCAAGTCGGTGACACAAGTGACCACACGAGGCAGCAGTGGACCAGCAGCTCCTCACTGGTTTTCTCTGTGGGGTTTGGTGTGGGAGAGTGAGTGGTTTTACAAACTTGAGTTTCCTGTTGGAAAAGTCTGTCTCACAGTGAGATAAAGTCTTTTTTTAATAGGCTAAAGTTAAAGTGCACACACACACACACACATGGGGGTTAGTTTTCATTTCTGCTGAGTCATTTTTCAAAGAAAACGGCTGTGTTTGAGTAAAACAGTGTCAGTTTGTGATGGGGAGATAAAGGCACAGACAAAACGCCGCGTTTGCATGACTCAGCGTTGGCGCGCAAACATGTTTGATGGTGTAAATTTTTCCACATCAGGTCGTAAATGTGTTTAATGTGCACCTGAGCTGTGAACAATGATTGACAGCAGCACGCACAGACGTGCGTCCACTCACTCACTCACTCACACACAAACAGCCTGGAGTTTTCACACAGTTAACACAGTTATTAAATATGTGACACATTTATGTTAAAGGAATAAAACTGGTAATGTAGCAGTCAGTTAATCTGTAAACTGAGTCTGTTTTTGTATTTCTAATCTTTCTTTATGGACAAACTTGTATCACCATGAAACAGCACCCCCTGCTGGTGTGGTTCCAGTGTTACAGTCGAGTGCTGCTGCTTTTGTGCTGATAACAAAGAAGACACACACACACAGGACCAGCAGGATAAATCTGAGTGTATTCTATAATTGACCACTAGAGGGCACCATTAGATTATTTGAAGCTTTAGTCTCCAGAGGAAACATGTTTGAATTTTTTGTTAGAAAAACAAACCAGATTAACTTCTGCTTATGACAGTGATAAAACTCACAAATAACACACACTCAAACTGGAATTTAATTAACTGATAATCTAGAGCAGATTAAGACAAAAACAAAACTATAAAACTGGTCATAAATCAGTTTGTAAGTCACCATAAACCTTCAGATTATAGCTGCTCTATAAAGTATTCTTAATCTGTAGATGTCTTCATTTATTTATAAAATGGTGAAATGAAAGGACGTCCTCATGTGGAGAAGACGAGAGTGAGAAACAAGCGAGGAGATTATCAACGTTCATCATCTGCTGACTACGTCTGTGTAGATCCCATATCTGCCGAGTCACTGCTTCTCAGCACACACACACACACACACACACACACACACAATTTCAATGGGAAAACCACTTTATTTAATGGGAAAACAACTTTACTTCAATGGTGAAACCAACTCACTCTACTCCACAACCACAGTTGGATCAGGTTTGGGTCTCCACAAGGACTACTGTTCTTCAGTCAGTGATGGGACATCATGACATTGTCGTCTTCGGTGGCGTTGAGTTGAGTCATGACGAGGACGTTTGAGATCTTCCTCACCGCCTTGTGAAAAACCTGCTTCAGGTCCTTGGACTCGTTTGTGGTGAAGCTGAATCCATCGCTGAGAGAACGAGGAAGGAAAGAAAGAAAGAAAGACAGAACATGATTGAATGGATTTAGGTGAGACTTCTGTGAACATGCGACAAAACAGTTTTAATCTTTTTTTCTGTGGATTTTTTTTTTTGGAACGGGCAGTTAGCCAAATGTTGGCTAACCAAAAGCTAGCTCAAAGACGACATCGCTGAGACGAGCTTTAACTTGTTTACTGTTATTTACCAACAATAAACTTGGCATAAATCTCAAATAAAACTAAGAGTTCCATTTAATGACTGAGCTTTTTTCGACCTGCTTTAAACTGGGCATATAAAATTACAATTACAAAACAGAACATTTGTGACATTTTATATATAAAAAAAACTTGTAAAGTAGAAGAACTGAGTTTTTTAAGTGACAAACATCATTGCAGTAATGTTATACATTGTTTTTTATAATGCATAACATTACCTCAGTTTTTCTTCTTTGCAAGTTGTTCCTGTTGCTGCTGCTCTTCCTGTTTCCGTTTCTTGGACCGGGCTATCTCGGCCATCTGCAGCCCGTGAGCCTGTTGCCTGTTGGAGGACGAAGTAAAGAGCGTGAACGCAGGAAACTCACTCACAAACACTGGAGTCCGAAATTATGATGCACGGAGTCAATCTGGGACATTAGCTAGCGAGTAGTAGCGACCGTAGAAGTCCATGTGGGCACGTGGCGTTACGTCGTACCAGTGTGACGATAGCGAACGACATAGCACCTGACACAACAGTCAAGTCAAGCTTCGTATGAGAATAGACTGCAGGCGTTTGCCTCGATTAGCTGTCTTGGGTGGAGCTGGCCTAGAGACTGTACCATACCCTAATGGGGCTGGTTATTATTCCTAATGGAAACGCAGGGAAATAATGTACCGTACTGAACCAAATCAAACAATTCCACGACTGTTTTGTCGGATTACAGACAGGACCAGGGCGGAACTGAGACAGATTGAGGAAAAAGAAGCAACAACACGTAGTTTATACTGACCCGCTTTTCACCTCTGGAGGAACAGGCAGAGGTTTGGTGAATCCGTCTCTTCCTACGAGCCAGAAGGTCTCCTCGACTCCCTTCCCCTGAGATAAAAAAAAAAACGACTGACGTCAAATCATCACGTTGTTGACACCATGTTCCTGAAAAAATAAAAGACTCTAACCTTAACTTCTGTCCTGCCTCGTAATTCTAGCTTGTAGCCGAGATTGAGTTGCTGCAGGACCTTCACTGTGCTCTGGTGGACGTGGATCCTGTAGGCTTCAGTCAACAAAACAACAAGATCAGCGACAACAGACGACAACAACCAACAAATTCACAAACAAAAAATGGTGTTTTTAGTTCAGAAGGTCAGTAACGCACGCATCCCGCTGGATTCCATACGTGAGGCGGTGGTCACTGTGTCTCCAAACAGACAGTAGCGCGGCATCTTCAAACCAACCACACCTGCTACACATGGACCTACAAACAAAATAAACGAGACATTTCATTATTTAAAGCTTTCATCGGCCAACTGCTAACCCTAGCCGAGGTCCTTCAGTAGAGAACCACCCTCATGTGACACCTGTGTGCAGTCCTATCCGTATCCTGACAGGGACGTCAGGCATGTGTCTCATCTTGAATGTTCCCACGGCGCTCAGGATGTCCAGAGCCATGTTGGCGATTTCTGCGGCGTGACGGTTGTCATTAGGGACGGGGACACCGGATGCCACCATGTAGGCGTCCCCGATCGTCTCCACCTTGAGCGGAACAGTCAGAAACGATGTGATGTAAAGGTATTTCCTGACGTCATTTTTCATTTCAACGGGGATTGAAGACAAATCACCTTGTAGACATCGTGGTTTCCTATGATGGCGTCAAAGATGGTGTAGAGGTCGTTGAGAAGGTCGACCACCTCGATGGGTTCGCTGTTTGCAGAGATGGTGGTGAAACCGACGATGTCGCTGAAATAAAGCGACACGCTGTCAAAGTGTTCCGGTTCGACTGTTCCTCCAACCTTCAGAGCCTCCGCCACAGATCTGAGAAGAGGAAGAAAACTCAAGTTTCCAGATGTTTGTGGTTGTTCAATCTGGTCACATGACCAAAACGATGGGGAATGTTTTTTTCTGTTTACTCTGCTTTGGCTTTGTGAACAAACGTCTACAAAATACACAAAGTCCCCTTCAGCCGAGTGACTTCAGTTAAACTCACGGCGGAAGCATCTGTGACAGCAGCTTCTCCGTCTTGTGCTTCTCGATCTCCAGCTCCTCTGTTCTTTCTCTGATCAGCTCCTCCAGGTTGGATGAGTACTGCTCCAGCATCCTCAGCATTGAGTCAATGATGTTGGTCTTCCTCCCCTTGTTGATGTCCTTAAACTGGGTTCAGGGGACAGAAAGTTAATCATCTATTTATCAAACAACAAGCCGGACACATTCGCAAAATAAAATGTCAACCTGGTCAAAGATCTCGTCAAAGATGGGCCTCTTGTCTGGTTGTTCATTCCAGCACTGTTTCATCAGCTGGATGCACTCGATCGGAGCGTAATCTGGACTGACCACGGGTCGAAACAGTGGAGGCGGCTTACAGAGCTTCTCTACGATGTCTGAAACACCCAGAGACACATTCCTGGATTCTATTACCAAGCTAAACTTTCCGTATTTAACATTACTTCCCAGTTCATTTTACAAAACTAAAGATAGATGTCAAATTATGCTGTAAAAAAAAGCTGCCCAATATTTGCATGAATCTTTAATTCAAAGCCAAAATACTGGACTTATTACTAAGTTTGCAACCGGCTAATGTTTCCCATTTCCATAACATCAAAACACATGGTTATATGGTGGAGTTAAAGTATAACAATATTTAGGGTCTGTACTGATACTGCACTTCCAGGTTTGGGAGGAGTTGGACTTGCCTGAGGCTGGAAGGTCCATCATGCAGTATGGAGGCCCTCTGATCACCACCTCCTGCATGATGATGGCAAAACTGAACACATCTCCAGGCAGAGTCCCATGTAACCCCGCATGTCCGGCCCTCAGGATCTCTGGAGCTGTCCACAACAACTCTGGACCACACACAGAGAAGTGTCTTACTTTGGTTCTGTAGCAGCAACTCAAAGACAAACTGTGAAAAACCCTGGTTCACAAACCTGGTTTGTTCTCTCACCTTCTGCTGGTGGTTCTATGTAAGGAAACCTCTGAGACTCCAGAACCTCATTGTAGCTGTAATCAGTGATTTTCAAAACAAATCGACCATCAACCACACAGTTACGGGACTTCAGACGAGTGTGGGACACGCCGCGGTGGTGGAGGTGCTTCATACCCTGAGAGAGAGTCGGCAAGTTGGATTATAGCTTAAATTTGCACAGTTACAGTCAAAGGTTTCCATATTAATTTAAGTATTCAGATGTTACTGAACCTTGATGAGATCCAGCAGCAGCGAGGACTTGAACATCCAGTCGAGTTTCACGTCGTCGTTCAGCAGCAGGTCCTCCAAACTTCCTCTGGAGCAGAACTCGGTCACGATGGCAAACACGCCGCAGTCGTGAAAGAAGCCCAGGAACGGGTTGACGTTCTCATGACGCATGTCCTTCATCTGTAAACTTTGTTCAGGTTAGGACAATTTCCTCAAACTAAACGTGACTTTAAACCCACTTTGTTTCCATAACAACACACACCAGCTCAAACAGGTCACTGGTTTTTGGGTTGATTCTGCTGAACATCCCGTCAGGAAGCCTCTTCAGCCAAGCCCAGTCACCCTGCGAGACAGACACACCAGAGAAACGTCAAACCCAGATACAGAAGGAAACTTTTCAAAGTGCAAAACAAAGACAAAAAGCAAATTAGCATCACCTCAAAAATAACAACATTGGAGTTCTCATAGGTCGCCGGGGTGATCGTTGAGGCCGATGAGACAACGCTGTGGTCGGACACGCTCCTCATGCCGCTGGCTCTGCTGTCGTCCAGGCTCAGCTTCTGTCCAGAGTTCAGTTCAGAACATGAGAATCTCAGCATCACAAAAAATTATTTAGACATTTATGTCTCGTTCAGCCGGGATACTTGGCCCGACCTTGTTGCTAAGTGACGGGTTTATGAACGTGACGTCATCCAGAGTCAGCAAGATCTTGTTTGCACCCTTGACCAGTCGAATCTGTTGGATGCGTCGTCTGAGCAACAAGAGACCAACAAATTAGACAATTAAAGATAGCTTGATATGTTTTAAATCTAGGATAAAACAATACTTCTGGCCGACTTTTTACCTGATGCAATAAAGAAACGCCACAGAAAAAACAGAGAAGGCAATCAACCCAACAAACATGCTGATGGTCGTGAAGAGATCCACACCTGGATCAGAAAAATAGAGTTTATATTCATCACGATTTCCAGGGACTTGAGATTATCCAGAGGAATTACGGTATCTTAATTATTGGTAGCTTAATCGTTGTGCTTGTGTCCTCACCTCCTGAGCAGATGACTCCAGGAGTGAACCAACAGGAGGCGTCTTTCCTGGGCCCATAGCCTCGAGGGAAGTGAATGTCTCGGCCCAGGAAGCGAACCATACCGGCCTCCATGTCAATACTGTCATTAGAAAGATCATTAGAAATCAATGTGTAATAAGACAATACTGTCCTCTTCAACTGAAATTAAGTCTTTGTGTCTTTATGTACCTGTACACTGGATTCAGCTCCCAGGAGAGTCCGTCTGTGTCCAGTATGAGGTAGTTTAGCAGAGCAGCTCCAGAGCCGTTGGTTTTAAATGGGTGGCTGAAGCCCTGCAACATTTGAAATCCAGTGTGAGGACTTACCCATCCTTACCCTGAACAATAACAACATTCATACAGTAGACCTCCAAGTACCTGAAAGGCCAGGTGGTGGGTGTGTCTTGCCAGGTTCCCTCCAGACATCCACTCCCCAGAACGCCGGACATGATGCACTGCATGAGCCGTGAAGAGGACAGAGTTGTAGATGGTCCCAAAGAGAGGAGACACCTGCAGGACACAGGTTTCAGCTCAGAGAAACATCTCAACATCTCAACATGTATGTGATTGTTCAGTTCCACAAGTCACCTGCTGGGGCTTCAGCGTCCTCGCCACCTCTCCTCTGTCCATGGCGTCTCTGTAGGCTTCGTAGAATGACGTCTCGGGTGAGTCAACAGTGATGGTCAGCACGGCGTCGTAGGCCCGCAGCAGTTTGCTGTTGCTCTTTAGAGCTGAGTAGGTCACGTTGCGGTAGGGAAGGCTGTAGAGCAATGTGTCGTACGGCACGAAGACCAAGGAGCCGTCGATCATGTTCATGTCGTAGGCCGTTTCTAACAGAAGCTTCTGGACTTCGCCACCAATCAATGCAGAGTGCATGCACAGGATCACAACTATGAAGAGACATTGTAACAAAGAACATCTTTAATTCCCGTTTTGCCCATAACTAGTAGCAATTAAATCTTTATAGTTCATGGATTAACTTAAGCAAATTGTTGGAGATGAATAGAGTTACAACTACAAAGAATCCAAAGTGTTGACCATATTTAACCTGATAAATATGTCATACTACATCCACATGAGGTTCTTCTTCAAAGTCCTGCAACCACGATCCTTACAAGTTAATAGTTCTTGAGTAGTTTCAGGATTGTAAGCAATGGCCAATACAATAAAAGGTTCTCACAGTAATCAATACTCACCTCGAAGTTCACTCCTCTTGCGAAACTTGGCCAGAGTTCGTCTGATGCCGTGAGGTGTGTTCTCCATGAAACTGACCAGTCTGACCGGCAGACCATGACTCCTCAAGGAATCAGCGACCTGACCAAGACATAGAGAATGTACACACTGACCAGACTGAAACAGGAATACCAGGTTCCCTGAAGAACAAGACATACAGTTGGATTCAAACCTTTGTGGCCGTTTCCACCCAGATTCCTTCTGAGGAGGAGATGACGCCAATGTGGGCCCACCTGAAGTAATTCATGATGCTTAGCAGCACCCAAGTGGGCCTCGCCAAGGAGTGGGCGAAGGTCGGGTGGTGCCGGACATCATCCAGATCGTAGCCAACACAAGCCCAAGGAAACAAGGCCTGGAAGAGGAATGAAAAAACAAGATAGAGGACATGAAATCATGTCCTCGATGGTGTAACAAGCTTCTCAAATGTAATCCCCACTTACTTTGTTCCAGCCTTTACTCAACATAGATGCAGCGTCACAGTAGCCGGGGTTGACCGGTCCAACGTACGCTGACGCCTTAGTGTGGAAACCCACAAACGCCTCCAGTGCCCGCGATGTCTCACACGGTTCCTGAAGACAAATGAAACATCACCACATGGTGATGGAAACAGGTCTGACTTTTTGGTTTCTATGCTGGAGTAGCAGTGACTTCCTGTATGCAGATGATGAAGCCGCGTACCTGCAGGACGGTGAACTCAAACGTCGCAGCATAGGTCAGTGACGGGTCTTTGTTGATGCGGTTGACGGCGAGTTGTGCCGCCACGCTGGGAAGAGCTTTAGCAAACAGAGGGTCACATTCCCACGGTCCCACCACCCCAACCCGAAACCACGCCGCCTCAGTGGGGTGGGGCAGGAGAACCAAGATGAACGCCAGGAGGTGATGGAGGGAAAAGTGGGTAGAGACACGTGAAACAGGAAGGGGAGGATGTTTGTCTGGTGTCTGCTGCCATGTTTGAGGTTTGGAGATGAAGACACGGTGCTGTTGTCTCATCTCGAGGTCCCGAGCCTCCAGAGCTCAGAAGAACCTGGAGGATGAATGTCTGAAGGTGATGATGTCGCTTTTCTGGAAAAGCAAAGGGTTTAGATCAGACTTTTTATACCAAGAACCACTACAGTGGTGTGCTGTTTTCTCAGTTCTGGAACATTTGTTTGGAAAGAACTCTCAGGTTAGTTCTGGCTTAGTCCGCTTTGACTGGATTATCAGATCTGCTCTGTACTGGATTAAATAATCCCTGTGTAAAGATCACCTGGATGATGGCGGTTTTCTTAATTTATTAGCGATGTTTAAATAAAATGGGACTTTTTTTGCGTTTCCTGTGCGAATCCCATCACGTCCACGTGTCCTGTGTCTTCACCGCCGTCTCAGGTCTGTCCGCAGTAAACGTTCCAGTGTCTCGTCACAGACCGACAGCTCACATTAATCTCACAGCTCTGCTTTTTCCATCCACAAGTCTCAGACCGGAGAACTGTGGAATTTAACGTTGAGTGTCGTCTTCTTTTCCAGATGCGTCGTCACACAGTCGCGCTCTCTTACGTTTGTTTGTGTTGAAGTGAAATCATTAAGAATATTACTTTATTAATTAAAACATCTCCTACCTTGAATTGATGAGATGAACACGTCTTTCTTCTTCTTCTTACTTTCATGACTTTTTCATTTGTTTACATCCAAAACAATTAATTTTATATTGAAGAAGCCACTTGAAACCACACATGTAACACAACTCGTTCATCCGTGTGTGTGTGTGTGTGTGTGTGTGTGATGACCTAGAACTGTGTGTGACCTGTCCTGTCAGATTATATCAAATCTAAATCCTATGTAGCTGCGGACAACATATGACCGAGCAGTGGGAGTGACAATTATGATCAATCATTTCAAAACAAAAGTCTTTTTCATGAGTGTAATTAATATAAAATTGAAAATACAGTTCGCTCAGGTTTGTTTGTTCATAAATTATATAATATTATATATATTTCTTCATTAAAACTACAAACAAAAACATGTATATCAATAATTTAATAAAACCTGTAAAACTTGACAAACTGTTGTAATATACCTTCATGAACATGAAAACTATGTACTGTAAATATATATATACAAAGAAAAATATGAAAAAAAGGTAAAGTGCTTCTCTGAAAGCTAGAGGGCAGCACAGCACAGGACTCTCCAGGTTCTGAACCGAGTTGGACTCGGTCATAAAACGTTACGAGGCGTTGCACAATGTGAACGTCAACGTTCCGCTCAAATTCACACAGGGATTTGTGCTGAGTCACCGTTCTGCTCTGATTTAAACAGGAGAGAAGAATTTGCCGTGTTTTCTTCACGAGGAAGAATTTTCATGGAAAGTTTCCAAACGGCCTCGGGTTGTAAATCTTCTCTCATCACAGCCAACATTCTCTGCGTCTCTGTACTGGACTTTGAAGGCATTCAGTGAAGAACCGTGACCGATGGGTCCAGATGTTCCTGACACATGAACATATGAACTCTCTGACTCTACCACTCTCACCCTTTGTGTTTGAAAATGGAAATTTGTGTCTCTGAAGAAGCCAGAATGCCAAAAAGAGGCGGTGCTTTCTGCCCATGAGGCAAAACTAGTCTTGATTTTGTGACTTGTCTTCGTTCTGAGAAGAAACCAGACGTCTGACAAACACCAAAAAATGTCCTTCAGGTGACTTTTTTTTGTCTTTGAGGAGATTTGAGTGGACGTCGGAGTTCATCCACAGGTCACTGAATCATCAGACCCTCCCGCCTAAATATCCAGGTGATGACAACGCTCACGTTATCTTTATGAGCGCTCACCACTCACTTCATTCTCAAGACTGGCCGGCACCACAGTGTTCAGGGGTCAGAGGTCAGAGGTGACCAGGCAAAATTTATCTCTAAAAATGTGGAACGGAATCTGATTTATTTTTTCAAAATTAAATTGGTTCATATCATCTTTTCCACCGTTTCCACAGAAATTACCTTGGGAAAAACTTTCCCTTGACCTCAAACTACTTCCAGGACTTTTCAGATTACCAGGATCTTTAGAGGGGCGGGACTTTGTGCTGAAGAACACTGATTGGTGGAACACACTTAGCAGATGTTTAAGGGAAGAACTAGAAGTTTACTAATATAACTTCTTCACACGACAACATTTCTAATCTGTATGCCGTGACCTCCGACCTCCTCACTGTGACGAGTTAGCCATTAGCTCGTGAACACATTTAGCATTTTTAGAACTGGGTATTTTTTTCTCAAACGTTGGTGGAGAACAAAACTCAGATTAGAGCTAAAATGAATGCTCGGGCCTAGTTACTGTTAGCAATAGCTAGTCGTATTTTACTCGCACAAACATCGCAGATTACGCTTACGATCAATTTACTGTGAAGCAAAAAATACGACAGAAGTCAAAATAACGTAAAAGTAGCCGAGTTTGTGCGGTGGCAGCCATCTTGGAACCATAATTCGGGGAGTTTCCTTAGACCTCTGGAAATTCCAAGTTCCGACTAAAAATGGAAAGAACCGCAAGTGAACAAGTGACTTTTCTTTGGGACTTCAAAGTGTGATTGGAAACGTTTAAACTGTAGAGGGCAGCATCACATCGTGTTTTTAAAATTGTTGTGTTTGCAGCTGGTTGTACTGCCCTCTAGTGGCCAAGAGATTTCCTGCTGTAAAGTCACCCACACACAGTTGTGTTATAGTATAATATTTAGATTCCTCTCAGAGAGTTCGCTGTTTCCTGAGAGGACGAATGAGTTGATAAATCACTCTTCATGAGTCACGCTCTGACTTCACACTGCCTGTTTATCTTGGAGAAGGACACAGGCGTGTCCACACTGACACTAACTGCCAGTGAGACACCAGTAAACATGGACACGAAGGACTTCAGAGAGTTGCTGTGGTGTTGACTTTGTTTGGCTTCATCAGATAAAATGTCCACAAATGGCTGGTGAACACACACACACACACACACACACACACACCGTTGCTGTTTATTTGTCGTGGCAACATAACAACGTCAGACTTTTCTCTCCTGGTTCAGATCAACAGAGAAACATATTTACATTGTTTCATATGGAATAAAGTTCAGACAAACAACCTTCACAGCAGAAGTGGGATTATATTCTACGTCACATTGGAGAACATTTAGCTGTGCACTAACCCTGCAAAAAACGACAAATTAATAAATGAATAAATAAATACATGTACATTTTATCACAATCTGAGGCGATTTATGAGATAAACTCTGTCATTTTTTATCCGAGTTAAAAAAACACAAACAATTTAATATACTACAAAGATGATTTATGTTAAAGGAATTTCTCGATGGAGATGAAAAGTTACGTTTTTGAACGTCTGCCAAAACAAAGACAGTGTCCAGCACAACACGGAGGAGATGAGCAGCACATGATGGATTTATGAATTCTGGGATTTATTGTGGAAAAGAAAAACTCAGAGTAACAGTAAGTGGAACTGAGCTCCTATAAATTCACATTTTTACACAACGCTCATGCTGTTAGCGTCGCTAACTCGACACAACTCTGAGGGATTTATTACAGAAGGATCCTGGCCTGTTAACTTAGCAAACGAGGAGTCTTTTAGCTAAGTTGCAGCTACATAGTTAGCAAACTATGTAGCATTTTAGTGTAGTAGCATTTTACACGTTAAAGTCAGGAACAGTAGCATTGCTAGCTTTGGCTGTTTACATAATTTTAAAGTAAGTAATTGTAAACAGCCACAAGGGTAGTAAGTTAGGATGTTAGCACTGTTAGCTTGGCATATTATAGATCTTTAAAGAGAGCCCTTTGCTGTCACTCTCAGATGTGGAGAAGCTAAGCTGAGAGCTAAGCTAACTGACCGTGAGTGTTTCACATTTAACAGTTAAATTAATAATTTATCAAACTAACAGAAATTGTGGCAGCTACATAGTTAGTAAGCAGTCAGGAGCAGTAGCATTGCTAGCTTAACAACTAGTGATTTGTGGCAGTAGCTGTTTACATCACAATTTAAAGCTAAATGATTGCAAACAACTATAAGATAAAGATACACTGCTCTCACATGTGGTGAAGCTAAGCTAACTGGCAGCTACATGGTTAGCAAACAGTCATGAAAGTGTTAGTCTACGTGTTGGTTTTCGCCAAACGTGAAACTTCGTTTTTGTTTTTTCGTCTTTGATTTTAATGCATATTTATTAACGACATCAGCTACCGTCGCGACTGAGATTTTATTTTCCTACGACAAAATATTCCTGAGACGTCAAAGGTCACTTATCTTAAAAAAAATATTAAAAAATAACATTCCTCACAGTTGTTACAACACAGAGTTTTTGGTGATGATTCAGGACATTTTAAAAACCATTAGCTTATCTTGACAACACACTGAGAGCTGATGATGGAGGAGGGACAAACGGGGTCAAAGGGTTCAGAGAGAGAGAGAGAAACTACAACAGCAGAAAAAGAGACTGGGACCAGAATTTGCTCCTGAACTGTGGTTGGTACTTGGTGTAAAGGTCTCACAGGGTCTGGACAAATGCTAGGACAGTAGAAAAGTGAGAGCGTGAGGAGTGAAGGAGTGAGGGAGTGAGGGAAATGGGAGAATAAACGTCGTTCCCACTGGGAGTTTTGGAGCCAAAAATAGAAACCGAGCTCAGTTAATGTTTAACTCTGTGATTTCTGCTTTTTAAAATGAGGAAGAATCAAGATGCTAAATATACGATTGAAATTCCCCAGAAAACAGTTTAAAGTGAATAATAAAGGTGATAATAATCATGTGACAATGAAGTGTTTACTGAGACCAGTGTCCCAAAACCAGGAACTCAAATTCCACAAAGATCTGACGTTGGTGAGGGGACGAGGTTGCGGGCGCTTGCGTCAACAAACCATGTGACTCTGGTGTGGTTTACCAACGTCTGCAAACCCTGCGCTCACCAACACTTTAGATCTTTGCCAAACAAGACCACGAAACATCCGTCAAACAAATTGTTTTTCCAGCTAAACCAAGAAAACTTTAGCAACCAGTGTAGAAGAGCTCCAGTAGCTGATGTCACACGACCAAGGTAGCGCCCCCCTCTGGCAGGAAACGACTCCGTTCACCTCTACATACGAGACAAATCAGACAAAATATCTGTCTCTTCTCCAGCTGACAACAACAGAAGTTGTTGGAGACAGGCTAACAGGCTAACATGTTAGCAGAACCCCACAGATCCAGAGAAACGAAGAAGACGTCGCTGGGATGGGAGCAAACACAAGCAGTGGATTCAAATCATGGACTCGGACTAGATTTACCAACATGGCGGCTCATAGAAAGTGAGAGTCATGTGACGTCCAGAGCTCTAAGTGTGGTGGTTTTTAGGTAGAAGTTTGAATGGTTCATTCTGAGCATCTGCACAAACGTAAAGGTATAAAACGTATAATTATCTGTAGATTGATTCAGTTTTGGTTGACGATGACGAATGACGTGAACCAGAACTCCCTTCATGAGTAATGCTTTGTTTCCGTCATGGTACGGTACAGTTTGGTACAGTCTGGAATGGTACAGGAATGCAACGCGGGGACGGTCCCAAAAAGACAAAGTCAGTCTTTGTATGAGAACACACTGTGGACGCCTGTGTCGTCTTCTATGGGATGTTTACGCCCGTTGTTTCCCTGTCGCCCCGATTGGCCGGTGGGCGGAGCCACTCTACTGACTGTACCATTTCACTCTGGTTCCTCAAGTGCAGCGTGTCAAAGAATGGAAGGGGTTTGGGTTTAGGGCTAGCTAGTTTACTAGTCACTATTCCCGATGTAAACACAAAAACATACGGACTGTGAGCCAAACTGAGCCGTTCCACTCTGTGGGAACTCGGCCTAAGTGGACGTCAGTCTGTAGAGACGGGAAGTCTCAGTATTTCTGGGGTTTTATCTGGATTTTATCAGGTGCTGAAAGTTAACGTGACATGAAGCAGCGGAGCATCGCTGTCATTTTTATCTGTTGGACTGGATTTAAACTTCAGTGCCTGCTGTCTCCTCAGTGTCCTGTGTGTCCTCAGTGTCCTCTGTGTCCCTGTCAACTGACTCTGTCTCTTTAACTTCTCTTTTCTTAGATTCTCCCGGAGCATTTCTGTCCTCCCTTTGAGCCTCGGCCATCTCTTTCCTGGGTTCAGGGTCTTTACTTCATCCCAGACAGAATCTGAACTTCCTGTCGCCTCCTACAGATAACACACACACACACACGCACACACACACGCACACGCACACACACACACACACACACACACACACACAGCTGGTTCATGTCGTCCACACTGCCGCTGAAGTGTTTTCCCACAGTGGATCAGAAGACGAAAACACTCAGCTCACATTTGTTGCTATGGGAAACAGGAGGTTTATCTTCTGCTAAACGGTGACATCATCATAACTCAGTTAACCTCAGTTAACCGGTTAACTGGTTAAACCAGTTAAACTCACTCAGTTGTGAAGCTGTGGCCGGAGAGAACTTCCTGATCAGGTGAAGCTGATTAAGACCAAAAAAAACTAACAACGCAAACACAAGCTGGATCCTTTCAAAATAAAACAGGAAGTGAGTCATTTCGACTTCATTTTCAACTTTAAATTAATTTACTTAATATTTTTTTACTTAGTTTAAATTTTAAATAACTTTATTGAGAATGTTGTCATTTACATGTATGACTATAACTTTTATGCATATTATAATAGACACAGCCATTATAGATTTTATACAGTTTTTATGCATATTTTAATTCAAACGATCCGTTTTTGTGTCACTGTTTTTCCACATGAGTAAACTTTTATTCCATTTTAGGATATTTTTTCTTCAGTGTTTGACTGTTTCGATGGTTTTTGGACAATCGATGTTATTTTAACGCTATCCTCTTTGTTTTAATAGCAAAGGTTTTAACAGTGTTTACCGAAAAAGGGTTACATTTTTCTAAATGTAGCCTCACAAATGTCTCTTTACTTTGTCACGTGTCAAATAAAAGTCACATTAAACGAACATTAGAGAAGAGGAAGAGGCCGTTCACTTAAGAGTGTGTGTGTGTGTGTTATTTTAGTCTCAGTCTGGACTCACAGCGACAGGCGATTGAATTTATCTTATCTTCATTTCCAGACTGCGATGGAGCCATGCTGCTGTTAAAGGTCAAAGGTCAGGAGTTGGGGGTCAGGAGCAGACCTGTGTGTGTGTGTGTGTGTGTGGGTAAATTAAGGGTTAGAGTGACGGTTCACGGACCATGAAAGAAATTCCAGATGCTGAGGAATTTGTCTTTACTGGGAATTGTGTGTGTGTGTGTGTGTGTGTGTGTGTGTCTGTGTCGCAGAGAGAGGTCATGAGAACAGCAGAACACACACACACACTCACACACACACACACACACACACACACACACACATACACACACACACACACACACACACACACTCAGCAGGCGTCATCATCCAGAATTTTCTTTTCAACTCTGAAACTTTGTTTAAAAACTAATGAACTAATGTCTTCACCGCGTCTCGGAAACAATCACACGTTCATTTATGGCTCCGCGAGTTGAGCTATGGGCGGAAAAGTTTACGCTGCGACAATCACACGTAAAGCCGGGACTCGTAAACGTGAAAACAGTGACGACCTCGGCCGTTAAGACGAGTCAGAGACGTACGGAAGCCTCACGCTGCCACGATTCAGCGTTGTTAAAGCTGCACTCAGTGATTTCCTTCAGTTCAGAAACGGCTCTGTATTCTGTTATACACAAAAAAAATTAAGGAGATTGTTTCCATTCCATAAAGAATTTTTTTAGCAAAAATCTAAATTTTAAATAGAAATGAGCCTAAATAATATAATTCAGATTCAGTTTAAAAATGAAAATGAATGTTTTTTTCCAAAGTCAAATTTTCAAACTTCGTATGTAAAGTAATTATGACATGATTGAGTTTTTTATTAAAACTCTGTATCAGAGACGACAGAAAGTCACACTTCATTTATTCATCAACATCAACGAGGTTCAGATACGACAAATGTCTTTGTTTTCTTTATCGTTTCGATCCATGTATAAAAAATAAGAAGAAATTAAAAAGAAATAATTCTCAGTAAAAACTTCTGTGAAAAAGTCAAAAATAACTGAGTTTGTTTGTAAGTCGTAAAGTTCGCAGCTTTACGTCTCGGACAGAGACAAACGTCCAGCTGCCTTTTTATGGCTCTTTGTCGTTTTTCTTCTTCTTCCTGTGCCGTGTCTGTGGCTCCGCCCCCCCCCCCGCGATCAGAGGGCGGTGGCGGACTTGACCTTGGACGACAGAACCTGCCGGAACCTCCTCTTCAGCTCCTGCATGTTGGGAGACTTGGGCCGGGCCAGGTGGAGGCCGCCCCGCCTCTTCTCGCCGTTCCCGCCTCCCAGCGCTCGGATCACCTGGGGGACAGTGAACGTGTGACACCGTGACCAATCCTGACCGACTTCATTCAGATTAACACTGGGATTCATGTTTTCATCCAGACAATAATAATAATAAAAGGTGTTTTTTTTTTTGTGGCTAAAAACAACCGCAAAAGGTGCTCTGAGGCTTTTATTCTGAAAATCACACCCACGTCCTGTGTTGAGTCTAAACAAAGCAAACAGAAACATATGGAAGAGTCCTTTTAAGGCTTCACTCATAAATATGTGACTCGATATAACCGCACAGATCCCACAGGAAGTGTGTGTGTGTGTGTGTGTGTGGGGGGGGGGGAAGCCCCCGCAGTGGTGCGGTGGTGCGAGCGGTGGACCCGCAGCCAAACCACCGTCCCCAGAACCTCAGTGGGGGGAAAATAAAGACGTTAATAAACGCCGACGTGAGAGTGTTCACCTCCTGACACAGATGAAGAAACGCGGCGTGGACTCCGTCGTGGTTTTCTCTGGCCGACGCCTCGAAGTACACGCCCCCTGTGACACAGTGAGGACAGCATTCACTCGTTCATCGGTACACAGAGGGGAAAATGTCACGTGACTTCAATTACTCTTATTGTTGTCCTAATTTTCTTATTTATGTCATTGTTTTATTGCATTGAGAAAGTATGAAATCATTCATTCAGTCCAAGTGAGTGAATGAATCCGCTTCATAACTCAATCTCTATAAAACACTTTAGTGTATATTTAAATCACATCATCACATGACCACTATTTGGAGGGTGGGGGGGTAAGAGGCGGAGCTACTGAAGGAGAAGGACGTCCCACCTAGAGAAGCCGCCAGCGCCTCGCCTTCGTCCACGGGCACCTGCCGAGCGCGGAGCAGGTCACTCTTGTTGCCGACCTGCACGGGATTCCAGATTACAGGCGAGATTAGAGCAGAGGGATTAAGGTCAGCGTGAGTCACGTTCCGCCATCTGCCGCTGACACAAACGTTCAAACACTGACCAGGATGACGGGGATGTTTCCTGACGGGTGGATGCGTCTCACGTGCTGGTACAGAGGCTGGATGGTTCTGTAGCTGCTGTGGTCGGTGATGGAGAAAACCAGCACGTAACCGTCCGCCCAGTAAATGGACCTGGAAGTTCAGGACGAGGACAGTCACTAATAATTGTAATAATAACAATATTAATAATAATAAGTTAGTAATTTAAAGCTCTGACCTGTTGATCTGCTCCTGACAGTACAAACCCTCGGCATCGTCCTGCAAAAAGACACAAATCATCTTCAGGTCTTCACTGACCAGATCCAGAGCAGGCTGCACGTCCACAACATGACACAAGAGTTGTCTATGGACTCATACCAGGACCAGGACCAGGACCAAGACTTGTACTTGTACACACTACGACCTCGCGCTACGACGTCACGCTACGATGTAACGCTATGACGTCACATTACGAAGTCACTCTACAACATATGTCCTCCATATTGCTCGGTGCACCACTACAACGTCATGCTGCGATGTTATATTAAAACCTCACGCCGTGACGTCACACTACAACAACCTCCATAGATAGATAGATAGATACTTTATTCATCTCACAGAGAATATTGCTTGGTGCAATATCCACTACGACGTCACGTGAAGATGTCACACTACTACGTCACGCTACGACGTCACGCTACGACGTCACGCTACGACGTCACATGAAGATTGTCACATTACGACGTCACGCTACGACTACACGCTACGACGTCACGCTACGACGTCACATGAAGATGTCACGCTACGACGTCACATGAAGATGTCATATTACGACATCACGCTACTACGTCACACTACGACGTCACACTACAACAAATGTCCTCCATAGATAGATAGATACTTTATTCATCTCACAGAGAGTATTGCTTGGTGCACCGGAAAGACATCACGCTACGACGTCACGTGAGGATGTCACATTACAACGTCACGCTACGACGTCACGCTACGACGTCTGTATTCCATAGCTGTGTCTTGAGACATCTCGCAACACAGGGTTAAAGTGTCTTGTCCACAAGTTGACACACAGACCAGCAGCTGCACATGAAGTAGGAGGAAAACCTCATTTTGGTAAGAACTGGACCATGGACAGGTCTGCTGGACCAGCAGGGACATCGCAAAGGAACCCTAACCAGGTGGACCGAGGTGGTGGTCAACTTTGCTAATAAAGAAAAGCTGCAGAGACACACACACACACACACACACCATCTGCTCCAGATAATAAAGTTCTGAATCCTGACCCTCTGGACCACCCAGGTGTGACAGCAGGAACCAGTGAACTTTACATTCCTTCCACTCACGTTGTCCTCAAACAGAGTTCCAGGACAGACAGTGGATGTTCCCTGAGGACACTCGGCTCTTTAGCTCTTGATCTTCAGTAACTCCTCGTCTTCTCCGTTCTGGAAACACTTTTTTTAATCTAGTAATTATTTCTCTGTAATCTCTGAAGGTTTCTCAGCGTCTTCCTCCGTGTTGTCAGGAGGAACTCCCTTCTCTGTCTCCGCTCTCGTCCCCAGGGTCTGGCTAAACGGAGCCTGGAGGCACGTTACGCTCATTAAGGTCCTCGTGTGTGTGGAGATCGTCCTCAGGTCACTTCCTCTGACTTCAAATTGCTCTCAGATAAGTTTTTTCTTTTTTAAACCGTTTCTGCTTCGAGATATAAACCTACAGAGAGGAAACTGTTTCACCAAACAAATACAGCTGCTAATTTAACCATTTTAGTATAAATAGACAGAGACAGATTTTAGTGTCTTCATAAAACCAGATGAATTCCACGTCAGTTCAAATCTACGAAGTTTGTAAAGCACTCACTCTCCCACACCAAAGCCCATAGAGAAAATCAGTGATTTAAGCTCGTGGGGACACAGGAGCTGCTGGTCTGCTGCTGCCTCGTGTGGTCACTTTGTGTCACTGAGGTCATTCTGAGTGAACAATTTCAAAAGCCGAATTCACTAAAATAAGACAATTGAACTTAGTGATGGAGGCAGCAGTGGATCAACGACTCCTGTGTGCTGTGATGTTAAAATCACTGGTTTTCTCTATGGGCTTTGGTGTGGGAGAGTGAGTGCTTTACAAATGTGAGTTTTGCAGTTTTTCTTTAGTTTGTACATTGAAAACACTCCACGTTCTCTCATGTTCTCTCACGTTCTCTCACATCCTCTCACGCTCTCTCACATTTGCTCACGTTCTCTCATGTTCTCTCACGCTCTCTCACGTCCTCACGTTCTCTCATGCTCTCTCACGCTCTCTCATGCTCTCTCACATTCACTCACGTCCTCTCATGCTCTCTCACGCTCTCTCATGCTCTCTCACGTCCTCTCATGCTCTCTCACGTTCTCTCATGCTCTCTCACGTTCTCTCACATCCTCACGTTGTCTCACGTTCTCTCACGTTCCCTCACTTTCTCTCGCGCTCCCTCGCGTTCTCTCACGCTCTCATGTTCTCTCACGCTCTCTCATGTTCTCTCACGTTCCCTCACGCTCTCTCACGCTCTCATGTTCTCTCACGCTCTCTCATGTTCTCTCACGTTCCCTCACACTCTCTCACGCTCTCTCACCGTCCCTCACGTTCTCTCACGTTCTCTCACGTTCCCTCACGTTCTCTCACGTTCTCTCACGTTCCCTCACGTTCTCTCACGTTCCCTCACGTTCTCTCACGTTCCCTCGCGTTCCCTCACGTTCTCTCACGTTCCCTCACGTTCCCTCACGTTCTCTCACGTTACCTGCAGAGCAACACAGGGAGTGTCCTGGATCTGAAGAGACACTTCCTCCCCGTCCAGTGTGACCTTCCTGGAGTAGAGCGCTCCTGCAGAGTCACAGCATCGGTGTTTATGTTTGTTTATGTTTCTGATGAATATTTAAGAAAACAGAATCTCACCAGTGTTTGCTTCGTAATCTCCGATGAACCTCTTCGTCAGGAACCTGACGATCAGAGCTGAGGAGGAGACGAGAGAAACAGACGTATGAGTGAAACCTGCAGCACACTGACCCACACCATCATCACCCTGCAAATATTTGACCCCCCGAGTGTCGCTGGAATTTCCCGTTTCCCTGACGATTAACTGTGAGGTTGTGCAAAACGCTGGCAACAGAAACCGAACAGAAGAAAATGATTCATGAATGCTGAGAATCTGTGTCGCAATATTCTGAGTCTGCTCTTAATCAATAAATAATTCACTCTATAACTCTTTGTATTTCACTTAACTGCATCTTTTTTACTTTATATGATTGTTTTTTTTTTTATCCAAGAAAAGGTCATGTGACTCCACTGACTCCAAACCAATGACATCATTTATTATGAACAGGTTTCTAAAGCTTTTATTTATTTATTTTATAGGATTATTTATAATTTAGGAATCCATGACGTGCATATTAATATTAATCCTTTTTTTCAATAGCATCCATGTCATGTGACCCGTCAACTAAACTTTTACTACTTTAATAGGACACGCCTCTTTGTATTGGATTTGTTTCATCAATGAATAAAACAGCCATAAAGTCGTGGTTTTTTTAAGTTAACGTTTCATTTTGAAGACTTATTTTGTAAAAAAAATATATAAGAATTATGAAACCAGCAGTTATTTTGAATAAAAGCAACAATTTAAATTTAGATAAATAACGTTTTATAATAAAATAATAATAAAAAAATAGGTGGAAAGCGTTGTCTCCCCCTGCTGTCCATGCTGAGTATTACATCTCCATCATTTTAAAGTAACTTTATGTCATTTTTTTGTTCATTTTCAGCCAATAAACCCACAAAAACATCATCCCTCTTGCACGCGGTTTTTATCGTCTCCTCTCTGTACCGGGAGCCAGATTAAAGGGTCTTTCCGTGAAATCGTCTCACCGGTTTTGCCCACGTTACTCGCGCCCAGGACCACGATCTTCACGGTCTTGTTGGGAACGCAGTCCAGCAGAGGATACTCGGGAATGGGCACCAGCAGGAAATTCCCAGAGCCGCTGCTGCTGTTCATGGTTCTGTGAGCAGCAGAGTCTCCGGGCAGCCGCATTTAGATCCTCCTGATCCAGAACCTGGACCCGCGCGTGTGCGTGCGTGCGTGCGTGTATGCGTGTGTGTGAGAGAGAGAGAGAGAGAGTGTCTGATATCACTCCAGTATTCCCATCATCTTCCTGCTGCAGTAAAACATCCCTGCTCCTCCAGATCCCGAGTCTGATCCTGGATCCTGAGACCAGATCTCTGTGCAGGAGACGGCATTCCCAAATACCCTCCAGAGAACATTCCCACTTTCATCCACATCCACAGAGAAGTGGAGGGAAGAGTTTGCAGCTGTGGATGCCAGTGTTTCCTCTGCTGTGGACGGACTGAGACTGGACTCAAGAGGAGGAGGAGGAGGAGGAGAGAGAAGAGGAGGAGGAGGAGGAGGGAGAGTTTAAACCATTCCCTCTGAAATTCCCATGAGATCAGACTTTAAGTGAGATCAGGTTTCCAGTCTGGACTCAGACCATGAAGCCTCATTATCACAATCAGCAAAACGTCAAACTTGTATCTGAATAAAGTTAATAAACAACATTAGGTCATTCAATTATATTTACACTGTTGCATAAACAGTCAGTTATTACTCATCAGTGTTAGAGAGGAAATATTAAACCTATATTTTGTTTTATTAACTAAAGGTAAAATTACGTTAAATACTTTCAACGTATAAATATGACTTGTAAAACACGCAAAACATGTAAAAGATTCACAAACATAAACATAAACAGAAAACACCGCCCGCCTCTTACGTCTCCGTGCAAAGAATCGAACGAACAAACGCTCCCTCTCTGATCCAAACTGGACGACAGGAAGCTGCGTAAAGACACACAAAAACATCACCCAGACAACCGGAAATCACCTTATTCATTCTTCAAAATAAAACATGACAACGAAGAAAAAAAATAACCGTGGAGCCACAATTTAAACGATCTACTTATTCTTTAACTGTGACTGACTAGAACAAATATAATTTAAATAACATTTATCTAAATAAATTGTTGAATTGATTTATAATAAAACAAGTTTATTTATCGGACAACGCACACATAATAAAAACAGACGTAGCTTATTTTGAAAAGCCGTGCCGGAAGTGCCGGCGGGTGTCGTCCATGTTTGATTTGACAGCAGTGTAACCCGGGGACAGACGAAGTGTCTCTGCCGCCGCAGTGTCCCTTCTGTCCGTGTCTCTGTCCATTTCAGTGTCGGGTTCGGTCCAACATGGCGGCTCACGGATGGAAATACTGATGACAGTCCGAAAGATCGCGTCGATTTGTACGATGGTAAGAAGCGGACGGTTCGGCCGCGCTCGGCTGTGTTCGGATCTGTCCGGTGCTGCCCGGGATGCTAATGCGCTAGGTGCTCTGCTAGCGTCATGCTAATAATAACAACAGGGAAAGTTGTGGCGCTAACGCTAGCGCAGTGACACAGTGGTTTTACTTTGTGAAGATGACGTCACTGTGTGTAAACAAAGCTTGTTTGTTTGTGTGTGTTTGATTTATTTACCGCTGCGTGGTTTGTTTAACTCCCGAAGGACCAGCGGCTCACTGCAAGCTAGCTTAGCCTGCGAGCTAACGGTCAAAGTTGTCGACTGTCAGTGACGATGGTTCAGTCCGGTGACGATGGTTCAGTCCACTCCAACATTAAACGGTTTACGATACATGACGATATTGCCTGGACACCCGCGATGACGATATTCTCCGAGATTTGTGACCTGATTTCTTTTTTTTATATATTCATATTTATATATATATACATATTCATATCCAATTTTATATATATATATATATATAAAATTGGATATGAATATGTAATTAAACCTTAATAAATGTAACAGCAAGGAGAGGACGAGATAAATATCACACATTGCGATAAATATCGTTTGCACTAAGTGTGAAGTGGACTGAAATATCAATAGATTTTTTTATGCTAATCAACTTTAATGTTTATTTGTAACATCATTTGAGAAATTCTACGCTAAAAAAAACATACGATAATACTTGGCAAAAGTGGTAAAGTATCGCCACGCGAGATATTGTGATATTTCAATGTATCGATTGTTAGGGATTATTATTATTATTATTTTCAAGTCCTGAAGAGAAAACCAGGTAAAGAAACATGAAATATCTGAAGTAAATGTAGATTTAGTTTTTAACGTCTCTCTCTGCCGTCAGGGCGCCAATGCCTCTGCCTTGGAAAAGGAGATTGGACCGGAACAGTTTCCCGTGAATGAACACTACTTTGGATTAGTCAACGTAAGTGTCCACACTCACTCTCTCACCCACCGAGTGAAACAGTAGATTATATTCAACATATACACACGTTATTTAGAAGACAGAGAAACACTGATCGTTCCCATAATCACCTCTGAGTTGTTAATTAATGACGTCATTTAACGTGTTTTTCTCTTGTGTTGTCTGTAGTTTGGAAACACGTGTTACTGTAACTCCGTGTTACAGGCGCTCTACTTCTGTCGACCGTTCAGGGAGAAGGTGCTGGCATATAAGGTGAGTGAGTGAGTGAGTGAGTGAAACACAGCGTGGCTGAAACAACTTGTTTCTCTTGTGAAATCATGTTAAAATAATATTAGGGCCCAAACCTATTGTAATCCCTCAGATTATTTTTATATCCGTGGTTTTGTGGTCATTTTTGAGTGGGTTACCGTGGTTTAATTAACACTGATGGAGGAAGAGGAACCACAAGACGTCTCATGTACAGTCACTGTTTTCACGAGTCTCCTCCTCCTCCTCTTCCTCTTCTTCTTCTCCTGCAGGTGCAGCCGCGGCGGAAGGAGTCGCTCCTCACGTGTCTCTCCGACCTTTTCAACAGCATCGCGACGCAGAAGAAGAAAGTCGGCGTCATCCCTCCCAAGAAGTTCATCTCGCGTCTGAGGAAAGAAAATGGTAGATGAATCATGCGACTGTCTGTCTTCTTTTCTTTTTTTTTCCACTTCCTGTCACCCTAGAGTGACACAGTGGAGGCGTTTGTTGTCACAGCTGAGACATGTCAGTGATCTCTCGACTCGTGCTTATTTTCTCCTCCTCGTTCCCCGTCCGTCTGCTTCTCCTCTTGCACGTGTTCTTATGTCTTTCCGTTTCTCTTCTCCCCCCCCGTCTCCCCCCCCCGTCTCCTGTCGCTCAGAGCTCTTTGACAACTACATGCAGCAGGACGCCCACGAGTTCCTCAACTACCTCCTCAACACCATCGCCGACCTGCTGCAGGAGGAGAAGAGCCAGGAGAGGCAGCAGAACGGAAAACTGCTGCAGAACGGAGGAGGAGGAGGAGGAGGAGGAGGAGGAAGTGAGGGAGGAGGAGAGAGTGAAGGAGGGAAGGAGACGCAGCAGACGTGGGTCCATGAGATCTTCCAGGGAACGTTGACCAACGAGACGCGTTGTCTCAACTGTGAGGCCGTAAGTGTCCAGTTATTAGCTCTCCCACACCAAACCCCATAGAGAAAATCAGCGATTTTAACGTCACAGCACACAGGAGTTGTTGATCCACTGCTGCCTCCATCACTAAGTTCAAATGTCTTATTTTGTCAATTCGGCTTCTGAAATCCTTCGTCATGATTTAAATCAGTGACACAAAGTGACCACACGAGGCAGCAGTAGACCAGCAACTCCTGTGTCCCCGTGAGCTAAAATCACTGGTTTTCTCTATGGGGTTTGGTGTGGGAGAGTGAGTCTGTCTAACAGTGAGATAAAGACGTGAACGCGTTCTTAAAGTGACGTAGATTTTAGTGACGCAAGTCTTTTGTAGAGTGGATAAAATCAGTTCTTCTTTACATCGCTGCTTAAAACTTAGCGAGTCTTTTTAATCTCACGTGACCCGGTCTGTCCTCGCCTGTGTTTCAGGTGAGCAGTAAAGACGAGGACTTCCTGGATCTGTCGGTGGACGTGGAGCAGAACACGTCCATCACTCACTGTCTCAGGTGAGTCCTGGACACGTCCTGGTGTGAAAATCAGAGCAATGAGCCTTTAATAATACTCAGTGTGTGTGTGTGTGTGTGTGTGTTCTGTGAACAGGGGCTTCAGCAACACAGAGACGTTATGCAGTGAATATAAATATTACTGTGAACAGTGTCGCAGCAAACAGGAAGCTCAGAAAAGGTACGTGACGCAGCGTCTGTCATCGCCTACAAAGTCTCCTGACCTTCCTTCCTTCCTTCCCTCCCTTCTTCCCTTCCATCCATCCACCCATCCTTGCTTCCTTTCTCCTTTCCTTCTGTCTGAACAGAAAACTGATTTCAACAACATCCTCTTAAACAGTAACTGTCGCCAAAGCCACGGATAGAATAATAATCTGAAGGATTACAGTAGGTTCCTCGCACAAATTTGTGCCAGGGCCTGTTTCAGATTAATTCAGAAACAAATGACAGTCCTAAACTTTAATGAATTTAATATTATTTAATTATGTTTTTAATAGAAATAAAAAAAAAAAAACCTTTAACAACCATAAAAATCTTAATATTGAGACCGAATCTCATTTTCTGCTGTGGAGATTAAAGCATGAATCGACTCACCCTGTCACTCTGTGTGTCAGGATGAGGGTGAAGAAGCTGCCGATGATCCTCGCCCTCCACCTGAAGCGCTTTAAGTACATGGACCAGCTGCACCGCTACACCAAGCTGTCGTACCGCGTCGTCTTCCCGCTGGAGCTCCGCCTCTTCAACACGTCCGGGGACGCCACCAACCCCGACCGCATGTACGACCTGGTGGCCGTCGTCGTGCACTGCGGCAGGTCAGTTACTTTAGAAAAGCATTCAGTTAACTTCTTTATGGTTCTTCGTCCCTTTGACTTTAAATGAATATATAAGAGAATAAAGTGTATATAAAGACGTCTCTGATGTCTTCTGTGCGTCTCTCTGTCCTGCAGTGGACCAAACCGTGGACACTACATCACCATCGTCAAGAGTCACGGCTTCTGGCTGCTGTTCGATGACGACATCGTAGAGGTGAGACGCAGAATTATTTTGCTCTCGTTGTTGAAATATTCAGTCGTCAGATTACACACACACACACACACACACACGTTGACCTACATACTTGAACAGAAACAGGAGATGATGGTAAAAAGACTGAGAAGGAAAATTATTTCTTACTTTTCATCGCAGTCGTGAAGAGGAAAAACCTGGCAGACAAAATGAAGTTGCTGATGTGTTCTCCTGCGTCTTCTGTGATTTATTTAAAGTCTGCAGTGAAAGTACTTTCAGCTGCTGATTCCGCCGAGTCATCGCTGTGGTAACAGAAATAATAAATGAAGCCGCGCTGCAACATTTTTAACAGATGTTTAGAAGTTTTACATCATAAAATCACGATGTTGTTGTTGTTGTTGTGTGTGAGTGAGTGGAAGTCAGGGACTCACGTTACTGTGATTTATTTATCTGCAGCTCCTGCATTTAAATCTGAACTTCACTAAAAAAATCACAAATGTCAGTTTACTTTCAAATCACAAACATAAGATAATAAGAACAGTTTTTTAAGATTTATTTGATAAATGTGGCTGTGAGCAGCTGTGGGCGGGGCCTTAGGAAGCCACCTGCTCAATGAACACGTTCCCCAAGTTTTCCGCGACAGAATACTTGTAAATATCAAACGTTTGTCGGATTATAAACGTTACGTATTTACAATTATTTTGTCAGACGTCGATGGGGGAACGAGTTCCAGGCGGACAGTGACTCCAAACCCGCAACGTCTTCCGGTCCATTGAGCTGTTGCGCTGAAACCCGGTAGCCAATCAGCAGGCAGCTTGCTAAGGCCCGCCCACAAACGAGGGAGTGCAAACAATAAGGGAGTTATTTCGTAAAGATTCTCATAGTTTTTTCTGTTCGAGCTGTGAATACTTTCCATTTTTCCTGGTGTCATTAAGTTGCTATGCTAAGCTACGCTAACCGCCTCTCTCCGCCTCTTTTGTCGCAGAAAATCGACGCTCAGGCGATTGAGGAGTTCTACGGCCTGACGTCGGACATTTCTAAGAACTCAGAGTCCGGTTACATCCTGTTCTATCAGTCCAGAGACTGAAGACATGCCGAGTCCCCAACAGAGGGGGAGGGGCTTATGGCTGCTGCTGGCTCCGCCCAGTACGCTCACACAAGTATCCAAGGCTTTATTTCCTTGTAGGCGGAGCTTTGCACTGAAGCGCAGGTCACATGTTCGCCTCCTGGATTACAAAAAAAAAATAAAAAATGGAGAATCGTCGTGAGCACCTTACGAAAAACAAGATGGCCGACGCTAACGCTCGCTTTGCACTGTGACGTCACGTCGCACCCGAGCCGCCACTCTGGAGGTGAACGACCCGCGAGGACCGTCGCCATGACGCAGAGTGACCAATCAGCTGTTTGTGAATCGTCGTTGTCATGGTTACCACCCATAGCATTTCTTTCCCCCGTGTGTTCATATTATACCGCGCTAAATTAGCTTCACGCTAACACACTCACCGAAAACCTTCCATAAATCGCAGTTTGGAGACAAAATGGTCGACTTTTTTTCAAATAACTTTTTTGAGGAGGAGCTAACAGTGTCACAGGAAGTGAAATTTAAATATGTATCTTTAAGTATTGAGCCTTAAAAATAATAATCTGACAATCTCTGTAGCTTTAACAAAATTAACAAAAAAATCTTTGTCTCTGCAGTCAAACAGGAAGTTGTTTTTACTTCCTGTTTTTTCCCCGCAACGTGAAAAAGTCACAGAGAATAAAAAACGTTAAATGTTCCGGTGTTTTATTGATCGGTGTCTGATCTCATGCTAACGCTCAAAATGACTTCTTTCTCTTCTTGAACAACACCGCCGCGTTCCATTTACATCAGAAGTTGGAGGAACTGAGAGCGACCTCACCTCCGAGTGAACCGCGTTAAAATCATCCGACGTCTTTTTTTTGTTTTTTTTGTTTTTTTTTACGCACACAAAGTCGTAAACGAGTGAACAAGTGATTTACTGAGAATGTAAAAAAGAATCCGACACACGTTCCACGTGATTCCGAGAACTAAGATCACACGTTCACGTCGTTCCTGATCAGCTGTTTCTTCACTGCCACACTGATGAGTCTCCACCCGGCCGGGGCTGCCTCACACTCTCAAACAAGCTCACTCTCGTCTCTCGCTCGAGGTGAACGTCTGCCGCGGTTCGGTTTTGTTCATTAAAACGTTAAAGAGTTCAAGTCCAAATCTGAAATGTTCTCAGACGGCAACAACACCACTTCCTGTTTCCTGTCTGCGCTGCTTTTTTTTTTTTTTTTAATTTCCTGTTAAGTGAACAAAAAACAAGCACAAAAACAAACACATGTCGACCTTTTTTATAATTTAAATATTATAAATGTTTGTTTTTCAATGTTTCACCTGTTTTTTTTTGTTTTTTTTTACATATAAATATATATATATATTTGTTTTCATTTGAACGTCTACCGTTGTGGCGTCGGCAGCTCTGACTCTTGTTTTTGTTTTATTTTGAAAGGACGTGTCGATTTGTACATAAACACAGAAGTCATTATTGGATTATAAATGAATGAATGAATGAATAAAGAAATGCTTGAAATAATCAACAGAATTATTAGATTTTAAAAATGAGTCCATGACCACTAGTCACTGTGTTAAAGGTCAAAGGTCAAACAGTTCACTTGTTTTTCATGAAAGGGTTGAAACTTGTTTGTTTTGAACCTGAACTTTGACGTCTGAATGTCTCCCCCTTGTGGCGGAAAGCGGAGCGACATTTGTGTCCAGATTGACTGAAAAAACCCTAAAACATGTTTATTTATAAACAAAACGTTTTCTTTTTTTTTTACTTTTTGTTTCAGTGAAAGTTTATTTAACGTCAGAGAAATCACAGAATTTTTTTTTCTTTGCACTTTAAAACTTTTTCTCTTTTTTTATCGTTTGTTTTCAAGTAATAAATAATCTGCTGCAGAAAAATCCTGTAGTTTGTTTTTACTCTGAGGTCAAAGGTTAAATATTAAACACTAAAGTAGTTACATTTGCATTCATTTACGGCACAAAAGTCACTTTGACGTGAGGTTTTTCCATTATATTAATATTAATGACGTTGAATTAACTATTTGTAAAAAAAAATAAATGTTAATACAAAATCTAAAATCTAAATATTTGGCGCTTTAATGAATCCAGAGCTTCGTGGAGATTATTTTAATGATTGAAATGAACCTGGATTGTTAAAATCTGCAGAGGAACTCGACTTTGGACAAAGTTCAGGAGGCGAAAGGAAGATTTTTAGAGAAATGTGAAATTTGACCGGGAAAAACTGTTTTAAAGTTTATTTGTATAAGTTTTCGTTGTCAGTCATCAGAGATCTTTGATTATTGATTATTGATGTCTTTACAGATGAATGTTAGTGAAGCTCGTGCAGCTACTGTTAGTCTGAATACAACATTATATAAACATTTTATATATATATACTGTACATTAGAATTAGAACGTCCACATCATCGCTTTTCCTTCTTTTGCTTCTCGTTCGTATAAAAAACAAAAACAAAATTTGAGCTTAAAAATAAAAAATAAAAAGTCCTTCCTGGTTTGTTTTTCCTTCAAAAAAAAAAAAACCCAGCGGAAACACGAGAATTCCTTATCTCAAGATAATCTGTCCTCGTCATACCACGGTCTCTGAGCTCGAGCCTTTCCCGGTGAAGAAGTCCCAGAAGTTGGACGAGGACGAGGATTTGTTGCCGTCGTCGTGCGACGCCTGGCGCACCCACACGGCGGCGCTGTTGTCAGAGGAGACACCGAGGCTGGAGCAGCTGCAGCTGCTGAAGCTCAGAGCCGACGCCAGGGGTCCAGAGGATGAGGACGAGGAGGAGGAGGACGAAGGCTGTGAGAGGCTGAGGAGGTTGTGATGAGAGTGGAACTGACGCATGTGTCGGATGGATTTACCTGCAGAGACGTCACCTGGACAAGAGAGACACAGAGAGACAATATTCACATTGAAGAAGCTGAAAAATCACAGAAACTAAAAAAAAAATCACATTTAAGAAGCTATATATATATATATACATACATATACATATACATATATATATATATACACATATATATATATATACATATATATATACATACATATGACTGAAATAGAGAAGTCAAATCTTACTAACTGTAAGTACACAGTGTGACAGCTAGGTGGTGCTGTTGCAGTGTTTATTATTCTGACACTTTCCACAGATGATCAGATTTCACACGTTTTATTCAGTTTTTATTAAATAAATGAAAATAAAACAGTGAAAAGTGTAAAATGACTCAGTTTTGAACGTAAACATTCACTGTAACAAATTGACTGTAGAATTTACAGTAAATACCTGGCAAAAAAGTTGCCAGTAAAGTATTGTAAAATTCCTGTAAATTACTGTAAAAAGGATTACAGTAAATTACAGGATAACTTTTACAGGTTTTTCTTGTATATAAATTACAGCAATTTCTTGTTGTTTTTTTGGAAAAACAACTATTAATTGTAATCTAGTTTACAACATTATCTTGTATTCTATTCAAATTACAGAGGTTACCTGGCAACTAAAGTTGCCAGTAAATAGCTGTTAATACTTCACAATACAATATGTTGTTGTTGAATGTTTTTACAGTTAAATTTTGTTTTTCACATTAGCAAAATAATTAAAAAAAATTTAATATGTTAAATAAAACCAGAGTCAGAGCTGCAGCAAAACAAAACTTTTATTAAAACTCAGCAGTTTTACAACATGCCTTCAGAACTCAATTTGAATCCCCATAAATAAATAATAATGAATAAAATGATATCATGTTAAATATAAGGCTTCAGACAGAAGCTGGTTAGCCTAATTAAGCACAGACTGGAAATGGGGAAACAGGCTGCAAATTTTCTGAATGCACGGGTACAATCAGGTATATCACAGGTAAAAGGGCAGTTTGGTGCATTACTGTGAAGTTTCATATGATGAGTAAAACCTATTATAGTTTTACTCTCATGGGCACACTGTTTGCAGTGATACATTTCTGGGCTAAGAAAAGCAAAAAGGGAAGAAAAAAGAATTAAAGTTAATAAGGTTGCATGTCCAAAACAACAACAACACAAAAACAATGAGCACAGTCAGGGCTTTCGACCAGAAACTACTTGAAATTAAAACTCTTTCTTTATGAGTCATACAAAGTCATACGTTATGATTTATGTTTTGATTTATAAGTTATCTGTTAAATTGACCATTATGTTAACGGAGTCTGGAATGTAGCTGTCACTGTAGTATTATTATTATTATGAGTGGTAGTAGGCCTACTATTATCATCACTAGGCTATTGCTTTCTATACGATTATTATATTATATTATATAAATATAAGATATTATTCTCGAGGACAATCTTTGCAATAGCCAAGTTCCTATATATGTACCGAAAGTGTTGCACACAACCCTCAAACTCGATTTAACATGCATTCATGCCTATGTTGTGCAATATCCCGGTAAACCTCTATTTTGGATTTTGAATTTTTGCCGTTTTTCCGATTTTTTGGTGACTCTGGTTCTAAGGACCGGGCCGATCGCCGCTCTCTGCCCGAGGATAAGCGCCTATTTTCGGATACATCAGGGGCGATTTCAACGGGCCATATCTCGGTCATTTCTTCACATTTTTGGATGAAATCAGCGGTATTATGTTCCTCTATGTCCTCGAATAAAGCCGTGGGATGTTGGATTTTGATTTTTTTCCGTTTTTCCGACTTTTTGCGCCCAGTGACTCTGGTTCTTAGGACCGGGCCGACCGCCACTCTCTGCCCGAGGATGAGCGTCTATTTTCGGATTCATCAGGAGCCTACTCGCGCACCCCCGGGAGAGTGTCCGCGCCCCCCACCGGTCGAGAACTACTGCATTAGGTCATTATTTTAACTATTGTATTGTAACATTAGTTGTAACTAATGCATGTTACGCTAGCTAGCTTTAGCTTTAGCTGAATCAGTTAACGTTAACTAACGTTAATATTTGCTTAAAAAAAATGGTGCAGACTGAATTTTTCTAACAGTTAACGTCAGGTTCAAAACACGGATTAGCTAAAATAATGCGTTCGCCTGGGATTGCTTGTCTGGAATGTTCTCTGAAAACTCTCTAGCTAACTTTCTTTGAGGACATGCAAACCATAACTTACACGGTCAACTTTACGTTATGTTAACTAACAGTTAACAAGTTGAATCACATTTTAATTATGTAGGATATATATGTTAAACTTACGTTTTATGGAGTGTTTGAACACTGCGTTGCTCCTCTGCTTCACCTGTGCACGTGCTGCTCTTTCAATGTAATGCAATCCGATATCAACAGTATTTAACTGTAATACGCATCATCTACAGTCAGAATACAATTTGCCTGTCATTTTACAATATGTTACAGTGGAAAAATGCTGTCAGCTACTGTAATTATTTTGGACCCATGATGCATTGTGGTCTACAGTTATACTTTGTAAAATGACAGAACAAGAAGTTACTGTAAAATTTTACTGTAGAAATTACAGCAATTTGTTACAGTGTTGTTTTTATTGTTGTTGTTTGTTGTTTATTGTTTATTGTTTGTTGTTTACCTCCGTATCTGCTCTCGTGTCGTTTCCGGTTCTGGTTCAGTTTGAGGACATTGAGAAAAATCTCGCTGCTCAAACTTCCGTCAGCGCCGCTGCCGTCGGGCGGGAAAAGCGGCGAGGGCGGTTCCAGGGGGGACAGACTCCCGCTGGACGCCCCCACAGAGTCCAGCGACGCCCCCGTGTCCCGGCGACCGCTGCCGTCTGCGGTCAGGTGACTGCTGCTGCTGAGGGACCACACGGTTAGCTGTTAGCCGTTAGCTGCGGTTTTAACGAGAGAGCGGAGCGGTCGTCGTGGTTACCTGAGTTTCCTGCGCAGTAGGTAGTCAATGATGTCCGGGTCAGTCTGGATCAGACTCATGAGGACTTCCTGCTGCAACTCTGCAGAGACCTGGGAGAGACCAGCACATGTTAGCTTCAACTTAGCTTCACCTCAGCTCTATATTAGCTTCATGTTAGCTTCACCTCAGCTCCATATTAGCTTCATGCTAGCGTCACTCTTTGTTTGTCAGAATGTTTGAAATGAAATAAAACAGAAGAAGTGAATATGTGTGTGAGATACCGTGAAGAGTCTCCTGTAGTTCTGGATCAGGACCAGTGTGACGCTGATGATGGCCGTGCTGTCTTCGATGCCCATGGCCTGAGGACTCACGTCTCCTCCTCGTTCTTTCTGCAGCAGGTTTGGACCAAAGATCACGGCCAAGTTTGCCGACGTCATCTTGTTCCCGGGAATCTGGACAGAGAGACGTTCAGGACCATAAGGGCTTCAGTCAGGTTCTTTAGGTTCTGTAGGTTGTTAGAAGGTTCTTAAGGTTCTTTATGTTGTTATTAAGGTTCTTTAGGTTGTTCTTAAGATTCATGAGGTTGTTCTTAAGGTTATTTAGGTTGTTCTTAAAGTTCTTTATGTTGTTAGAAGGTTCTTATGGTTATTTAGGTTCTTAAGATTCCTGAGGTTGATCTTAAGGTTACTGAGGTTGTTCTTTAGGTTCTTAAGGTTCTTTAGGTTGTTCTTATGGTTCTTTATGTTGTTCATAGGGTTATTTAGGTTGTTCTTAAGATTCCTGAGGTTGTTCTTTAGGTTCTTATGGTTCTTTATGTTGTTATTACGGTTCTTGAGAATGTTCTTTAGGTTGTTTTTAAGGTTCTTTAGGTTGTTGTTAAGGTTCTTATGGTTCTTTAGGTTGTTCCCACCTCCTCGTCGTTGGTTCCGATGCTGTCCTGAGCGAAGCTCTGCACCGTGTGCAGTAAGGTGAGGAGACGCAGCAGCGTGTCACAGTTGCAGGGAGGCAGCAGGTAGAGGAGGTGCTGCAGGTAGTTGATCTGCTCTGCTCCTCTCATCACTGCAGGAGGAAACATAAACACGTTAACACGTTCTACTTTTGGAGGTTCTTCTTAAAGAGCGCAGAGTCGTCGGCGTACGTACGGTTGGCGTGCAGGAAGGCCGGGTAAAGCTCTCTGGAC
Organism: Solea solea; assembly: GCF_958295425.1. Classification (NCBI taxonomy): domain Eukaryota; kingdom Metazoa; phylum Chordata; class Actinopteri; order Pleuronectiformes; family Soleidae; genus Solea; species Solea solea. The sequence continues at coordinate 2,474,927 of NC_081136.1, forward strand.
AGCAGAGGGTCGGGCATGTCCCGCAGAAACTCTTTCAGCAGAGCGGCCACGTCATGGACGCTGTGCTCCTCGTCCAGCTGGACGTCCACGCCCACGTCAAAGTCGTCCCTCAGCTGAGGACACACACACACGCCCACGTTCAGAACAAAGTGACTCAATCATTTGTCGTAAAACGAGGACACTTTTTCCCCGATAAATGAGATTTTTGAAAAACAGGAAGTCACACATCAGCAGTTTTAACTCGTGGAGTTTATTTTTATAATCTCACAGAGAGAGAGAGAGGGAGAGGGAGAGGGAGGGAGAGGGAGGGGAAACGCTGAGTCAGTGAAAGCAGCAAGGACAAAGTGTCCTCACCTGTCTCACTCTCTTCTTGGAGCTTCCCACTCGGAAGATTCCCACAGTCTGAAGACCTGAGGAGACAAACGTCACACTGAGGTGTTATTCATGTATTCATTTTGATGCTCTATGATTGCTTATGAGCGAATGACACGGTGGCACCTGACCGTGGTTCTCGATGTGACTGCAGCACCGCTCCACCACCCGAGGAACCTGCCTGTAGATGGGGTTCAGGCTCAGTTTGGTCTGGTTCCGTCCCTCCGACGACCCATCGCTCTGGGACTTCTTCAGCTCCAGCTCGGCTGGGTGAGAGAGCTGCAGCGCCTCCAACAGGCGAGACTGACTCTCTACAAGGTCTGAGATGGAGTCGACGGACAGACCTCCCTTTAACACAGAAAATTAGTTAAAAACATCTTCTAGAACGCTTTAGTTCATGGAGGACGAGCATGCGTGTGTCAGAGCGTCTCACCCTCCTCTGTCCTCGGCCCACGTTGTCCAGAAACGTTGGCGACAGCGGTTTGTTTGTTGCCGCAGAGTTAGAGGCAGGTGTCGCATTTCCGCCCGCGCCGACCAGCGGCGGGGACACGACCAGAGGTTTGTTCCCGTTGAAGAACTGTCGTTTCTGGGCTCGAAAGCGGAGGACGCTGGCCTCCAGGTCCAGGCAGTCTCGCCTGCTCTCCTTCAGAGCGTCCTGACGACGCTTGTACGCGCGGTCGTTGCCGATGACCTGAGACAGGGGGACGCCGAACGCTTTGGGAGCAGATTCTGGACGAGAAGACGAGAAGACGAAGGAAACTTTAGGACTTTGTCTTTGTGAAATCAACCTTTGCTTCAGTTTACGTTCGAGAGTGAAGTCGGTTTCTAGTTGAAAGGATAAAATGACCTCAATGACGTCTGACGGTCGTTCTCACACAGATTAACGAGCTGCACAATAATAGACGGAGAGAACAGATTACACAGATTACGCAGATTACACCTTTGGCCTTTAACACATCACACTGATACAGAAAAACCCTCATTGGCTCGGCTGAGTCACATGATCACAACAGTGATGTCACACAAACGTCCTCAGAGAACTGTGACAAATGTTTTGTCTCGGAGTGCGAGACAAAACTGATCTGTGTTTATTTAACTTAGTCTAAAGGAAAACACTTAACTTAATCTGAGCAAAAACAAACAACACACACACACACACAGAGCGACACACACAAACAGAAAGACACACACACAAACAGACAGACAGACACACACAGAGCGACACACACACACACACAGACACACACACAAACAGAAAGACACATACACACACACAAACAGACAGACAGACACACACACACAGACAAAGACAGACAGACACACACAGGCAAAGAGAGACACAAAAACACACACACTTTGTAAAATGGCAGGACGCCACACAAAGCCTTAAAGTTACAGGATTTACTCTTAAAATAACTGAGGAGGTTAAGAGTTTATTCACCAGTTCACACAGCAATGAGTGGATGAACTGTCTCATCCATTCATTCAATCATTCAGGAGATTTACAGCATGAAATTATGCTGACTAACCCTCTGCAATATTCTCAAAGTATTTTATCGTTTTTAAACGTGTTTTTAAGGGATAAACAACAGCGTGTTCAAATCAGAAAGTACTAAAATAAAAATATGATCAATGGTTTAAATACAGAATTATTATGGTCTGTACATGATAGAGTTATTATTTAAAGTGACTGTTTATATTCACAACAGTTCATTTATGGGAGTTTTTTCAGATCTCAAACCTGTTTTGTTTTTTTTAATTCAAAATCTAAGACAATAAATTATTTATCATTTTCTCTACAGCCATACATTTATTTTATCGTTTTTGTTCAAAAACAAGATTAATAAAAGTTGTATGCTTTTCTAACACTTGTTTCATTAATGATTCAGAGTAAATAAGAAAGAAAAACAGCTGCAAGACTTTCATGACTCAGGCTGTTAAATTTAGACGCTTCTGTTTTTCTGTCAACACACAACTTTATTTCTCCTCTGAGATTTAAACAATGTTTAAACACACACACACAGACACACACACACACTCCTGTGTAAACTCCTGTCAGACGTTTAACTGGAAAGAACTTTGTGTGAACTCTGTTTCTCTTGTATGAGGAGACGTCACGGACGTTTATTCAGAATAACCTCTCACACATACGGGAAATGCTGTCACAAACACTGCTAGCACACCAGTTGTGTCTGTGAGAGCGATTCAGTAGCGCTTGTGAGAGTGATTCAGTAGCATTTGTGAGAGCGATTCAGTAGCGTTTGTGAGAGCGATTCAGTAGCGTTTGTGAGAGCGATTCAATAGCATTTGTGAGAACGATTCAGTAGTGTTCGTGAGAGCGATTCAGTAGCGTTTGTGAGAGCGATTCAATAGCGTTTGTGAGAGCGATTCAATAGCGTTTGTGAGATCGATTCAGTAGCGTTCGTGAGAGCGATTCAATAGCGTTCGTGAGAGTGATTCAGTAGCGTTTGAGAGAGTGATTCAGTAGCGTTTGTGAGAGCGATTCAATAGCGTTCGTGAGAGTGATTCAGTAGCGTTTGAGAGAGCGATTCAATAGCGTTCGTGAGAGTGATTCAGTAGCGTTTGTGAGAGCGATTCAATAGCGTTCGTGAGAGTGATTCAGTAGCGTTTGAGAGAGCGATTCAATAGCGTTCGTGAGAGTGATTCAGTAGCGTTTGTGAGAGCGATTCAGTAGTGTTTGTGACAGAGGTCAGTTGAGGTCAGTGACCCTCAGTGAAGGTCAGATGAGGACAGTGAAGGTCACAGCAGGATCATATTAACAGTGTATAGTGATTATGAAACAAACGGTCAGAGAAGACGCTGTGTCTTTGTCTCACCTCGTTCTTTCTTCTCCTTTGAAAAAGAGTCAAACTTCCTGCGCAGAGATTTTCTCCGTTTACGTGTTTCTGTGGAGAAGAAAAAACATGTACTGTATAACTATAACTTTTATTTAAACCGCATAAAGTAAACATGTGGAAAACCTAATGAATATGCAAGATTACAGGCAAAGCTGATGTCCATCTTCAGTCCCAACATAACACAAGCTAACATTTTCATGTTATTTTTGACAAATTAATTGAATTGTGTTGTAAATATAATCTTCAAAAGTTGGCTTCATAAATAATGAGGTCACTTTTTTTATTGTAAAAGGTTTCAATGATTCTTCAAACATGTCTGTTTTTATTAAACAACAACATTATAGTGGAGGTTAGCGTGTGTGTGTGTGTGTGTGTTGGAACAAAGGGGGTCAAATTCCCACGACTGCAGGAAATTAGAACTTTATTTCCAAATCTTTTGGATCCTCCCACTGCGCACACACACACACACACACACACAGGAATTCACTCGCTCACTCAGTGCATCTGTCTTTTTTCTTTCACACATCACTCATTCACTCAGTCACTCGCACACAGCTGCCAGGAGCAGTGTGTTAAGTGTCTTTGCCCAGGAACACTTTGGCATGTAGACTACGGGAGCCAGGAATTGAACCCTCAACAACCTTCCAGTTGAAAGACAGTCCGCTCTACCACTGAACCACAGCGTGGTGCTGTCTTTTTACATGTGTTTAAAAAAACAACAACAAACATCATCCTCCTCGCCATCGACTGATCGTCTGAACAAAGGTGGACTCTGAAGTCACACCACTTCCTGTCTCTGCTGCCGTTGTCATGGAAACAGTTTTGATGTCACTGAACAATGAAACGATCTACATAAAACAATCTACAGTGGAAAACTGAAAAAAGAAGTGTAACTAAAATACCAAAGAATGGACCGAGAGCTGAGAGAGGGAGGGGGCATGAATTAATGTACGGGCTGTTTATTGTAAACCACGTTAACTAAAATACTCACACTAACACCCATAGGTACAAAAAAGTCCTCATTGAAACCCATTCATATCACTATTTTTGATGCATCGTGACAAAAACTTGGCAATTTAAGGGTTCAAAACTTAAAAATTCAATAGTATTTGATAGGTATGGAAAGGACTGGTTTAAAAAAAAAAAATACAAAATTAAATGTATTAAAAAAAATTGAATTACATTTTTATAGCTTACTTTTTTATGAGCACATTTTGGTGCTCTAGTTGTGTTACTTTTTTGAATCCTCAGTTTTTAAGTTTTCGTGATTTAATCTTTTTTGTTGATGCAACTCATGTTATCAGAGGAAGATGATGAACATGGACAAAATGAGGTGGGATTACAGAAGACGACGAGGACGAGTGTTTCCCAGCAGATGAGTGAGTCATGAGAACTTGAGAATGAGCGTCTGAAAAGAAAAACACAACTCAACAGTCACTGAGACGTAAGAGCCTGCTCATGAACAGTGACTCAGCAAAAACGCTGTCTCTCCATAGATCACATACAGTAAATGTCCACATGTGAGACGAGTTTAATGACGTTTGGACCAAACATTCAAGGACACATTTCTAAAAAAAAGTGAGAAAACTTTCCTACGTGAAAAGAAAAGAAAACTATAAACATCAGTTTTATTTCGGACTTTCCCACGAATTTCCATTGTGACCTGAAGCAGAAACGGATGAGAAACAAGCTGAACACAGATTAAATACGTTTGTCCCCGAAGGAATAAAGAGAAAAATAAACTACAATAAAGAGAGCAGCAGCATGGAAATATAGTCTCACAGGATTAACTGTGAATGTGCGAATAAATTCATAAAATATTCATATTTTATCAGACTGAAAATAAAGACGTGAAAAACTGCACATTCATATTTAAAAATCATTGATTTTGTTTGTTTTCAGAGGATGAAAAATTACTCAAAACACAAATATTCATGTGGAGGTCCAGAGATTTTCCCCCAGTTTTTAACATAAATTGAGATTCTCTTCCTCAGGAGACATTTAAAAAACAACAACATCAGACTGGTGATGCGGTCTGATTAAGAGTCACTGTTTATCTGTAACAAAGAGGCCATACACACACAGCAGGTCAAAGGTCAAAGTGTCCTGAGAGAGAACAACAGCATGAGACAGAGTCTGAGAAAAGAGTTCTTTGTTTCTTTAAGTGTGACCTCTGACCTCTGTGACCTCAGAGTTTTCCACCAACATCAACAAACAAACAAACAAACTTTGTCTGAATGTACGAGCTGTTTGTCTCACTTCAGTGTCTGGATTTCTCAATTTTTCTCATGTTTTCATTTTTATTTTTAAGTTTTTTTTATTGTAAACAACGTTAACTAAAATACTCACACTAACACACCTACGTCCAAAAATGTCCTCATTCATCCTCATCCAAATCAATCACAAAATCCACAGCAGAGAGTGAAGAGAGACAGAAGACAATCGTCTGCTCTCCAACAGACAAAACACGAAATGTGTCAACCGATCGCGTCGTTGCTGCTGACGCACGTTTGCTGTGGTGGGAGGAGCCAAAGTGTCAGAGATGAATCTTGCACAGAGATTAACTTTATTTTGGTGCTTTTCCTTTTTAAAAATCTGATTTGTCTGATGATTCAATACATGGGGTTTTTCAACATCTTTCACTATTCATTCATTCATTTAAATCTAGTCCTGAAATAGTAGCCTTAGAGACTTAGACTTCCTTTTACGGTCATTGCACAGAAAACACAACAGTGAAACTGGCAACGAAATTTCGTTGCTTGGCAACCGGAAAAAACACACAGGAAGTTACTGTAAACTATAACTCAAGAAAAAAAAAAAAAAAAGTCTGCAGGCTTTAATCAAGATGGCTGCCAAGTACACAGACTTTCTTAGAAGGACTTTGGTTTAAACCAATTATGTACAGATTGTGAAGATGTTGAACGGTGGCCAACCAAAGCTGTTCTTCTGTAAACTGACTTCATGCTACAGGCTACGCTAATCCACACCAGCATGTTCAGTGTATGAGCAAGAACTGCCAGAAATGCCAGAAATGCCTTCTTCTGACAAATGGTCAGAAGAATATAACAGGTTAAAATACATTAAAGCTGCAGCATAACATTCAAAAACACCAGCAGAACCTTGAAAAAAGCCAGTGGAACCTTCAAATACATCAGTACAACCTTCAAAAACATTTGTATAACCTAAAACATGGACAGAACCTTCAAAAACAACAGCAGAACCTTCAAAAACACCAGCAGAACCTTCAAAAACACCAGCAGAACCTTCAGAAAGGCCAATGGAACCTCCAAAAACATTAGTAGAACCTAAAACACAGACAGAACCTTCAAAAACGCCAGCAGAACCTTCAAAAATGACAGCAGAACCTTCAAAAACAACAGTAGAATCTTCACAAACACCAGTATTGTCCTCCTCATACCTCGTGGGATGCTGATCTTGAAGTCAAAGTCGCGCTCCTCTAGGTGGTACAAGGCCACCTCCTGTAATCTGGCTCGCTCCAGCTCCGACAGACTCTGGATCGGCACCGGCTGCAACCGTATGTTCTGACCCAACATGGTCGCCCACGTCTGGTTGCCCTGAGGGAGACAGAAAGAATGAATAAGGAGAGTGGATTAAGGATTGTGGAGGACTAATGACGGGACATCACGAGCAGCATTCATCCTTTCATCAACAAACTTCACTGAAAACCACAACCTTGCAGAGGAAATCAGCTGTAATCAGTGAACATTATCAACCAACCATCAAGTTCTTAAAGCAACAGAACCCTCAAGAGTCAAACCTTTCCAGACACGTGGGAAAGTCTTTCCTGTCCAACAAACGTCCTTTTTAAAGGGAAATTCCATACATTCAGTGAATGGACAGAGTGTTTACAGTTGTGTAATGAAGCCTCAGGGTTTGTATCGTCTGGAAGAATATCCATTTTAAGGATTTTATCCTGATTATTTCTCCTCCAACCTCAGGACATTTGTCTTAAGGACGGTCACTGAGGACATTTTCTAGTCATGGAAAGTCTGATCAACAACTCGACTTAGGTAAAGGAAACGTAGGATACGGTGTGTTGGTTTTTTTTAAATCTCTTATCTTCGTCCAACTGTTTTTGATTAAAGACAACATGATAGTTTTACTTTAATAATATCTAAATTTCAACATTTTCCACTAAAACTGAAAGAAAGACATGATCATATTTTATTGTCACTTGATGTTTAGTTGAGGTTTTCATTGACCAAAAGGGGGCGACAAACTTTTATTCGTTTTTCATGTCAATGTGGTGAGGAAAGCTCACAGCAGCTAGCTGCTAACGTACCGGCTACTGTTGTTAAAATGAATGTTTATTGTTAGCATTAACAGCAGCCACGTACAATGTGTCTAACATTAGCAGCTACTGTCAGCAAATGCTGTGGCATTATATTGTTTGTCGTTAGCAGCTACTGTAGCGGCTAATTGCTGTTGTCACGTAGACGTTAGCAGTAACTGCAGCGACATGCAGTGGGTTCGGTGTTTTTTAATGTTAGCAGCTACTGCAACTGCCAGCGTGTGAAACATTAGCAACTACTGTCAGCAAATGCTATTGTAGCACATAATAATCATTGCTGTTGTGTTGTTTAACATTAGCAGCAATCGTCAGCAGATCCCATAGCGTTAGTGTTTGATGTTAGCAGCTAATTTAGCAGCTACTGTCGTTGCGATTAGCAGTGTTTGGTGACAGAGTGAAGCTACAGTCACTGCGGTTTATTAAAGCTGTAAAAACGACTTTAAATGTACAGCGTCGACAGAAAAGAAGCATTTTTCTTTCTTAAGATGTTTCCGGACTAAAAAATATACAATATTAAGTTTGACTGTTGAGCTAAATCTCGCCTTTAGATAAAAACTAAAGTCACATTGTTCAGTTGTTTTTCTAAAGTTTGGCAAAAGTTTAAAAAACAAACTTTAACCTTACATTGTTCTCTTCACGACTCTGGGATGCTTCACTAAACGTTTCCACACAACAAAGGCGACGGTTTTCAGAGAACTCTGAGGTTCGGTTTCAAAAGTCAAAGTTCATGTTGCAAAACAACAGGGTTTGAATAAATGTGTCTTGCATTAAAACTGCTTCTCAAAGTGGGAGGTGGACAAAACCCGGTGAAGGCACAGCCAGAGGAGACGGAGACGGAGACGGAGTCACGTTAATAAACATCATTTATGCCAGAGAACTAAACTAATAAGAGTTCATTTTGATGATTTTATTAGTTTACCAGACACTGGACTCAACTCATTTGTTCTCCTCGTCCGACCTGAGGGCGAGCGCAGTGACAGAGGCGGAGCGAGAGATAAAAGCAGCGACCGCAGGTTAACGAGAAGCAGACGAACACACGTCACTGATCCCAAGCCTCGAAAAGACGACGGCAACAGCATGTTCATCTACAGTGAGTGGGAAACGGACGTCAAAACACTGACTTACTGACTGAAAACTACGCTGCAACCAGAGTAATAATCCCAGGAGGTGAACAGAGGAAGACAAAACACAGATTATTTCAGGAACTGGACTATTTTTTCCAAAGCTTTTATCAACAGGAATCAGCATAAATACGCCGCCAATCGCCATCATGACCATGTCAAACCTGTAGGGGGCGGTGTAACGGGAGACATTGAGACATGTTAGCAGATTACAATCTGGAAAATACAACAAATTCCTGTGTTTTTATCCCCACGAACACTCACAAAGCAAAAAACACTTTTTCATCCCCGTCCCTTAAAAAAGAATTCCTCCAAAGGTTCCAAATATAATACAGCCGCGAGGATTAAACATTTAACCGCTGACGGGTTATCTAATGTTCGTACTAAATTTCAAAATAATTCCTTCAAGATGTCTGAGATTAAAGTCAAAAAGAACGGGACGCAAAAAAACCCACAAAAACCTAAAAGCAGGACTGCACTGAAACTGAGATAATAGTCATTATTTGAATAATACATAGACGTATGCGTATATATATATATATATATATATATATATATATGCTGAAACAGGAGGACAACACATCTGTGAAAGCTTTATCTCAGATTATGAAACTTGTTTGTACGTTTGTTTCGACATCTGTTTCTAAAACTCTGCGTTTTCATCGTCATAAATAACAGACCGAGTCTGGTGAGGAACGTGAGTGATGAATGATGCGTTCAAGTACAGCGTGTGCTGCGGGAAGAGAGAACGTCATGCTCCGTAAATCTTACATAACGTGGCTTTAAAGGCATCTGATTATGAAACATTAAAGAGTTTCATGAAGATTTTTGACCATAATCTCTTCCACGTCTTTTCCAATAAGTGATCTTTAAACCATTAAAGTCCCACTGCACATTTTCTCTTCGTGGTCTCAGACTGTGAAGGAGTTCTGACATAATCTGTTACTAATCTACTGTATTTGACCACAGAACTGACAGGAAAATACCAACGTGCTGGAAGTGGAATTAGTTAAGAATGTGCTGCTCTTTTACTGAAAGTTTACGCGCCGATGTACTTCAGTGAGATAAAGACGTGAACATGTGACTTAGATGTCGTGGATTTAAACTGACGTAGAGTTTTATTACAGGAATCTTTAGTTAAAGTGGATAAAATCAGTTACAACTGTGAGACCTCGGTCACTGTGAGACCTCACTGCTAGTCCTCACTGCAAGACCTCAGTTACTGCGAGACCTCAGTTACTGCGAGACCTCAGTTACTGCGAGACCTCAGTTACTGCGAGACCTCACTGCAAGTCCTCACTGCGAGACCTCACTGCACGACCTCACTGCACGACCACACTGCAATACCTCACTGCGAGACCTCACTGCACGACCTCAGTTACTGCGATACCTTAGTTACTGCGATACCTCAGTTACTGCGAGACCTCAGTTACTGCAAGACCTCAGTTACTGCAATACCTCACTGCACGACCACACTGCGAGACCTCACTGCAAGACCTCAGTTGCTGCAATACCTTAATTACTGCGAGACCTCAGTTACTGCAAGACCTCAGTTACTGCAATACCTCACTGTAAGACCTCACTATAAGACCTCACTGCGAGACCTCACTGCAAGACCTCAGTTACTGCAAGACCTCAGTTACTGCAAGACCTCACTATAAGACTTCACTGCGAGACCTCAGTTACTGCATTACCTCACTGTAAGACCTCACTGTAAGACCTCACTATAAGACCTCACTATAAGACCTCACTGCGAGACCTCACTGCAAGACCTCAGTTACTGCAAGACCTCACTATAAGACTTCACTGCGAGACCTCACTATAAGACCTCAGTTACTGCAAGACCTCAGTTACTGCGAGACCTCACTGCGAGACTTCAGTCACTGCGAGTCCTCAGTCACTGCGAGACCTCAGTCACTGCGAGCCTTGACTTTACAGCCGAGGCGATCGTCTCCAATCACACAGAGCTGTGTGGTCTGAGCCTCAATTATGGACATGAGACACGTCCCCCCCCACACACACACACAGACCAACAGAAGAGGACGGAGACTAAAAAACCCACAACAACTGTGTCTCAGTTACAGTAGAGGAGCTGCAAAGGCTCATGGGTAAAATGGTAAAAACCTCTGTGGTCTATTTCTGTCTTTACGATGTACTGGTTGTTTACATTATTAAAACATTTGTATTAGAGTCCAGAGCTGCTGTGGGACTTTAAAGGGAGAGTTCAGTGTTTCTGACACTGTGGTTGTGTGAGGAACTCACACACAGGAGAAACTTAATGAGCCTGAAAAACTGATTTCAGTCACTTAACAAAAGACTCAGTTAATAAAATCCACGTCAGCTTAAGTCTACGACAAACTTCAGTTTCTTGTTGCGATGAAGATGTTAACATGTTCGAAGACTTGAGTCTTTTGTGTGGTGAATAAAATCTCAGTCCGTGTTCATGTGTTCACGACTAATGTCCACACAAGGAAGGAATGTAAAGAATCCTCCACTCGCAGGTTAAAGGATGAAAACCATGTATCGAACCCGTCTCTGAACATAGTCACTGTTTGTGTGAAAGATCTTGTGTTCGCATCATCACACCGACACTCAGACATGAGACGCTTTCAAAAAGATCTTTGTGTGTTGATTTTCCACATGTAACATGTGACACACTGTGTGTGTCTGCGTGTGTGTGTGTGTGTGTGTGTGTGTGTGTGTTCTCACGTCAACACGAGGTCTTTGTTTAGGTTTACTCAGATAAAAACTAGATGTTTGAGATGTTTGACCACAGCGGCGAGGCCGAGGCTCCTCCCCCGAGACTCTCGCTCCGGATTTATGTCTTTGTGGCTTTTGTCAAAACCAGGATCTAAGCGGAGGAAAAGTCAAACCACACACACACACACACACACACACACACTCAAACGTGGGGCTGAAGACGTTTGACCACAGGGTGATAATCCCACAGACCTAAAGGTGGTAATCCCACAGGCCTGAGTGTGATAATCCCGCAGACCTAGCGAGTCATTTAAATGTACGGTGCATTAAAAGTGAAATTAAAACGATTTTAGATTACATGGCGTCCTGATTTACAAGCATAAAACTGTTATTATAATTATGTAAAAATGCACCTTTCTGTCTCGTATCATCCCAATTTCTTAACGTCTAAATAATCATCGCGGTCAAAACAAGCGAGAAATAAGAAATAAATTCTCAGATTTATGTTTCATTGTTTTGGGAGAAAGTGTGAATGAGAGGGTGAGGGAAACAGAGGAGGTGAGAGGTTTAAAAAAAACAACAACAATTTACGGAGTGAGATGAAGGAGAAACATCTGTGAACAATCACCATTGTGCTCTTCATCACTTCATCAGGCGAGGAGAGACACACACACACACACACTTTATAGCATTCTTAGCGCGTTAGCTCATGTTTATCGCTGCGTCGTAAACAGTTTGTTATAAAGAGATAAACTGAACAGAATATAATCAGATTAAATAATCAGTTACTGTACTTAGGTATCGAAAGGATGTTGCAGCGAGTGAATGGGTGAAAACTGTCGCGTAAAGCAGCTCATCGAGACTAGAAAAGCTCTATATGATGTAAATACAGACCATAATACCAAGTCTTCTTCTTCTGATTTTATTTGGTAGTGACGAGTAACAGAGAGAGTGAGAGGAAGGGTAAAAGTAGTTACACGTAAAGTACACATACGCAAGTTTTGTGATCGAGTACAGTAACAAAGTATTTGTACTTTGTTACATTGGCAGCACCGCAGGCACCAGTTAAACTGGTTAGACTGGTTAGACTGGTTAAAGTGGTTAAATTGGTTAAATTGGTTAGACTGGTTAAACTGCATTCATCAGGGATGAAAAAATACACCATTTACTGAATTATTACAATAATTGTTCAGAGAACTGCTTTAAACTCTGATATTAGGATTTAAAAATGGAACTGCGCTCCATTTTGGTGACAGGGTTATTTTCATAAATGAGAGGGTTAGAAATGTTCGATCCGGAAATCACTCACACAATCATTGTCTCCGTTCACCATTCTCCTGAAAGGTCACCACTGTGAACCAGCAGTGACTGATCATCATCATCATTATTATCATCATTATTATAATAATAATAATAATAATAATAATAATAACAATAATGATAATAATTATCCTGGTGTGAGATAAAAACACGTGGCGTACTTCCTCATGTCGCCCGATCGTGACAATAAAGTAACACTGTTACATAAAGTGACCTCTTTATCTTCACGCTTCACTGAGAACACTTCATGCTTTTATGAACACATGAACGAGGCTTAAAGAAAAGAGACTATATTTAGCTCTAGATGAACGTGCTTTATGTTCACACGTAGTCCATGAAAGAAAGTGTTGAGAAAATCTGCTGAATAAAACACGCACATTTACATATTCACCCTCTCACCCTCTCAGCCCTTTCATCTCCCCCTCTTGTTGTGACGCAGACACAGTCGACCGTTTCTATTATTCCTCTAATGAGAGAGAACGTCGTTTTCGCTGAGTCACACTTTTTGCAAATGATGCAAACACACACATATATATAAACACACACACACACACACACACACACACATATAAACACATATAAACACACAGACGGTGCTAATAGGCTCCTTGGCAGAGCTGAAGATTTGAGACTGGGCCACTGAAACTGGTCTTACGTCAACACACACACACACACACACACACACACACACACACAGTGACACACACACACACACACACACCTGGAATTCAAACATAGGTCAGTGAATGAGCACTGTTGGATTAGTGGGAAAATGCTAAATGCTTATTTATGAGTGTGTGTGTGTGTGTGTGTGTGTCACTGTGTGTGCGTGCGTGCGTGTGTGTGTGTGTGTGCTCAGTTTCTGAATCTAAATCACCACAAACATCTTTAAACGTCGTTTATTGTCACAGATTTGAGTTTTTTAGTTTCTGCTTTAAAGTCGTGTGAAGAGAGCGGGACGGCGCGGAACGACTGGAGGAGGATTCGTTGGTAACCACGGCAACGGAGCGTCAAGAGTTTAAAAACAACGGAGGAAAAATGGACTTTGGTTGAAAATGAAAGGTCACATTTTTAAGCATAAAGTTGTTTTGGCTCGAAACTGAACGTTGTTTGATTCAGAGTCAAAACAAGAACTGAGAATGTGCTCTTCATCGTCATCATCATCATCATCATTACACTTTTAATGAGATAATAATAATAATAATAAAGATAAACTTCAGCCAAACACACACACGCACACACTCACAGACAGACAGACAGACAGACAGACAGACAGACAGTCACTTACTCAAACTTGATTCCTGATCGTCTTTTATCCAGAGTTTGGTCCAAAACACAAACATCAACTGTACTGAGCTGAATGAGAGGAACGAGTGAGAGAGAGAGAGAGAGACAGAGAGAGGGAGGGAGAGAGAGAGAGAGAGAGGGAGAGAGAGGGAGGAGGAGCGGTGCAGACTGACTCCACGAGCTGCCAACATAAACACAAGACAGGAGGAGGAGGAGGAGGAAGGTGAAACGATGGTGAGGTGAAAGAGAAGAGCAAAGAAAGTTGTGAAGAAAAACAGGTGAGGTTGAGTGGAAAGGAGTGAAAGAAAGGAAGGATGAGGAGGAAATAAGGTGGTAGAGAAGGAAAGAAGTATCCAGGACACAGGAAAGGAAGAAAAATACAAGACAGTTCTATGAGAAGGAAGTGAAGAAAGAAGGAAGGAAGGATGGAAAAGGCAAGAAAGGAAGAGATGGGTAAGGAAATGAGGGAATGAACAAGGTAATGAGGTAAAGGGAAGGAAAGAATGGGGAAGGCAGCAAGAAGAGGAGCTAGGAGAGAGCAAGGTGAGGGGGTAGGAAGTAAAGAGCTCAGTTTCAGTGTCTTAGCTAAAAGGGGCGTCACAGACGTGTGTGTGTGTGTGTGTGTGTGTGCGTGTGTGTGCGTGCGTGTGTGTGTGTAAAATGTCCATCAACACTTCAGCTGCAGCCCAAAACAACAGCGGCTGACACCTCGACCTTTGACCTCCCCGGTCCGAGATCAGGGGTCATGAGTCTGGCTGACATAATCAGATTATCAGAGTCAGGACGAGCTTTGAAACGACAGCAAGAAGACGCACAATCACACACACACACACACACAGTGTTTGTGTCGGCTGTCAATCAAACATCCCACTCTGATCTTTGTTAGAACCTAGAGTTTGACTTTGTCACATGTTCACAGATTAATAATCCCTGACGTGGATTAACTCAGAGAATCTAAAGAATTCCTCTGGACCACACAACAAAAGTTAACCCGATTAAAACTCAGGAACCTGATTAAACTGTTTTAAAGTCAGTGAGACGTGGACTTTTGTGTTACTTCTGTCTCACAGGGATTATAATCTGTGTCAGTTTAAATCGACGACGTCTTAATAATGGATGATATTAAAGTTAAAATCCTCTAACAATAATAAATGCTACATTGTTACATCCTCTCTCTCTCTCTCTCTCTCCTTTGATCGTGTTCACATCCTGTGACGGTGCCAAACACGGCCAGGTCAAAGGTCAAGCGTGGAGTTGTACTGCTGCATGTTTGTGCTGAGTCAGGCTTTAAAAACAGGATGGATGACACACACACACACACACACACACACGCACACACACGTCCCACATCAATGCCTACACTGCCCTCTACAGTCCAAACTGCATTACTGCAGGACTTATTCATTCATTCATCAAACAGAGAGGCAGAGACACAAGCGTGGTCATTTCTCTTTGTTTAGCTGAGTCCACCAGTTTAGCGGTGGTTAACTACACTAACTAGTTGTCACGTCCGCCTCATCCTTTCACCTCATCACAGTGACCACACAGGAAATGACTTTTTATTCACTTCCTCGTCGACCTCGTCAGCAAAAAAAACAAAAACCTAACAGTCAGCAAATGGACAAAAAGTTATTTTTAAGACCTTGGATGAGGACAAGGAGGAGGCTGAGTGAATGAGAGGATGAGGAGGATGAGGGGATGAGGGGACGAGGGGATGAGGGGATGAGGGGACGAGGAGGCTGAGGAGATGAGGATGAGAGGGGTTGAGAGTGAAGACATGAGAAAGCAGTGGTGAACTAAGAGCAGTGATGATGAAGAAGAAGAAAAATGAGGACATGAAGGATTAAAGAAGTACTTTGATGTACATTAAAGAACTTTGAACTGTAGGGGGCAGCACTGGTGCTCAGCTGCTGCCCCCTGCTGTTCAAAGTTCTCCGTCACTGACTGAAAATCTCTGCCCCTCCCCCAGTCCTTCTTCATCCACTCTCAGAAGATGAAGATGTGACTTTGATGTCCTGGCTTTGAAAGGTTGATATGAAAGGTTGAACCAGGAACAAACTAAAGTGCAGTCAAACAAACACCTCAACAGGTCGTCAAAACCTGGTCTTCCAAACCTCACGGCCAGAAGACAGCGTCTAAAGAAGTCGTCCACAAACAAACTATGTCCAAAAGCAAAAACAAAGTCAAGATGAGACGCAGGAGGATGCAGACAATGTCTTCATCTTCAAGACAAGAATCCCCAGAACCTGAGACACCCGAGGACCAGACTGTCCTTCAACCAGAGGGGTGTCCACCTCCGCCCGAGGACCAGACTGTCCTTCAACCAGAGGGGTGTCCACCTCCGCCCGAGGACCAGACTGTCCTTCAACTAGAGGGGTGTCCACCTCCGCCCGAGGACCAGACTGTCCTTCAACTAGAGGGGTGTCCACCTCCGCCCGAGGACCAGACTGTCCTTCAACAAGACGTGTGTCCACCTCCGCCCGAGGACCAGACTATCCTTCAACAAGACGTGTGTCCACCTCCGCCCGAGGACCAGACTGTCCTTCAACCAGAGGGGTGTCCACCTCTACCTGAGGACCTGAGATCTGAGGAGTGTCCACCTCTGCCCGAGGACAGGACTGATATTCTCACATTGAGACAGACTCACCACCTTGAGCCTGAGCATGAAAATGAAATCCAGTCTTGCACAAAGAGAGTTTCAGAAGATCAGCTGCTGGTCCAAAACCTGAGGACAAAGATGGAGGAGGAACTCCAGGTGGAGAGACAGAAAAATAAGATTATTGAGGCAGAATTAGAAAAAGCCAAAACTGCATATGAGTGCATCTTTGAGCAGGACAGTCAGATCTTTGTGAATGGTCTCCTAAAAAGACTGAAGATGCAGAATCATGATCTTCCAGACCTGGAGTCCCAGGAGCTGCTGCTGCAGGAAATGAGAGCTGAGAAGAAGAACCTCCGTGAGAAGATGTGGGACCAACTCCAGGTGAAGATAGACGAAAAACTGCGTCTCCAGAAAGAGCTGCACTCAATCACAGCTTCCCGTGAGGAGGACAACGAGGATGAAGCTCATCTCGTCACACTGAGGCAGAAGATTGTGCAGCTTCAGCGTGAACTCCAGGATAAAATCAAGACTCGTGCAGATGCCGAGGCGTCAGATGAGCTCTTACTGCAAACCCTGAGGAACGAACATGACATCGTCCGACGAAAGATGATGGAGCAGCTACGGACGGTGAGGGAGGAGAAGCGGATCCTTCAGAAAGAGCTGGACCAAGAGAGAACCTCAGAGGAGCAAAGGTCCAGAGCTGACGTGTCCACACTGAGACAGCAGGCCGAGCAGCTTCAGTCCGACATCGACAAAGAGAAGGAGTCCAACGCACGGTACCAGCTGCTGGCCCGGAACCTGCAAGCGGAGCAGGACGTCCTCCATCAGAAGATGGTGGAGCAGCTCAGGCTGGTGGAGAAAAACGCTGCTGAGCAGGAAACGCTTCTCCTGAGCGAGATGGACCACCTGAAGACTCAGCTCATCCTTCAGCTCTCGCTCAACCTGGACCTGGTCATGAAGCTGCAGCCTGAGAGAGGAAACGATCCGGCTACATAGTCCTCAGTGACGTCGTTCTGCACATGTGACAAAACTGTGGCTACTTCCTGTCTCCACTGATGCCTCACGACTGTTGAATGACATAAAATGTGTATTTTATACCAAAGTTACGACAAACGTTTAATATAAGAAGTAGTAAAGTGGCTCTGATGAACTTAACAGAAATAAACGTAAAAATAAAATATCCACACGGTATATTTTCATTTGTCCACATTACAGAATTTTGTCTTTGAATGGACTCATCAGCCTGTCTCTCCTCAACGTTTTCTTCCTCATTTTTGTCCATTTGTTTTTTCAGAGGAGGAGAAGAGGAAATGCCAACGCCGTCACAGAGGAAACAACGTTCCGGTGGTGACATCAAGACCAAAGGGAGGGAGCGCACACAAGTGAGGGAGCGTAAAGAACCAGTGAGGGAGCGTAAAGAACGAGTGAGGGAGTGTAAAGAACCAGTGAGGGAGCGTAAAGAACAAGCGTAAAGAACCAGTGAGGGAGTGTAAAGAACCAGTGAGGGAGGGAGCGTAAAGAACCAGTGAGGGAGCGTAAAGAACCAGTGAGGGAGTGTAAAGAACAAGTGAGGGAGCGTAAAGAACCAGTGAGGGAGTGTAAAGAACCAGTGAGGGAGCGTAAAGAACCAGTGAGGGAGTGTAAAGAACAAGTGAGGGAGCGTAAAGAACAAGTGAGTGAGCGTAAAGAACAAATGAGGGAGCGCAAAGAACAAGTGAGCGAGCGTAAAGAACAAGTGAGGGAGTGCAAACAACAAGTGAGGGAGCGCAAACAAGTCAGGGAGTGCAAACAAGTGAGGGAGCGTAAAGAACCAGTGAGGGAGTGTAAAGAACAAGTGAGGGAGCGTAAAGAACAAGTGAGTGAGCGTAAAGAACAAGTGAGGGAGCGCAAACAACAAGTGAGGGAGTGTAAAGAACAAGTGAGGGAGCGTAAAGAACAAGTGAGGGAGCGCAAACAACAAGTGAGGGAGCGTATAGACCGAGTGAGGGAGCGCAAACAAGTGAGGGAGCGTATAGACCGAGTGAGGGAGCGTAAAGAACGAGTGAGGGAGCGTAAAGAACGAGTGAGGGAGGGAAAAGAAAGTTTATTTTTTTAAATCAGTCTGATGATAGAGATGATGAGAAGGAGGAGAATTTACTCAGAGACAAAGTTTGAGCCAAACTTTAAAGAAATACAAGCAGCAGTCGTCAAACAAAAAAAAGAAAAAAGGGGAAAACAAGTCCGCTGGATTTACAGTCACGACCATAAATATCAATCTGTGCCGACAGATGAATAAGTGAAAACATGTGTTCCTGCGACGGCACCAGTCAGGAGATGAGTAATCAGTCAAAAACGAAAGGTGGCGTCGACATGGAAACGCACAAATATGCAAAGACCTCGGACAAAAACAGACAAACTGGCGTCAATAAAATTACAAATAATTATTAAAATTTGATTTCTGTTTTCTGCCGCAGTGACGCAGTGATTCTGAGGCTCAGAGAGAAAATTATCCATCAAATATTCTGTTTTATCTCACTGTGAGACAGACTTTTCCAACAGGAAACTGAAGTTTGTAAAGCACTCACTCTCCCACACCAAACCCCATAGAGAAAATCAGGGATTTTAACATCACAGCACACAGGAGTTGTTGATCCACTGCTGCCTCCATCACTAAGTTCAAATGTCTATTTTGTCACTTCGGCATTTGAAATAGTTAATTTAGACACAAAGTGACCACACGAGGCAGCAGTAGACCAGCAGTTTCCTCCGACTTCAGTTTCCCGAGATCTCTGGACGTTAAAGACGTCTTTATGAATAAATGCAGCTGTAGAAACTGTAGATGTGTCGACTTCACGTCATCGTTGCTCTAGAGTCTGAAAAAAAACTGTCCTCACTGTCAGTGTTTGTCACCGCTGACACCAGGTTCTGGGGTTACAGGAAGTGTCACCGTGGTGACAGCTCTTTATCACATGACTGACTCTGCGTGTGGATGCGATTCGTCTGCAGGGACACGCCAGGAAACGAGGACAACGTCAGGACTTTGAAGATGGAGCCGCGCCGTTTGTGTCGGTTTCACGCGTGAACTGTTGACACATCCTGTGACCTCCGACAGTCACTCTGTCACATGACTCGCACGACGACGCTTCGACTTAAACAGGTTTACTGAGTCTAAAGCTGCCGCCAGTGATTCAGCCACAGAGTTTGTCTTTTATCTGTAGCTTGTGTAACTAATCGGTCTCTTTAACGCGATAACATCAACTAGACAGGAATCGAGTGAATAAACCAAGTAAAGTGTTTACAGCACAACAGCCTGATGTTTCTCTGACTCTTATTCTGTTCCACCAGCTCAGTGTCATCATTCAGAGGGACAGACAGTACGTGGACAGACAGAGGGACAGACAGAGGGACAGACAGTACGTGGACAGACAGACAACGACAGAAGAAAAATATGGAGGAAGTTTCTTTCATTTTTCCAGGCTTCTGTTCCCACCTCAGATTTTCACGGAGACTAAACAGTCGGCGCGCGAAGGAGTGAAAATCCTGCGGTTTTCCTGTCGTAACTCAGGAAGAAAAGGTCCTCTCAGGACACACACACAAACAGACACACACACACAGACATCAGCAGAGAAAACAAATGTGATGTAGCATAAACAAAAAGTTACAGAAAACCAATCAACACAAATGAAAACAGGTGCAATTGACTCATTGTCGTAGCCCTTTACAGGTAAAAGCTGGAGCTATGGTCACTATTTGGCAAGTTAAAAACGGTTTCTAAATGGCCCAATTTCAACAGGCATAAAGGATTCATTGGACCAGGATCTGTCAAATATGAGCCTGGCGAATGAAGTCATGATATTCTGAGGCAGAAACAACATTTTAGTCACAAAACTGAGCTGTGGTCACTATTTGGCAAGTTAAAAAGTAAATTACACTGGTTGTAATTAGCTTTACAGGGACTTTACAGGTCATATCAGACTGACTGCTATAACATCCAATAATGAACCCAACCCATTCTGAGGGAGAAAAAAAGTCGGTCAGTCACAAGATTGGAGCTTTGGTCACTATTTGGCAGGTGAAAAACTGGTTGTAACAGCCCTTTACTGACAATAACAGGCATCAAGGATTTATTAGATTATGATCTGTCAAATATGAGCCTCGTGAATGAAAATGCGTCATTCTGAAGTGGTAACAGCCTCTTAGTCACAAAGCTGGAGCTGTGGTCACTATTTGGCAAGTGAAAATGTGTATTTCAACAAGCAAATTGGATTGTGAAGCAGATCGTTTGTGATCTGCCGAATATTAGCCTCATGAAATAACTCTCATGTGGCTACATGTGAAACATAAGAATGTTTTTCAGTCACAAGGCAGGAGATGTGATCACTATTTGACAAGTAAAAAAAAAAGAATCTGCATTATATCGGTTGTAAAGGTTCTTTACAGGTATTTCAACAAACATAGACTGTGTTGGTTATGACCTGCCGAATATTAGCCTTCATGAACAAAATCAAGTCATTCTGAGGCAGAAGCAACATTTAAGTAACAAGGCAGGCACTGAGATCACTTTTTGGCAAGTGGAAAACTAGTTGTAATGGTCCTTTACAGGTGCCCCAACAATATAAGTACCAGAGTTTGATGTTTAAATAAAGAATAAATCTTGACGTTGTCATGGAAACGATGAGTTCACTGACCTGAGGTGAAGAAGATGATGAAGATGATGTTTGTTCTTTGAGTGTCAGACAAACACAAACTACACTCGGATCATTTTCTTCTGCACAAAAATGAGCGGAGGTCAAACGTCATCACAGCTGACCTTTGACCTACATCCTCTACGTCACACCTTTACTTTGCATCCGACACTGGAAAACCAGGAACCCTGACTCAGCAGCACAAACACACCGGAGCTCACGCCAACCATGACTCAGCAAAAAATAAAATAAATCTCCAATATCAGAAAAATACAAAGAGCCTCATCTTCAATCGTCATCATCGTCGTCGTTCATCACAGACATAAACTGCAGTAAACACCAAAACAAACAGGAAACACAGAGGAAACACAGAGGAAACGACGAGGAAACGACGAGGAAACGACGAGGAAACGACAAGGAAACGAAGAGGAAACACAGAGGATTAATATTTCACATGTTTCTAATCATTTTAACTAATTCCTCTGGTTTTCTGACATTTTATAAACACAAACTAATCAATTAATCAAGAAAATAATCTATCATGACGAATCTAGACGTCTAAGTTTTTTTTAAAGCTTTAACATCTTTGTATTTATATTTGTGGTTAGTTTTTATTATTTATATAAAAGTATAAAACATTTTGACGTGACTCACTTTTATGACACGTAAACATTGACGTTCATGTTGTTTTCAAATGTTCTTTTTTGGGGCCATTTTCATTTCTTTTGGTTGTTTTTTTACAACATAAACGTAACAAGTTAAATATAAACTCTTACCTCTCTGTTGTTTTTTCTTCAAAGAAACAAAAGTGTTAAAATGTTTGTGTTTGAAAGTGAGAAAAAATCCCGCTCCTCAGCTGAAACTCATTGATTTAACGAAGAGAGTCATTGATTGATTCTGATTGGCTGAGTTGAACCAGGTGGTGGGCGGGAAGGAGGCGGGGACGGGGTCATTTTAAAGGGTCAGTTCGCCTAAATCACAGGATTTATGCTGCATTATGATTCTTTTTGAAAAGGAAATTGAAAGAAACACAGTGTGATATCAAACAGTCCTTTTTATAGACACAAGACTTCATTTAAAGCGCAGACTTTGATTCTGCCTAATTCTTTAAGTGTTCAATTAGAAAAAATAAACTTCAGTTTGAGGATGTGACGCAGTTTTGTCGTCATGTGGTTTTGTGTGCGTGTGTGTGTGTGTGTGTGTGTGGTTTCTGTAAAATAAAAGCAAAACAAAGTCTCTTCACTTCAAAGTGAGGACCAACAGATTTAAAATCAGACGTCATGTTTCTCTGCTCGAGTAAATAACGCCGAGGAAACGAGGTGGAAACACAGAGGAAACACAGAGGAAACACGGAGGAAACACAGAGGAAACGACAAGATTATTCTTTCATAACAAAAGGGATTTAAAACATGAGCTCACACACATCTGCACACACACAGACACACACACACACACACATGTTCCTCATTGTAATTATCTGGTGTCATTAACCTGAGGCTTCAGCGTCTTAAAGTCGTCGTGAGCTTCAGGAAATTGACTCTGCGTTTCTACGCGACCGCGTTAGAAAAACCCGGAGCTTCAGCGTCAGTTTGTTTCCTTTTGTGTTTGTGGAGAGAGATCTAATCTCACGTGTGTGTGTGTGTGTGTGTGTGTGTGACGATCACAGTTTATTATCTGAGCAGAGAAAACAACGCGCTCATCTGCAGCTGCGGCTCAAACAAACATCTGAAGACCAACAAACTGCACTTTCCTCGCTTCTCTGACACCAGGCGGTGATTGTTTTTAACCCCAAACGACGACATGAACAGACACGGACAATAAATATCAGATACATAAGTCATTTAGAATGTGGGTGTGCAGAAAAAACACCACCTGACCCTTCAGATGTTGTAGGAAACCCCTGGGTCGTCCTGCTGCTCTTTAAAGGGACATTTCAGATTTGAAAGAGGTACAGAAACAGAGTCAGACTCTCTCAGAAAACAGATTTTACATCTACGTCACATGTTCACGTCTTTATCTCACTGTGAGACAGAGTTTCCAACAGGAAACTGAAGTTTGTAAAGCACTCACTCTCCCACACCAAACCCCATAGAGAAAACCAGTGATTTTAGCTCACGGCGACACAGGAGCTGCTGGTCCACTGCTGCCTCGTGTGGTCACTTTGTGTCACTGAGGTAAATCTGAATGAAGGATTTTTAATGCCGAATTTTACAAAATAAGACGTTTGAACTTAGTGATGGAGGCAGCAGTGGATCAACAGCTCCTGTGTGCTGTGACGTTAAAATCGCTGATTTTCTCTATGGGGTTTGGTGTGGGAGAGTGAGTGGTTTACAAAGTTACTTCACTTAATCAAACTTTAGAAACTTTTAGAGACACTTTCCATAAGTGGACCGTTACGTTTAAATAGACACTTTGAACTTGACTCTCACCAAAGTCAATGATTTTAAACATATTTGAATTTGCAACATCAATATTTTTATGGTCATTTTTAGAGGTTTTGATGATATTTCCGTCACGTCCTTGTTGTTACAGCATCATTTCACACACACGTTTGCAACAAACTCCACATAAAGTAGAAGAAAATGAACATGTGTGTGGTTGCACGGCAACAACAAACAGTTTACAACAGCACACACGCACACACACACACACACATACTACCTACCACGTAGTAGAAATGCATGTTTGGTTGCACAGGTTGATCTATGTGCACGACTCCATCCTGTGTGTGTGTGTGTGTGTGTGTGTGTGTGTGTGTCCTCACAGGTTCTCCAAAGACTCCAAAAACATGTCAATAAAAGTTAGTGTGTGAAAAAGAATCTTCTTCTTCTGTGTCAGACATCGTTGCCTTCTCTCCTGCTCTTCTCTTCTCTTGATGTTACTCCTCCTCCTCCTCTCTCTCTCTCTCTCTCTCTCTCTCTCTCTCGACCACATGACTCTCTCATCCCTCCCTTATTCAGTTTTTCTTACACTTCCTCTTATTTTTTCCTCTTTCCAGAGAAAACTTTATCCTTATAATCGTCACCAGTGTTCTGTTTGTTTGCATCTTATTCTTTATTTTTAGAAAATAAATAGGGTTTAATGTGAAGACAAAAACAATTGTGATCATTTTGTGAGCGCGCGTGTGTGTGTTTGTCATAGATAACATGGCGTGTTCGCCACTGTCAGAAACAGGAAGAGTGGAGGTTGATAGTTTGGCCCTGGTGTGTGTGTGTGTGTGTGTGTGTGTCAGTCTTGAGTGACAGAAATAAAATGAAACTCCTGTTTTTTTATTGTAAAGCTGTTAAACGTTAAACACAAACACACACACACACACTCAACACCTGTAAAGTGCTTACAGGTCGCGACCTTCACTAACATCCATGTGTCAACACATTTAATCTGTATGATCTGTATTAAAACATGGACGTCTGCGATTGGTCAGGTGACGTTGACATTATTTTTGATCACATTGTGCTTCTGTGGATGTGTCACATGATGTTTTAGTTCACAAATGTCCAAAAATAATGATTTCACTTAAAAAAAAACATTTTCATATTTAATTTGATGTAACTTTTAAATCACTTGATTCAGTGAAAAGAGGTAACCAGGCTTTGTGCTAAGCTAAGCTAAGCTAAGATAACAAACTTCTAATTTTTTTTAATTCCTCTTCCGTGCTGCCAACCCACAATGCACTCTGGCTGCTGATAGAGAAAAAAAAACTTCCATTAATCAGTTGCCATAATAGTCCTATGGTTTTGAACGTCACTGATGGGCGTGGCTACAGGGGGATTTTTTTTTTACCGCATGCACCATCACTTTAAACTACTGGGGGCAGTCAAACATCAGTTTTTTTCTCTCTGTAGGTAAAAAAAATATTTAATAATTCTATTGTCTATTGAAGAAAACCTGAAACTAGTATTTAACAGTTTACTGATGAAACAGGTGATAAATCATTGACTTGGAGTACATACACACCAGTCGAGTCGCCCCCTGATGGCCATTGAAGAGAATGCAGGTCTGTGGACACTTCAGCATGATCTGAAACATCCCATTTATTATTAGTGCGTCTCATGTCGATCATTATGTAACAGGCTGCACTGACATCGTCCGTCCAGCAGATGGCTCTAGAGCACAACAAGAAGAGAGTGAGAGCACATGATGTTGTCACTCTGTCATGACGTCAAATCAAGTACACACACACACAACTGTTTTTTATAGAAGGTTGGATAAAATGTCCCGATAAGCGTGTTAAATCTGCTCGGTCCTCACAAAGACAGGCGTACAAGAACACACATACACACACACAGCAGGCAAATGAATCACCTGAGTCTGTTTCTGCTGCAGATCATGATGAGAGCAGCCATTTTCACTGGAGCTTCATGTTCTGTCTTCATGAAAACACACACACACACACACACACACACACAGTAAAGGTGCAGTGCAGTTATTGTTGTTACAGATGAGTCTGTCTCACCTCACTCTTCTCTTCAGCTGAGTTGTTGTTGTTGTTGTTTAGTTTGTTCCATTGAGGAAGCAAAGAGGAGGAACCACAGAGACGTCGCGAAGGAGGACATGAGGACAGCTGGTGTAACAGAAAAGGACACAAGGATGATTCACTGTGGCGCCCCCTAAAGGGAGAAGAAGAAGAGACTGTCCTTTGTGGGCTCCGAACCGTGCTAACTCACATGGACAAATTAAAGACACACTGTATGCCGCTAACATGTATGCTAACTGGGATAACATGTGTGCTAAATACACATTTCCATTTCCCCTGAACTGTAAGTGTCATGTTGTTTCTTAAGGAAAACACTGACAAATTAAAGACACACTGTATGCCACAAACGCTGCTAACATGTGTGCTAACTGTGCTAAAATCTGTGCTAACTGTGCTAACTAAACAGCCATTTCCCCTGGACTTTAAGTGTCACATTGTTTCTTAAAGGAAACACACACAGACAAATTAAAGAGTCAATATTGGTCGCTAATGTTGCTAATCTGCATGCTAACTGAAACAAACAGCAGAATGAAAATGGATGTAAAAAGACATTATATATATATACATACATATACTATATATGATGTGGTTTATATAGATGTAGATATGAAGCTAACTAGCTAGCTTCATGTTTAATTAATAAATATATCTTTAGTTTTTGGATAAGAATGATCATTTATACACTGAATAATATACATTTGTAACTTGTTTTATAGCAGAATCAAACATAATACATCATTTAAATAAAGTAAATAATCATTAAACTAATTAACAGTAACAGTGTCGACAAGTGGCACAAACAATAACGCGAGTAAATAGTGAATAAAAACCACCTTGTTCTTTTTAAGCAAGAAAAATAATTTATTTATAATGATATAATTCCATTTCATCACATTGGCATTGGCAGAGCTGCAGGGGGGGGAAGAGTTTGTGTGTGACGCCGCCTCGCAGCTACACAGCACGCAACTGAATGGGAAGGGGGGCGGGGCATAAAAGGTTATTCAATACATACACGGAATATTCCTTTAAATATGTCTGTTTTCTTTTTTCATTGAGAAATAACAAAAATAGAATAAATCCAATAACTTTGTCTCTTTCGCTGTCACTTCTGCGTCTTTATACACTTTGGGGGCGGAGATTACCGTCACAGCACGTCAGATTATTATTATTATTATTATTTTTAAATGAACAGAGCGTTTGTTTAAACGCAGAAATCTTTAGTAAAGAAATAAAACATTCTGTCTTTCTGTTTCTGTCACTTTTCAAAACTGAACCACAGAAAAAAAAAATATCTGATAAACTTTAAACTCTCAGTTTGATGCAAAATATGAAGAAATGTTTGTTTTTTGTGCCAAAAAAATGATGTGAAATGTTGCATTTGAACATTCTGTGCAGGAAAATTCTAATTCTGTCAAAACTCTCAACCGGAGGACGAGGAAACTGAGTTTGTGTTTTATTTTTATTTAATTTGTTGCAGCTGAGGTTGTGCCGTAATATATATACTGTTGTTTTTTTTATTAATAATAATATTCAACATTTAAATCAAACTGACCAGTAGGGGGCAGTGAAGTCCAACGTTTTTGGAGGAAAAAAAGCAACTACAGTATTCACTGTATTACACACAAATATTGTTAGCGGTGGTAAAAATATGATGGATTTTTCACAGAATTTCAAAATAAAAGTGTCTGATCATTTATTTATGGAGTAAATTGTATCAGAGAACATAAAAATAACAACAGGAAATTCACCGGAGGGCCCGAATGTGGCCCACGGGCCACAAGTTTGAGACCTCTGATTTATTTTCTTTTTCATTTAAAATTTTCTCTACAATTGTTACACATTCGTGTCTAGAGCTGCGACTAACGATCATGGAAATGACGATGTTCTCGAACGTCTCTATTTTGTCCACGAACCAAAATGACTCCGTTTGGATGATTTCTTTGTTTTTATGGAGCAAAGAAACCAGAAAATATTCACATTTAATCTTGTTTTTATCGTGAAAAAAAGCTTCAAACCGATGAATCGTGTAATTGTTTCAGCTCCAATTCGAGTCGTGATATTCTCTTTCTGTTTTTTCTTCTGTTGTTTCCTGAGTTCTGTCTTTTTATTGTTCTACATTTTTACTTGATTGTCTGAGAAATAAAATCGACTCTTGGGACAATAAAGTTTCATCTTAAAGTTTGGAGTTTGTAAACACTAAAAAACATGTTGTCCTTCTTCACCTGTTCATTTATAATCTGGTTCATGTGTGAACAGCTCATATAATCTGCATGGATTTAAATCTTCATCCTGAACTCGGTTAAATATTTAAAGATTTGACAAACGTTTTATTTGAATATAATACTGATACTGATTTTAAAGCTTGAGTAAAGTTTCTCTATAATTTACAGTTAAAATAAAATAATTTGAAAGTTTAATTTGTTCCTGTATGTTTTATATTTATAGAACTTCATAAATAAACACAGGTTTTTATCTTTGTTTAACGTCCTCTGTCTTTATGTATAAAACAATCATATTTTTCATTGATTGTGAAAATGATTGTTTTGCTTTTCCTGCCTCCTCCTCCTTCACCTTCATCACTCGTTTAAGAGAGAGAGAGAAAAGCTTTTAACGTGATTACTGAGTCAGCTGACAAGAAGAGAGGAGGAGGAGAAGATGATGGAATGTGAATAAATTCCAGCGTGTTAATCCTTGTGTTCAGCTGAAATCCAGCCTCTGCTACAAAAGCCTCGTTTCCCCCCTCCGTCGTCTCTCGTCCTCGTGACAGAATAATGGATTAAATATTTAAATATTTCCCTCTCTTCACATCGAGGACGATGTCGACTCTGCGTTTTTTGTTTTTTTTTTACAGATCGATCACTAAAATATATTTCTATAAAACCGCCGTCGGACATTTTCTCACACCGGGAATGGAAATGCAACATTTTTGGCTCCTGAAGCCGGCGATCGTGAGCTCAATCACGGCCACGTTCGGCTGTATTTCAGTTCAGTTCCAGTACTGAACGATTCTGTGAATAAATCTTTTTTTATATCGTCTGATTCAAACGATTCTAATGATTCTAAGGATTCAGTTACACCGAAAAACAATTGCTTTACAAAGTCACTCGTCACCGAGTGGAAAACAACGTGGCTGAGTTTAGTCAGAACTGAATGACGTAGCAGAGACATTGTCATTATTTTCTGTTCAGGAAAATGGCGGCACAGATTTTGTAGAGAGTCGATTTCTATCTCGTACGTTCAGGATTGAGGATTAAACAACCTGTGAGATTATGTCCTCGTCCAGATGCTACTGATTCAGTGAAATTTGGAAAATTTGGACCTGGATGAAAACAGCAGTAAAGACTGTTTTCACCAAAGCTCCCAAATATGTCCAGAGAGTTAGTGGACATTTGTCTTCAGCTCTAAAAAAGCAGCTTCTGTTTGTATCTCGTCCACACGACATCTGAAATCTACTGAAAAACTGCGTCCACGTGAAGATGTTTTCATCTGAAAACAGCTGGAAAACTCTGGGTCCACACGATGCTGTTTTTATCTGAAAACGCTGTGAAACTCTGCGTCCACACAACGCTGTTTTGATTTGAAAATGCTGGAAAACTCTCTGTGTCCACACTAAAACTGACCTGAAAACATGTATCACGTGACTATCACTTTCAGGTGCAAACAGGAAGAAGTCTCCGTTTGTCCAGACTAAAGTTTTCAAACATAAACAGCCACATTTCTTTTGTGTGGACAGTGTGGACAGCAGGTGAATCTGCAGCAGAATGAATGTGTTTTTTAAATAAAATACAAACTTTCTTTTGTTTTTCTTGATCACATGACTCTCCTCACTGTTCATATATAAGAATAATAATATTAATTATAACAAAATCGTCCTTCGATTTCTATGAAATAAAATCTCTATATTTTTACCTCTGATTTTAGCTCAACACTGCCACACGGTGTTCACCTGCATATAAACACTGATCGGGGCGGAACTATTTATTTCTATTTTTCTATATAGATTCAGATAAATATAAAATGCATCTTTTTCTTCTTCTTTTTTACACTTTTACTGTTGTTTTTTGGCCTGATTTAGCAAAAGTTGTGTTTGTGAGTGAATGAAAACAATCACCATCATCGTCATCGTCGTCATTATAAAAAACAAAAACAGTTTTTACATCTTCGTCTTTTTTTTCATTCACTAAATATTTTAAAACTCGATGAGTCCTCGTTAACGTTTCATTTCAGGACGCTCCTGCTGCCGCGTGTGTTGTCATCCACCAGGGGGAGCTGTGACTCAATAGCACCGAGCGAGAGTTTGCTGCCGAGGAGTCAAGAGACGAAAAGGAAGTTTTCATCTCGTCCGCCTGACGTGTTTCGCTTCTGCAGGACAGAAGACCCTGATCCACAGCCGAGGGTTCCACAACCACCTGACCACCGTGTGACCACCATGTGACCATGTGACCATGATGTCACGATCATGTGAGCGTTTCATCCAAAAAAGTCAAAGTCCTCTATGAAAAAACTGTTTCAAACCGGTTTCTGTTTGTGCCTAGATCTGTTTCATCCATTCATCTATCTGTAATCCATCCATCCAACCATTCATCCACCTGTAATACTTCCATTCATCCATCTGTTATGCATACATTCATCTATCTGTAATCCATCTGTAATCCATCCATTCATCTATCTGTAATTCATCCATCCATATGTAATACTTGTATTCATTCATCTGTAACTCATCCATTCATCTATCTGTAATACTTCTATTCATCCATCTGTAATTCATCCATTCATCCATCTGTAATCCGTCCATTCATCTATTCATCTGTAATTTATCCATCCAATATTTATCCATCCAACCATCCACACATCTGGAATTCATCCATTCGTCTATCTGTAATTCATCCATCCATCCAACCATCCATTCATCCATGTGAAAGTCATTCATCCATTCAACTATATGTAATTCATCCATCCATCCAACCATCCATTCATCCATGTGAAAGTCATTCATCCATTCATCTATCTGTAATTCATCCATTCATGTGTCATTCACCCGTGGACAGTGTCAATGAAAGTAAAGGATAAAAAAATAACTGCGACACAGAAAAGTCAGAAGATAGAAATGTGTTTGTTTTTTTCTAACAGTCACTCGTTCACATTCATGCTGCGTCGCGTGTCCTGACCTCAGATGCATAGACTGAAAACAAAGAGAGAGGAAGAAAAGAGGAGGAGGAGCTACATGTAAAATGGTGATCTGTCGGCCAATCACAATCCTGGGACTGTTTTCATAATCCAGGATTTCCCACAATCCCACTGGATCCCGCTTGTGTTCTGGAACCTTTGTGGTTCCGTGACGTGGTGAGGAAAACGTCTGTTCAACAACTAAAGGTGCAACACGCAACATTCGGTATGAATGTCAGGAAATCACGTGTCGCATACTGGACCTTTAATGCTCTCTTTCACACACACACACACACACACATATACTGTAGGTCCCCTCTGGTCTGTTTGTGACACCAGAGACATAAATGAATAAAAACCCTGTTTTAATAAAAATCTAATCTGCTTCACGGTCTCTGAAGAAGAGAGAAACTCCACAGACGTGACTTCATCTGCACACGCACACACACACACATCAGTCCTGACCTTTGACCTTTGTACACGTTACAAACACAACAGTCACATGAACACGTGCAGTAAACGGCCGTCGAAAAATAAAAAATAAAACATGTTGAGTTGTTTTTTCACTGCACCGTGTAAACAATGAAAAGTGCTTGTGTTGGATTTTTTTTTTTTTGTTGTTGTTGTTTTTGTTGTTTTTTTTTTTAAACGACACACGTGGGAACGTCTTTCGCGCCGAGATCCATGTCCGTGTTTCAGGAGCACGAGCCAAAAAACAAACACACGCGTGTCTCATGCTCATGCCTCGTCTTTGGTGGCGGAAAAAAATAAAAAGCCTCCATGTTTTTGTTTTTTTTTAATCTGTGATAATCCGCCAAGGAGAGGAGAAGAAGACGCAGAGTCCCAGATGTCAGGGAATATTCTCAGGTTTCCTCTTCATGGTGCTACAGGCTGGACGGGGGTTCTCCTTCTTCTTCTTCCACTTGATTCTTAAAATTGATTTGGAACTGGTTCCAGATTACGATGGACTCTGGTCGTTATAATCCACGCTATTATAATAATCCCAGCGTCTTCTCCACCTGAAGAAAATTCCCAGTGATTGTAACTCGGAGCCGTTTCCCTCCACGTTCTCTTGTTTCCACTGGGACCAGTTTGACCGCAGCGCTCCAACCGTGGGAGGGACCATTCTGCCCAAAACTCCGCCCCCCATGTTTGTTTGGACAGAGTGAATGGTCGGTCAGGAGTTGGAGCGATCTGCTCGGTCGGAGGGCATCGCCCCGTTGTAGAGTCGTTTGTCGCGGGTGTTTGGCGACGCCTCCCCTTCACTGATCGGCGGGTTTGCCGCTCCCGGGCTCCGCCTCCCCCGCGTCGGCGCCCGCAGTGAACTCAGTGACCCTTCGGGCCAGAGGGTTTGTGCTTTTCAGGAGCTCCATGGCCGAGACCCGGGCGCCGCCGCCGGACGACTTGCTGCCTTTCTTCTGGAGCAGGGCCATGAAGTTCTCGTTGCGGGAGCTGGAGCGCTGAGCGCTGCCCAGCGTCAGGTTCCTCAGGTCGCCGCCACCACCGCCGGGGCCGCCGCCGGGGCCGTGCTTCACCGGGGAAACCAGACTCTGTCGACTGCCGAAGGAGTCGGACGGTTCTTTACGGCCCAGAACCTTACGCTTGGACCTGAAGAGAAGAAAGAGACACAGGAGCATGTCAAGATAATCCATCACCAAATCACAATAACAATCATTGTGATGGTATTTCACAGAATTTCAAAATAAAACACAAAAAAAACACATTTATGATGAAAATGATCCATTAGACAAATCTATTCTAATCTTTAGATATGAACTCTGACCTCTGCAGATTCTCCTGCTTTAGAGTTTAGAGTTTAACCTCAGAACAGGTGAGTGAACCAGACTCCGCCCACTTACCTGAGTGTCAAACACAAACATTTAAACGTAAACTCTGGAGAAAACTTTAGCCTCAGTGTGAGTCTGAAAACTGCTTTAAATTTAGAGCTGGGCTTTAAAAAGTGTGAAGACGTGAAACCTTCTGCGTCTCTCTTGCTATTTTGAGTCTCTGTGTGAAAAAACATGAACACTTTGTTGCTTAGAGACCGTTTCTCCTCACAATCCACACAAAACACAAGGAATAAAGATAGAGGAATAAAAATGTAAGGGCCGCTGGTCCTGCAGTAGTTCCACTGTCGTTGCTAGGAAACCATGCGGCTGTTCGCCTCACGCCCTCCCAACAGGATAGTGTGTCTCTCGTCACACGCTGGAGGTTATTATAAGCTCACTGACGGCTGAGGACATTAGTTTATACTGGTTATAGAGACGTGTGTGTGTCCAGACCTGTGTATGATAGTGAACAGGTCTTCAGTGGTGTGTGTCGTCGGCGTGCCGGCGAGAACGTCGTCATCTGTTTCCTCAGCGATGTGGAGAACTGCCCTCTCGCCGACCGAGTCGTCTGAAAAACGCAAGAAAACAAACATTGACGTGAAAATTCTGGGCACTGACACAGAGAGCAGTGGATCAACGACTCCTGTGTGCTGTGATGTTAAAATCACTGGTTTTCTCTATGGGGTTTGGTGTGGGAGAGTGAGTGTTTCCTGTTGGAAAAGTGTGTCTAACAGTGAGATAAAGACGTGAACATGTGACGTAGACATCGTAGTCAGTTGTTAAGGTTGTATGTGTTTTTCTGGTTGTTTTACCAAAACACACGCGCATCTTTCCCAGTGAAAGTAAACGTGGCAGCAGGTAATGAGATAATCGCACAGAACAACAGCATCACTGTTACAAACAGTGGGGATCGCTGTGTTTTGATTCGGTCTAATTTTAAAGTCATTGGCTTTGATTTGCTTCAGCAGCAGAGAAAAAATGTCATCAGGGCAGAAAATCAGGAGGAAACGACATGAAACACAGTGGGGAAGATATTCCCAGGCTACGATTAAACGTGTGTATATGACGTGATGGTAAAACACAAAAATATTGCTGATTCATGTTTAAACTTCAGATATACTGAGTCTTCAGTCAGAAAATGCTATGGTACGACAGGAGCTACCAAAACCATTACTGTAATTCAAAGAATTAAAATCTGCTAATATTTTAACCTAAATATAGCTAATGGATATATTCACAGCTAACCAATGCTAGCTAGAAGCTGTTGACTATATTGTGGCAGAAAAAAACATCTAGTTAGCAAGGTTAGCATATATATTTAGCTATATTTAGGTTAAACCATTAGTGGAGTTTATGTGCGTGGAGTAAAATAATTCAGTAGTCTTTGATAAGGAGTTCTTTTATTTTTAGTAACAGCATTTGGATATATCAACAGCTAGCCACGCTAGCTAGAAGTTGTTAACTATATTGTGGCAGAAAATAGAGCTAAGAACTTCTAGCTAGCATGGTTAGGTGTCGATATATCCATAATAATAAAAAACAAGTGGAATCATCTCACCTGCCACAATCCTGTTGCTGCCCATTTTCTCTTCCAGCTCCGTGAGAGAGGAATCCTGCAGAGACGACTGAAGTGACGACTCCTTTGAACTCTCCTCGTCAGGATCCAGGTGGTTCTCCTCTTGTTCTGGCATATCTGGGACACAAGGAGCACTGGGGATATCATCAGGTGCAAACGCTCCGACAGGAGACCGAAGGCCCACGGGGCTGTCTGTCTGCGGCGTCTGTCGGTCTGTGCTGCCGTTAGAGGAGGAGTGGACTGATGTGGGAAGATGCAGAACATTTGGCTTCTTCGGAACCGGAGGAGGAACCTAAAAAAAAAAATGTAAATGGTTTTAGTGCAACTCAATACAAAGATTTACTCACTGAAAAAAGGTGACCTTCCTGACCTTAGGTTTCTTTCTCTCTGAGAACTCGGTGAAACAGGACATTGTCATCCTCGAGGGCAGCGTCTTGCTCTTGTCCTGCAGCTCCTGGGCCTCTTGGTGACTGCACGGAGAAGGAAGTGAACCCCCATCCTCGGGCCTTAGACGTATGTCTGCTTCTGCCTCAAACTCTGGCTCTAACATTGGGTCCTCCAGAAGTGGCTGTGGATCTGGAAGAGGCGGGAGGTCAAAGAGGGTCTGGGGGAGTGGCAGGAATGGATGGTCATAGCCGGTTTGTGCTGTGGTGTGGAGATTTAAATCTGGGTAAACAGAAGTACTCGAGGTTTGTGGAGGTGTTTTTTTGGGTTTGGGTTTTCTCATGACTTTGTAGATGTTGCCCAGAGGCACAGGCCTGTCTATGGGTGAGGCAGGAGGTGAGTCAAGGGCAAGGGGGGAGGTAGAGGAGGGGGATGGAGACTTAAGAAGAAGATTAATGGGCCGCTTTGGCAAAGGGGGCTTGACTGCGACAGGTGGTTTGGGTTTTGGTAAAGTGGGTGGAGGACTGGGATCTTCGCCCAGATCTCGGCCATGTTGCTCTTCTTCAATGGTGTCAGACGCACCATCAGGACAGTCCTCTAAGTCACCACGAGACACAGAACGCAACCGGACAGTCTTCAGCTCATTCTGGGAAACAACAGGTAATGCCTGTGAAGAGCTGGGGCTGATTTTTCCCGGTTTTGACGCTGTAGACGTGTCAGAATGACGTCTACTGGCCTTTTGCTTTGGCTTGATTGATGACAGATCCAGATGTGCATTCCCAGGCATCTCAAAGGACAACCTCGACCTCCCCGTTGGGTCTTTGGGGGACGGTAATGACGATTTCCTTTCTGGGATCTTTGGGCGCATTTTGCACCCTAGCGTCCCGACCGTTCCCTGACCTGCCGCATGGCTGACAGGAACAGTCGAGGTGGGAGTCTCTGACTGGCTAGAATAACCACTTGATGGGGACATAACCCCAGGGGGTTTGAAGGGCGAGGACGCCTTAATGTCAGTTTCAATGGAGAGTTGTGCCGGTGAGGTGGCTCTTGAGGTGGAAGGAGAGTCCAGAAGAGACTCGGAGCTGCCTCTGACTTTCATACATTCAATCACTGTGGTACCTGTTGCTGTGCTGGAGCCTGATAGAGACCTGGGGAAGAAACAAGAGTATTTTCAATCTTTACCTAACATAATTCATAATTCAAGACTACTACAGAGTCAGTACTTGCAGCTTACATAGAGTACACTTTCATTTCCTACCTGTAGGGATCGTTCTTCCACTCCCCCAGCTGCCAGTGAGTAGGGAAGGTCAGCTCTGTGTCTCCCTCCTTCTCTGGTGCCTGGACCTCCAGGATTGGCGGCCCATTGCTGCTTCCACGAACAAGCTCTCGCTCGCTAACACTTGATTTAGAGGAGCTGGGCAGGAGAAAGTCCGGCTGGAAGTCTGGGAAGTGGTCTCTTGGGATGTGTAGGCTTTTTGGGCGACCGTCGCGATAGAGTCCACCATGGTGGTGGATCCTTCCCTCTGCTTCTCCAAGGTTCTTCATTAGCGAGACGCTCCTCACAGGCGGCGGAGGCTTGCGCTTGGACTTCTTAAGTGAGATGGAGCGGGACCGTAGGCGCAAGCGGCCTTCTGTGCTGTAGTCCGATGCTGTGACGGAGATTGTGTCAGCGGTACTTGCGCTGTCCTCAGAGCTGCCTCTGGGGTAGAGGAGAGCGTAGTTTTCGCGGTGGTCGGCCATTGTCAAAACATTCCCGTTCCTTGACGACAAAGCGTGTCCATCTGGATGATCCATACCTCCCTCGGGAAAGCAAAAGGAACCGGAATCCGTTGGCGTTGAAAGAGAACGCTCTCGGAACTTGAAGGCATTCTGTGCTGCTATGGAACGTGCTGACCTCTCCCTCCCTCTCCCAGTCTCCCCTCCTCCTCCTCCTCCGCCTCTCCCTCCATCTGCTGCAGCCCCTTCTGTCTCGCTCCGTTTACCCATCATCGATGCAGGTATGATAGTCCCTCCTCTCTCCAGAGGCTCCGACACAGACGTGAATGAACTGGAATGTGAGCTCACCGTCTGTCCCGACCTCACCAACATCACGCCGTCCTGCACCCCCACGCCAGTGTTACCGATGACGCTGTGCTGTTTGGGAGGAACCGCCGGTCCTTTGTTCATGCTGTAATTGTACGGCTCGTTCCACGCTCCGGGAGAAAAGGTGGATCCCTTGGGTCCATTCCAGGAGGCGGAGGGCGTGTTTGAGCACAGAAGTCCAGAGTGGTCCATAGTTACCTGGTGACGCTGGTTCCTTGAAACCCTTTGTTCTGTGGGTTTATCTGTGAAGTGAAAGATAAGATGGAGAGAGTTACTACAGGTGAACGCATCATGATTTATCACCTGACAGATGCTGAACAATAAGATCTGCTGACTTTGTTTCTGTTTTTATCGCTCATTCCACATATTGTTCAATATCAATACTTTTTTTTGAAAATAGTTTGAAGAACATCCTCACTAAAGCATTCAGCATGGCACTGCTAATACTTCTGCAAAAAGTAGCAATGGTATAGTAGCAGTCCTAACATTAGCTAATGGTGGACAAACAACTGTTAGGACCGCTAATGCTAATACGAACAGCAGATAAACTACTGTTAGCATTAGCATTAGTGGGCCTAACAGTAGTTTGTGACGCTAACAGCAGATTAGCTACTCAGAGTCTGAGAATAGTGAGATTGTACGTCTTCGTATGTGTTTCCCGTCCTGTTTGGCACCAAACCACCACATATTTTGCAGAGCAGCTTCGTTTGCTCGTCACGGCTACAGTTTCTGTCACCTTCTTCCTTGGTAAACAAACTTCACCCCCAGTGTTTAAAAGCTGAAAAGACAGAGACTGACTGGAAAACTGTGGCTCATATTATCGTCATTATTCATTGGGTAAATGAATACGTCCAGATCTTTGGACCAGAGCAGAATTTTGCAGACTCACAGATCACTGCCAGCAACAGCACCCTCTACTGAGAGAAACAGGTTACTGCAAACCTGCGGCAAGGATTTAATTCGAGGTCCAAAAAGAGTTTCATAAGTTTCCTGCATTTCATTGAGAAATGAGGTCAGGTTTCTGCAGCTAAAACACTTTTTTAAACGTTTTTATTTTGAAAGTTAAATTCTGTCCGTTCTCTTCTTCTCAGCCTTCAGTTGAAGTGAGTTCACAGTTTGCGGGAGTGGAAACTCGATCCGCTCTCCAGCAGCACGAGAAACAAGAAACTGAATTAGGAGAGAAAACACTGGGGGGGGGAGGGTCTGACACACACACACACACACACCTGCAGGTGAGGTGGTGTCGAGGTCAGAGTGCGTCTTCCTCAGGACGAGGTTCTGGTGGGGGGTGTTGGTGACAGGCTCCAGGGAGTGAGGCTGGTGGGGGGAGGGTTCTCCCGGAGACGGGGAGGGGGAGTGTTGGAGGAGGTCGACGCCGTGGAATTTACCTCCTCCTGCTGCTCCTGCTCCTGCTCCACCTGAGGAAGACGAGCAGAGAGGTCAACACGGGGACACGGGGACGTCCACACGACTGTTTTCATTTTAAAAACACAAATATTGAGAAATACATGAGGTTCAGTTTAAGTCTGAAAACTGCGGCATTGTGGTCTGAAGTCTGGACGGAGAAAAGTGGAAACTTTTCGAAAACGATGACGCAGCGAAACGCGTTATTATTTTCCGTCCACGTCTCAAATATCAGCCGTGGACAAAAAGCTCCATGAACGCCTTCTGTTCACTCTCAGCCTCCCAGACTTTTCACCATATCATTAGTAAAACAGCAGAGGAGAGAACTGACTTCCTGTGAACACATGAACAGTCGCGTGACATACTTTTACAGGTGTGTTACGAGGAGGAAACAAAGAAGTGGAGCTGCAGTGATTATTTCATTAATCAACGCCTTAATAATCCAGGCATTGGTTTGTTTTTTTCAATCATTTAAACCGAGTTTCTTTGATTTTTCAGCTTCTTAAATGTGAATTTTTTCTTTTTCTTTGCTCCATAAAACAAAGAAAATCACTAAAACTCAATCATCTTGTGTTCAGGGACAAAAACACTGACATTTCATCACTGATTTCATTCAGAACCTGTTTGTGCTCTGATGACAAACAAAAGTCTGTTTTTCTCTCCTGTTCAGTTTCACCCACTCAACATCTGCAGAAGGGCGGCCGCCTCATTCATTCATTCATTCATTCATGCTGCATCTGAGTTATGACTCAGTCGTCACGTATCTCCAAATATAACTTCTGTCTTTTTACTCAACGGGAAAACTTTAAATGTTCACATGAATGTGAACGTGTGATTCCAGAACCTTCTCCTCCTCAGGGGTCAATCTGCTGTCGCTCCTGAAGATGTCAATAATCCACTCTGTGGAATCTGTCCTCACTTTTCAGCTCAGACACAAAAAACAACCATTTATTGGTCACATTTTCTCTTCAGCTCATCCCACAGACTGTCCTGTCCTGTCCACAGACTGTCTTGTCCTTGTCCTGTCCACAGACTGTCCTGTCCTGGACAGGACCACGTCCAAACACACTGACTAGCTAACGCGACCTCGGTGAAAACAGGTGATTCCGACGAAAGCTAATAAATGAGAAGAATATGGATCACTGTTATGATTATCTTTGTGAGATGTTACAGAAGATAATGAATATAAAAAAGTGTGGTGTCGTAAAAGAAGTATAAGAGAAATGTAAGAATTAATTCGATGAATGCTGGCGTTCCTCAGGGCTCAGGTTTAGGTTCCACACATTTTAACTCACTTTTTATCACAAGAGATGTCACATAGTGCAGCTTTAAGCCTCCTGTGGACGATAGAAGACGGATGGAAGCAGAGAAACGGAGCGTTGCACTCATATACTTGTCATTACGGTAGAACCTCGGGACTTCTGCGGACCGAGCGTCCAATCAGGGACGAGATTCTGTCAGCTTCTCAGGGCCGTAATTCCTGAACGGTGGAATAAATAACCGGCAGATATGGAACGTGAAGGTTATCTTGGGGAAAAAGGAGGCAGAAGAAACTCGCTCAGGGACAATTCTACAGCCATAAGATCTAAATAAATCCTCATGGTGCTCAGAAGACGGTTCATTGATGTGAAAGTTTGACGCATATTTTATCCGTTTTTAGTCTTTAATGAAAAGGTTCAGGGACAAACAGACGGAGGACGAGGAGGAGGAGGAGGAGGAAGGAGATTGGTCCAAGGTAGCCATGACAAAATGTTCTCTCATCCTCCTTCATCCTCCTTTCCCTTCCATCACCTCGTCACCACTCGTCCCTTCCAGGCTTCTCCTCTTTCACTTCCTCTCTCTTCCTTCGCTGCTGCTGCTTTTTTTCTCTCTCTCTCTCCTTCTTTCCAATTTTTTAGGGAGGAAAGAGAGAGAGAGAGAGAAGAGTGGCGAGTTGCCATGGCAACAGCCAGCTGGCTGTGAGCTACCTGAGAGGCAGAGGGGATGAGAGACTGGGCGTCACGGTAACAAGCCTGGATAAATCTGCTCACACTCTTCTTTTCATCAAATCAGTGAAGAAAAGAAGAAAAATCATATTTTTTTCTGACAGTTGTGAATCAATGTGACACATTCTTGTTTTCACTGACCTTCATTCATTCATTGCAAATAACAAGTGATTGAGTGTGTGTGTGTGTGTGTGTGTGGGCGTACTGCTTCAAGCACATATGTATTACATTTATTATAGGATCTTTCACTGACATTAATGTATAAAACCTTCACATTTATGTATAAAAACCTTTAAATGTATATATAAAAACATTCACATTAATGTATAAAACCTGCTGCATTGTGTATTTTATACACTGCAGCTTTTGTGTTTGCTGTGTTTCCAGAGCTAGCTAAAATGACAATGACTCCAGTAGTGTAGCATTAGCCAGAGTTAGCTAAAATGACAATGACTCCAGTAGTGTAGCATTAGCCAGAGTTAGCTAAAATGACAATGACTCCAGTAGTGTAGCATTAGCCAGAGTTAGCTAAAATGACAGCGACTCCAGTAGTGTAGCATTAGCCAGAGTTAGCTAAAATGACAGCGACTCCAGTAGTGTAGCATTAGCCAGAGTTAGCTAAAATGACAGCGACTCCAGTAATGTAGCATTAGCCAGAGCTAGTTAAAATGACAACTGCAGTAGTGTAGCATTAGCCAAAGTTAGCAAAAATGACAACGACTCCAGTAGTGAAGCATTAGCCAGAGCTAGCTAAAACAAGAATCCATTTTATTTCAATATTATTTTATTAATATGAATATTAATGAATATTATGATGCGTTTGTTTGACAGAGAGAACGGTGAAATATTAAACTTCCGTCTCTGTTTCTGTCTGTGAGACAAAACCACAGGAGAGCGTCATGATCACCTGACCTTCCTCTCCTCCACACAGCGGGTGAGAGAGGGAGAGAGAGAGAGAGAGGAGCAGAAAGACATAGAGATATTTAACTATAAATGGATTCACATGAGGAGAAGGAGGAGAGAGAGAGAGAGAGAGAGAGAGAGGGAGAGAGAGGGAGGCAGCCAGTGACGAAGCAGTTGCTATGCCAAAGCCACACACACACACACACACACACACACATCCAAACTAAAGGAGGCTGAGGCTCAGTTGAGACGTATGTGTGTGTGTGTGTGTGTGTGGAAGCAGGAGATTCAGAACGATGTTACTGAGGATGACCACAGCATACTAACAACTCACACACACACACACAGGCATTGTGTGTGTGATCGGAAGACCAAAATGTTATTGACGTCAGATCTGCTCTCTGCAACGTTCGTTTTCTACCCTAAATCTGTGTGTGTGTGAGTGAGTGAGTGAGTGAGTGAGTGAGTGAGTGAGAGAATTTCAGGCATGAATAAACAAACTGAACGAGCAACAATGAAGAATGTGCGTCGTAGTAAAACCACACTCTTCAGTGTCATTTGGCTCGTTTTAAAATATTCATGTGCAGCTTTGTTGTGATAAAGCTTCATAAGAGTGAGAGTGTATTTAGATCATTTGTCTCTGATGTAAAAGGAAACAAACTGATTAAAAGCCTCTTCCAGTTCTCCAATACCTGGCCGTGAATCTTTACGTTGCTAAACTCAGGTAATGCATCGCTTCATTACCTGAGTTAAGTTCCGGTTTGTGATGCAGTGAAACGTCAACAGCTCTCTTAACATCTCCGTCGCGTCAGACAAGGACAAACACGCACCTGTGATATCGAGCGGGATGAAGTGAGCCGGCGCTCGTCTGCCCAGGTGCCAGCGCGGCTTCTCCGCCACAGGAGGCCCCGCGTTCACCGACGTGGCCGCGCTGCTGCTGCTGCTGTTGTTGCTGCTCCAGCCCAGAGGGGGGCGATCTGAGCCACAGGGGGACGGCGACGGGGACGCGTCAGTCGCCGACCTCAGTCCGAACACAGAGGAGGCGGTTTCATCTTCGTACAGCTGTTTGGAGGCCGGCTGTAGGACGGAAAAGAAGAGTGATTTTTCAGGTCGGGGAAACTCCCACACCAAACCCCATAGAGAAAACCAGTCATTTTAGCTCGCAGGGACACAGGAGCTGCTGGTCTACTGCTGCCTCGTGTGGTCACTCTGTGTCACTGAGGTCAATCTAAACAAAAGACTTTTAATGCCGAATTCACTGAAATAAGACATTTGAACTTAGTAACAGATGCAGCAGTAGATCAATGACTCCTGTGTGCTGTGATGTTAAAATCACTGGTTTTCTCTATGGGGTTTGGTGTGGGAGAGTGAGTGCTTTACAAACTTCCGTTTCCTGTTGGAAAAGTCCGTCTCACAGCGAGATAAAGATGTTCTTAAGATATCGTAGACTTAAACTGACGTAGAGTTTGTTCAGTGAGTCTTTTATAAAGTGGATAAAATCTGTTTATTTCCTGTTATCTGTACTGGCGGCCATGTTTTCACTGAGCTCACAGTGGCTCGTCTCCAACTGCTTCTTGGCTCGGGACGCACGAGATATAAATACCTCATAGAAAAATCCTAAATAATCCCTCTGAATCTGAAGTATATCGACTCTCACTGCCAAACCGCCGATAAGCAAGGCACCAGATTCCAAACCTTAGATTCTCTGGCTTTTAAAATGAATGAAACAGATTGAATGAACGCTGCCTTTGTGCGTTAAGATATTAAGATTCCTGCTGAGAGCTGTGATGGAAGGGGCGGGGCTAACTGTGACAGTGTTTTGATAGAAAAAGGAGAAAATATCCAAAAGAGGATCAGTGGCACTAATAAATAGTGTTTCTGCAGAAATACAGTGAACATCACTCTCCCACACCAAACCCCATAGAGAAAAGCAGTGATTTTAGCTCGCGGGGACACAGGAGCTGCTGGTCTACTGCTGCCTCGTGTGGTCACTTTGTGTCACTGATTTAAATCCGAACCAAGAATTTTTAAAGCCGAAGTGACAAAATAAGACATTTGAACTTAGTGACGGAAGCAGCAGTGGATCAACAGCTCCTGTGTGCTGTGACGTTAAAATCGCTGATTTTCTCTATGGGGTTTGGTGTGGGAGAGTGAGTGCTTTACAAACTTTCCTGTTTCCTGTTGGAAAAGTCTGTCTAACAGTGACGTAGATATGTGTGTGTGTGTGTGTGTGTGTGTGTGTGTGTGTGTGCTTGCGTGTGCGTGTGTGCGTGTGTGTGTACCAGGAAGATGAAGTCAGGTCTCTTGTTGATGGAAACAGGTGAGCGGCTGACGGAGGTGGACGCGTCGTCAGAACTCTGCGAGGACGGATGTCTGAACGTCTGACCGGTCAGTTTGGAGTCGCACAACTGCTCCTCAAAGTCTGTACACACAACAACAACAACAACAACACACACACACACACACAAGAACAACACACACGTGTGCAAATCACACAACATCACAAACAGACAAGGGGAAAAAAGAGGTTTTGAGTTAGTG
Organism: Solea solea; assembly: GCF_958295425.1. NCBI lineage: Eukaryota > Metazoa > Chordata > Actinopteri > Pleuronectiformes > Soleidae > Solea > Solea solea. The sequence goes on from NC_081136.1 coordinate 2,518,507, forward strand.
TTTCTGCAGCGCACAATACAACAGTGCACACACGCAGAAACACACACACACACACACACACATAAATAAAAGTGCTGTTTTTCATCACCCGTAGTTTTCCCTCCTCTCTCTTCTAGCCAAACTGCTGCTGTAGAACATGAACGTCCTCACGTCTTCTCATGAGACTCTGCATTTACTCTCTCTCTCTCCCTCTCCCTCTCTCTCTCTCTCCTTCCCTCCTTCCTTTCTCTGGTCATCCCTGAGTTTCTTCTTACTCCTCCTATCTGAATCTCTCTCTCTCTCTCTCACTCTCTTTCTCACTCTCTGCCGGCTTAGACGACTCCCCCTCAGGCCATTGTAAACAGATTCCTAACCCCCACCTCCTCTACACACACACACACACACATGCATGCACGCACACACACGCACGCACGCACACACACACGCCCACAAAAACCACATTCCCCCTCACAACCCCTCAACCAATCCTTCACCCCAAAACACACACTCCCTACACACTGATCCTTAAAGCCATCCCACACACACACACACACACACACACACAGAGAGCTTGTATTAAGTTGTGGGTTGGACTTGCTCTACTGGACAGTATAGATTCTTAAGGCCATGGTTGCCAGGGGATTTTTAAAGGGGCGGGGTTACCGCAACGACCCCACCCACAGACCCACTAAGCAGGGAGTGGGAGGAGTCAATGGCAACGTCTAATGTGTTTGTTTTGAGGAAATTTGACCTGGTCTCTTTAAATGATCATTTAAAGAGACAGGATGAAGAAATGAGCTCACTTTTAGATTCAGGGATGGATGACTGGCCATCCAACCGACTGACCATCCAACAACTGAACATCCAACCGACAGACCATCCAACCGACTAATCATCCAACCGACTGACCATCCAACCGACTCATCATCCACCAACTGAACATCCAACCGACAGACCATCCAACCGACTAATCATCCAACCGACTGACCATCCAACCGACTCATCATCCAACCAACTGAACATCCAACGACTAATCATCCAACCGACTGACCATCCAACAACTGAACATCCAACCGACTAATCATCCAACCGACTGAACATCCAACAACTAATCATCCAACCGACTACAATCCAACAACTAACCTTCCAACCGACTGACCATCCAACCGTCTGACAAATCCAACCATCTGACCACCCAAATGACTGACCATCCAACCGACTAACCATCCAAGCTACTGACCATCCAACCGTCTGACAAATCCAACCAACTGAACATCCAACAAACTAACCATCCAACCGACTGACCATCCAACAGACTGACCATCCAACCGACTAACCGTACAACCGAGAGACCATCCAACCATCTGACAAATCTGACCGACTGACCATCCATAAAATATAAAATATGATATCATATATAAATAAATAGATGCAATGCAGACATGACCACGCCCACTTTTAAACACAATCTTGTTTTCCTCTGTGAACTATTAAATAGTGTGTGTGTGTGTGTGTGTGCGTGAGAGAGAGAGAGAGAGAGAGAGAGAGAGAGAGAAAACAGCCGGATCAGCTGAAAGAACAGAAGCCAAACCTCAAGTCACTCACACTGCAGCGTTTAAAAGGAGAAGAAGAAGAAGAGGAGGAGGAGGAGGAGGAGGAAGTGAGGTGTCAGCAAGACACGAGGTGAAGAGAGGAGGAAGAGGAGGGAGAGGATATGAAAATGAGGAGGCAGGTGGAGAAGGTAACGAGAAATAAAATAAACTTTTCTGAAGGAGCAGATAAAACACACAGAACACGATCATAACCTGATCATCATCATCATCATCATCATCATCGTCATCATCAACAGAACCGCAGCAGAACAGAAGGTGAACACTTACAGATCCAGGTTTGAGACCAGAAACACAACTGAGACCAGGAGGAGGAGGAAGAAGAAGAGGAGGAGGAGGAAGCAGCAGGGTGTAAAGGTATGCTGGCCCCTCCCACTAACACACACACACACAATCACAGTCACAATACACAGGTTAGTGATGCATGAGTGCTTGTCTGGGCCGAGGGTGTGTGTGTGTGTGCGTGTGTGTGAGTGTGTGCGTGTGTGTGTGTGTCCATTCACACACAAACTCATCCATCCTTGACAATATTTGACCTGGTTGTGTCACATTTGGGTCACTCTTTCTTTTCCCACAAATATGAAAGGGACTGTGTGTGTGTGTGTGTGTGTGTGTGTGTGTCCACTGCTGTGTGGACATACATGTGTGTGTGTGTGTGTGTGTCCAGAGAAAAGTTTGAACATACAGGGATTATTATTAAGTGTTGGTGTTGTTGTGCTTTCGTTGCTGATAATCTGGATTATTCCATGCGTTGTACAGGTTTGGCCAAAACAACCCTTGACCTTCAGCATCTTCATTCAACTAATCCACGTCAATTCATGACTTTTTCACACAGAACATCTCTTAATCTCATTTGATGTGAAATTAGAAATTCATAAAAGTGGGATATTAATGTCAACGTTGACAGGAGACACTCAGTCTTAAATAATCCCGGCAATCCACTCGTTTCAATTAGATTACAGCAGACTGGTGTGAAGGAAACGGCGTTTTCACACAACAGCGAGATAAATCTGTCTGCTGTGAAAAAAAACAACACAAAAACAAAAACAGACTGTGGCCGCGCTGCGACGCACACACACACGGAGAGAACGTGAGAAACAGCCGGAGAACGAAGGTCAGGTTCATAACTGAGGAGGAGGAGGAGGAGGAAGAGGAGCAGCGGATGAATGTTTGACTGCTCTGAGGCCAGAGAGAGAGAGAGAGGTGGTGAGGACGAGGCCGTCCACCACAGTGTTATATAACACACACACACACACACACACAAGCAGATGGAGCCACAGAACACAAACAGATACTGAGATACAAGCTGAAGACACACACACACACAAACACACACACACAAACACACAAATGAAGAGAAACGACAGGGAAGATGAATGACTTCAAACACACACACACACACACACACACACACACACACAAGCAGATGGAGCCACAGAACACAAACAGATACTGAGATACAAGCTGAAGACACACACACACACAAACACACACACACAAACACACAAATGAAGAGAAACGACAGGGAAGATGAATGACTTCAAACACACACACACACACACACACACACACACTCGTTGGCTGTTGTCCACCTACAACTGTCTCCATCCATCTTACATCATTAACACTGAGACACACACACACACACAGTGACGTCCATTCATTTAAACAGTCTTATCACTACTAACCTTAACCTTAACCTTAACCACAATTCAAATGTCAGTCCTAAACTTCATTAGGACCAGGTTTTGGTCTCCGTCAGTTCACTTCTTGAGTGTCTTGACGTCTCGAGATCAAAGTGCTGGTGTTTGGCTGCTGTGAGTCACTTCCTGTTCCTACAGTCACACATCTGGATTTAACCTGGACGTCAGTCACGTTGGTGAAGTGGTGAATCCAACTTTTGAACTTAAGAAAGTAAACAAAGGTCAAACATGATGTAAATAACATCAATCTATATAATCTGTGTCATTATGTCTCTGTTGATTTGTTCAAGGTCTCCTCACTCCTTCACCCTCACTCATTCACCCTCACTCATTCACCCTCACTCCTTCATCCAACACCTTACTCCTTCATTCAATGCCCCACTCCTTCATCCTCACTCCCTTATCCTCACTCCTTCATCCAACGCCTCACTCCTTCACCCTCACTCCTTCATCCTCACTTCTTCATCCAACGCCTCACTCCTTCATTCAATGCCTCACTCCTTCATTCTCACAACTTCATTCAACACTTCACTCTTTCACCCTCACTCCTTCATTCAATCCCTCACTCCTTCACCTCACTCCTTCATTCAACACCTCACTCCTTCATTCTCACCCCTTCATCCAACACCTCACTCCTTCATTCAATGCCTCACTCCTTCATCCAACACCTCACTCCTTCATTCAATGCCTCACTCCTTCATTCTCACTCCTTCATTCAACGCTCCACTCCTTCATTCAATCCCTCACTCCTTCATTCAACTCCTCACTCCTTCATTCTCACGCTATCTTTCAACTCCTCATCCTTTCATTCA